>NC_057847.1:20915535-21220714 GCF_910594005.1 Cervus elaphus
AGAAGTGTGTTTATCTGTCATGATAGCAGGAATTTCTTCCTGAATCACCATTATTTACTCTTCTTTTTATTGGGTCATCAAACAACTGCCATCAGTCTTCAGAATGGTATTTAAATTTCCAAAGAGGCCACTTTGCTGAAGCCTGTGGTTGATTTAATCACTACCGGGATAGTGGTTTAATAACTGAGTTGATTTTGTCATCCAAAGTAGTTATTGGGCACCCAGTTTGGAGAGAATATTATACTGACATGGAATGCCATAATATTTAGATAATATAGAATCTCCTTTAATGGAGATATTTTAACAGAAAAGAAAGTTTAGGTAGAAAACAGTTCCATACAAAACTATACAAAGTATTCCTATTTTTTAATTATTTGGGGAAAATACTAGGTAGAGAAGTTTAAAAAGAATCGCTCTAAGTTCTGCCCATTAGTTTAGCTGTGACTAAGAAATGTTAGCCATTAGTTGAAATCAAACATTTGGATGCTCTGTCTTTGGTATGACAGCATGTAATGTAAGCTTATCAAGAATTCTCATTTCATTGCTATTAATTTTTGTTATTTTAAATACTTTCCATCCACATGTACTTGGCACTAAGATATATAAAGGAGTGAATACCTTAGCTTTTTTAAAATCAGAAAATCTGAGTTTAGGCTCAGCTTTGAAAGCGGAGTTTTGAGCAAGTCCCTTAACCTTCCTGGAGGTCAGTTTCTCAGCTTATAAAGTGGGTGTTTTTGAACCACAAACCAGTTTACCAGTAATCAGATCACTCAAGAGATTCTATAGAAGATAGACATGTAATTTCGAGGCGGTTGGTTGGAAAAGTCAAATACCATCTGTTACTCAAAAGGTCTAAATACCTATTCATTCCTATGGAGGTGTTTTGTTATCTGTCAACACACACATACACAGTAGTTGCTAATACAATCATTAAAACATTCTTTTACTCATTTACTTTCTATCTTTTGTCAAATAATGTGCTTCCCCATAATCCAGATAAACAAGGATTCCTCATATCTTTTAGAATTCTTCACAACAGTATCCTCAGGAATCATTTCCTTCTTTACACTCTAAATACTAAGGGCATTTAACATAAAAATATGTTTCTTATAGCAGTGTGTGCTCACTCACTCATTCTTGATTGACTCTTTGCAACCCTTTGGACGATAGCCCTCCAGGTTCCTCTGTCCATGGAATTTTCCAGGCAAGAATATCGGAGGGGTTGCCATTTCCTCCTCCAAGGATCATCACAGCCCAGGGATCGAACCCGTGTCTCTTATGTTTCCTGCATTGCCAGCAGATTCTTTATTCCTGAGCCATCAGGGAAGCCCTGCTTATATCTATATGTCTTTTTTTAATGATTGTGAACCATAAGAATTAATAAGCTCTTTTTAGAAGGGTGAACACTAATTCTAAATCTAATTTTTCAAAGTACCAAACAGCTCAATATTAGAAGATACTGGTTGTTATGCAGACAGAGCCTTAAGTACATGGAATTCATTATGGCATTTATTACAACTTGATGCTATTTTTACAATCCAAATTCAAAACTATGGTAATGTGCAATATCATGAGCTCCATAGTATAACAACTATTAGCATCTCTCATGAAAAAAATCAGCCAATACTGCACCCTAGGTGGCATCACCGCAGTGGAACAGGTGACTCAGCCATGGCAGAGGAGGCAGTTGAGTTAGTTGCAGGCATGACAAGAAAACAAGCTCATTTTAATGGATTTTTTTGGTTGTATTTTTAAGATATCTTCTTGAAAACATTTTAAGATTTACCAATATTATTTTGAGTTCTTATAATTTAGATTTATAGAATACCTTCCATCCCAAAGAATCGAATACAGTCTAATACAGAAGCACTTTACTAACCACATACTAGTTTGCAACAGGGTAATACTGCAGTTACCATGGCAACTACATTATAACTCTTTCTTTTCACTAACTTGAATTTTTTTTTTTTAAGATTCTCTCTTCATACTGACATTTTCAATGCTTGAGCTCTAGTGAAGATGATTTTTACCTTTTCACACTGTGAAAAGTTGAATTAATTTTTTCAAAGGGTTTTGTACTTATTGAATTTTTTGTATCAGGATACTTAAATTTACAACTTGCTGGTCAACTCAAGAAAAAAAGGCTCATGGGGGACTTCCCTGATAGTCTAGTGGCTAAGATTCCAGCCTCTCAATGCAGGAGGCCCAGGTTCGATCCCTGGTCCGGGAACTGGGTCCTACATGCTGCAACTAGGAGCTCGCATGCCACAACTATAGCTCCCGCATGCTGCAATGAAGATCCTTAGTGCCACAACTAACACCCAGCACAGCCAAATAAATACATAAATATGTTTTAAAGGCTTATGAAGCAATAATGTTATCTAGTTTTTCCCCTAACTGTAAGACACAAACATAATATTTACCTCTTGTTTTTTTATGAAAAATTTCAGTGTGCCCAAGCCACATTAAAATGCAAAATAAAATGCTGATGGGATTTAGTTTTTATCAGAAGGACCCATGAAAGACTGGCACAAAAATAATGTATAATAGTTATGTGATAAGCTGAGATGAAGTGGCCACAGGAAAAGTAATGGAGGAAACATGAAAGGCTAATAGAAACTTATTTTCAAGAGTGAAGTACTGACTTTTGCAAGAAAACTGTGAAGGATACAGATCGACTTTGCATTTTCTGTCACCAGCATCATATTAAGCCATGCCCATGTCCAAATAGGTGCTAATGTATACATTTTATCTGTAAAATATAAACATAGTAGTACATACTTTATAGATACTGACTACTACTGAACTATGTTAGTGTTGCTGCGCTGTTTAAGATAAGATGATACAGTGAACCCACAATAAAAATACTAAGCACCAGATGTGGTTAAAAACACAAGAGCCAAGAAAAGTCAAGAACAAAAACCAAGGGAAATAGGATCTTTCTGAGAGGACAGATTAGGGTTTCCCAGGTGGCGCTAGTGGTAAAGAACCTGCCTGCCAATGCAGGAGACATAAGAGATGCAGGTTCAATTCCTGGGTCGGGAATATCCCCTGGAGGAGGGCATAACAATCCATTCTGGTATTCTTGCCTGGAGAATCCCATGGACAGAGGAACCTGGCAGGCTATAGTCCATAGGGTTGCAAAGAGTCAGACATGACTGAAGCGACTTAGTACAAAGGGATAGATACCTGGAAATGGGGTACTGCCATTATGATTAAATGAAAATGTAGAAATGGCACTGGAATTAGGAAGTGGCTGGAGGTTGGAAGAATTTTGAGGACCATGGTAGAAAAATCTTAGATTTCTTTGAACATACTCTTAGAAATATGAACTTTGAAGATGCTGCTAGTGGGGGTACAGTAGGAAGTGAAAACATATTACTGGAAACTAGAAGACAGGAGATCTTTGTTATATAATGGCAAAGCTCAATGGAATTATGCCCTTCAGTTACATTAAAAACTTGTAAAAGGTGAGTGGGTATATCTTATTAAGGAAAATTCCAAGCAAAATGAAGATGTGCCCTGCTTCTTACTGATTAAAGCAAAATGCAAGAAGAGAGACACAAGTTGAAAGAAGAACTTAAAAAGGAACCAGGGCATGATAATTTGGGATATTCTCATCCTATTCAGATGAAAAAAATGCTAAAATTAAGAGATTACCTCTGAAAGTGTAGCATATTAAAATAAAGGCCAAAGGTATGGCTATACCACCATATACAACCATCTTTGCTGTAACCTTTGAAAGATTAAAAGATCAGGGTGTTCAGTCATAAGAGATTAATGTTATACATCAATTAAATTAGAGATCTTCTAGAAATCTGTTTGGCCCTCAGTCATCTCAACAAGAGCCAAAGACAGAGAAAGGATTATCTCAAAAAGTTTTGTGGATGTAGCTTCTTTCTGATGGAGAGTATTGCTGTGCCATCCACAAGAAATCCACAAAGTTCTTAAGAAAATTATATCAGCAGAGACACTACCAATTTGCATGGAAAGAAACAGAGTACAAAATGAAGAGAGGCTATTGGACTCCAAAATTCTACCTATAGGAAGTAGGTTGATAGACTACAGTTGCACACATATGCTACTGTTCATGAAAAAGGGAGGATGACTCAGAGAGCAGAACCAGTGTTCCAGGTACCAGAACTGAGAGCCTCTAGATAAGAAACTACATCTTGATTCTGGCCTTGTCAGGCCCCAAGCACAGAACCCAGTCAAGCTCACTCAAACTTCTTACCTATGGAACCATGAGATAATAAATAAATGTTGTTCCAAGCCCATAAGTTCGTTGATAATTTGGTATGTAGCAATAGAAACCTAATACAGATATTAATCACTAGATTCTCTAAAAGTTTAGCTCATATAGTTCAAAAGAGAGGGGAAAAAAAAAAAAGGTTTCTAGGATTTTATGTATACTCCTAAACTGTTTACAAAAGATTTGCTCTGGAAATGTCTTTTAAATGCTATACTATCTATATGGTTTCTATAGAAATGCAGTTTTTAAGCTTTCCAGGAAGGAATAAAGGAAGTTTACACAGCTGTTAAACAACCCACATAAAAAATAAAAAAAATTTAAAAAAAAATTTTAAAAAAAAATTAAAAAAAAAAACAACCCACAGTTTCTCACACAGAGGCCTAACTATTTAAACTAAAAAGACCGAGGAAAGCTTTTTTACTAAAAAAGCCAAATTCTCACCAACAGTGTAAGAGGGTTCCGTTTTCTCCACACCCTCTCCAGCATTTATTGCTTGTAGACTTTTGGATAGCAGCCATCCTGACTGGCGTGCAATGGTACCTCATTGTGGTTTTGATATGCATTTCTCCAATAATGAGTGATGTTGAGCATCTTTTCATGTGTTTGTTAGCCATCTGTATGTCTTCTTTGGAGAAATGTCTGTTTAGTTCTTTGGCCCATTTTTTGATTGGGTCATTTATTTTTCTGGAATTGAGCTGCAGGAGTTGCTTGTATATTTTTGAGATTAATCTTTTGTCTGTTTCTTCATTTGCTATTATTTTCTCCCAATCTGAGGGCTGTCTTTTCACCTTACTTATAGTTTCCTTTGTAGTGCAAAAGCTTTTAAGTTTCATTAGGTCCCATTTGTTTAGTTTTGCTTTTATTTCCAATATTCTGGGAGGTGGGTCATAGAGGATCTTGCTGTGATTTATGTCGGAGAGTGTTTTGCCTATGTTCTCCTCTAGGAGTTTTATAGTTTCTGGTCTTACATTTAGATCTTTAATCCATTTTGAGTTTATTTTTGTGTATGGTGTTAGAAAGTGTTCTAGTTTCATTCTTTTACAAGTGGTTGACCAGTTTTCCCAGCACCACTTGTTAAAGAGGTTGTCTTTTTTCCATTGTATATCCTTGCCTCCTTTGTCAAAGATAAGGTGTCCATAGGTTTGTGGATTTATCTCTGGGCTTTCTATTCTGTTCCATTGATCTATATTTCTGTCTTTGTGCCAGTACCGATGCATGAGACAAGTGCTCGGGCCTGGTGCACTGGGAAGACCCAGAGGAATCGGGTGGAGAGGGAGGTGGGAGGGGGGATCGGGATGGGGAATACGTGTAAATCTATGGCTGATTCATATCAATGTATGACAAAACCCACTGAAATGTTGTGAAGTAATTAGCCTCCAACTAATAAAAAAAAAAAAAAGCCAAATTCTTTGTTTTGAAAGTAGTAACAAAGATCAGATAGTTAAAGGATGATTTTTCCTTTGAATTGTCCTAATTTCAGATTTAAATTGTTTTTAAATGATAGTTTTTACTTTTTACAATATAAGTTCTGTTTAGTGATTAACACTAAATGAAGATAAAAATCAGGTTATTATTTTTCATTGACATTTATTTTATGCTTGTATAAAAGTTGTTTTATTGTGATATCATAAACCTGCAGTCTGTGAGTCATATTGTAAGAGTTCACCTTTATCACTTGAGACAAGGGCTTTGTATCACAGTTTGAAGAAGATATTGTTGTCCTGAGATGAGAGTGCTACTTAACAAGCATGTTTTGGCATCGCACCTCCTCTTTATCTGAACTAGCTTCAAAAATACTAATGTCAAAAATAACATCAGCTTACAATGGGCTTGCAGCAGTGATGGTAGTTTTAGCAACTGAATCAACCTTAGGCTAAGTGCCAGTAGCTGGCTCAAGTCATATTTTAGGATATTATCTTCTGTGACTTACACTCAGAACACTGGGGCTTAGTTGTAGGCACTCACAAAGAAGACTAGAAGCCAGTGGTGGTGAACAATCTCTTCCCTGCTGTACCATACACAAAAAAGTAGGTATGATTAAGTGTATGTTGATGAGATGACAATGACTAAATGAGCAGAGCTGCCATTGGAGAGCAGTGGACCCTTTACAATTGCTGTGAGCTCTGTTCATTAATGACACCTGACAGAATTAACCACCTCTTATTCTAATAGTTATTCAGATTTATTTGTGTTACTGCCAAATGAAGTTGAAATTAGAATTGCTTAATAATAATAACAAATTAAACAAACTACTAACCTATACTAGTAGGCAAAGGGCTCAAAAGAAAATAAGAAGTAAGTCACTCAAGCAGCAAAATGACTTTTTTTAACCTTTACTTTCTTCTAGTAAATGGTCTTATTTTCTTTGGTCTTTTTGTCCTTTTATGCCAGCTTTTTCTTTTCAAAGTTGAAATAAATACATCTGGTTGTTTTACTTCCACCCATCCCTTTCCCATCATCGCTTATATGACCTGGTAGTGGAAATTATATTTGGAGAATATGACAACTACACATGTGCTCTTTAACTTAATGATATTAGAAAGCTTTTGAAGGAAGATTGCTATAACTAAGGTGATCATTTATCCCAGTTTGCTTCGGACAGTCCCAGTCTATGCCTATTAATAGCTTCTCCTTTCATTCTCAAAACTCTCCTGGTTTAAATGGTAAATTACATAGTCACCCTAGCAGTAACTAAGCTGGGCAAAAGGATGGTATAGAAAAATGTATGAACTTAATAGTTGGAATTTTGGTAGAACCAAGTTATTAATAACAGCAAGGACAGAATTGCCTTTCTTGGCACTGGGGTCTCTATGTACTCAACAGAACTTTGTCATCTTTTAGGAGTGTTTTCAAGTATTTAAGCTTTTTTTTTCCTTGTTTATATGCAAGAAAATTGAATTATCCAGGTTCTTATAGAATTATAATAAATGAAAGGATATTTTTCCATTCAATAATTTAAAAAATATTCCTAACAAAAATTCTTACTGAATTATATTTTAGAAATATAAATGGAGTTTTAATAAAATGAAATAATGGATTTTTGAAAAAAAATTTAGAGGACAGTATTGTTGCTGATAATTTGGAGAGAAGAAAAAGTGTTTAAATGCAAAATATTTAAAATGCTACAGCAAACAGAATAAAATTAGTAGAGTGGTGTCTTTTTCAGATAGTTTAATATTCTTTGTCTTATATAATTTTTGGAGGCTATTTTTGTTATGTTTCAGTGTTTATTACAGTTTAAAGAAAATGTTTCTTGTCCCAGACCAGGCTTTCATTCCTTCTAACAGCAAGTAACTCATTTTTTATCATAATTTATAGTACATTTTGGAGAAATTTAATTGAACCCAGACAAGTTATTTCCTTTGTCTCTTCTTCTAACGATAACTATTTATGGTGAATTGAATAAATAAAGCTTACTGCAAAGAATTGATTTTAGAATCCCCATGTAGGTTGTAACAGACAGTATTCCCATTTGAAGATTCACAGTGTTTACTTACAATATACTTAGTATAAGGTTTTAGGGATTTTTGAGAGGGCATTAGAGTCTGCTACCAATAAAAATGAAGACATAGAGGAGTAAAATATCTGGTGACTGCCAAAACCCTTCCATAAGCATACAACTTTCATTTAGAGCCAACACACTTTCAGTTTAACATTTTGTTACCTTGTTAATAATTGATGTAATGCAACAATCCCATCTGGACCATGAAATAATAAGACATAATTACAAATAATTTTATAATATATTTTTTATGTAAAAAAGTTATCCAACAATCTTACCGTGTACTTTCATTCAGTATTTTTTTCCCCGGTTACCAAATAGTAGCACTTTTACAGGATGAAATTTGCTGTGGGGATCTGCTGTTGTAAGCATAACAGGGGGTTAATCGCAATGTCATACTTTCATTCTCAGTTTTTAAATGAGGTATACTTATTGCCAAAGTAAAGCATTCTATGAAAATGTGGAGATGCTGTAATGATTGTTATGATTGAATTGTGTGTTTTAGCCATCCAACTTACTGAGACTGTTAAATTACAGTGGCCAGTACTATACTTATGAGTTAATAAAATGGCAGTTATTTAAGGAAAGTTTTTTTTTCCCCCTAAGTAGACATTATGTTTGCCTGTGTGAACAACTAGAGGATGTAGAGTGCTCTTCACTACATCACTGTTGGAAGGTCTACATGTTTTCCAGGAAAAAAAGATGAAAAAGGGAGGAAGAGCAGGTAAAGAGAGATCTGCCAGACTCCGTCTTGCCTCATTTTTGAGAGCATTCATAACTGTTTATTCTTCATAAATGGAGTATGCCCAGATTTCAGTGATTTAATTTTTGAAAAGATACTGTCCCTACACAATTTGTAATCTCAAAATAACTAACCACACTACTGCTGACATGACTACATTTTCTCATTATGAAGCGTGAGGTGGGCTCTTGGACTTGCTTTCCACTGAGGATAGAGAAAATTAGCTGTGTGACACTTACAGTCACTGGAGCAGAAGGGACCTTGGGGTCCAGGTGGCCTTATGGAATAGACTTGGAGGGAGACCTCAGCTTCAGCCTAACAGCTCTGATGCTTGATAAATCACTGAAAGGCTTTGCCTGTGCCTCAGTTTATCTATTAAGGACAATCTACACATTCCATCATGTCCGATTTATGAGGACAAGAGAGAGAATCTATGTGAACCCCAAGGAGAACACATTCCTAGTGTAAAGTATGCAGAACAACGGACAAGTCACAGCAGAAGGAGAAAGGCCAGTTGCTTTTATTCTTTACACTGAAGCCATAGCAGGTGCCGAGGTCACCATTGGGTAGAACAGTCTTGAGGTGCTTCTAAGAAATTAACCCAGCTTAGAAGGGATTAAGTTAAAGTTTCACTAGGGGAGCAACTTTCTAGGGATGATCATTACACAAAGTCTTTTAAGAAGGTTTATAGGAAAAGCATTAGCCAACCCAATCCCCTGTATCCTACTGCGTTCTATCTGCTTGCTTGAGAGTCATGTCCCTCTAAGCACTTTAATTGCAGTCTGTATTTTCCTAGTCACCAAAATTATGTTCTACTCAAAGTAAAACGTCTTCTAATAGGAATGTTCATCCAAGAACCACAGGAAGCTGAAGAAATTTCATTTTGGAACTACAGTATACAGATAATACAGAAAGGACTGAGTGAGCATTTTTAATTATATGGAACAAATAGGAAATATACAGTGAAAAGAATAAAAAAATACTAGCATAAAAAGTTCATATGATTACAAAAAGAGTTTCTAAGAGCTTGAATATATGTGTAGATATATATGTGCCTGTACTTATAGGTATAATTTATATTGAAATATTAAATATATCAAGTATATATTCATATATTGTTTCTTGTGAGGAATGAGCCACTTCGGGACTGAAACGTTTTATCTTTGCAATAAGTAGCTGGATAATTAGAAGCTCTCCAAAGTCTCAGTAAAGCTTTACTTTCTAGGTTTGTGCTTACCATCAGTCATCATAAGTAAATGTGTCAGGTAAAGCATTTATCTAAAGTGAAAGCTGAAACCATCAAATGATATTTATGTAGTTGTAACCATGTAAAATTCTTCAAAGGGGGCAGAAAGAGGATTTTAAAAGGAGAAATGAAGCTACTATTTATTGAGGACTACCACTTTCTAGATGGAAAAATAATTGTAATAATAATAGTAACAACAGTCACAGATAAAACAAGTAAATGGATGCAGGTAAAAGTCTCAGATGCCAGGCTTTGCGCTAAACACCCATGGATACATTGTCTCATATCATACCATGAAATATTAATAAACCCTAACATAATCCCCATCTTACAAATGAGAGACCTGAAACACAGATGCATTCATTTGCCAGACTCTACTGAGGCTATGAAGCTTGTGTTCAAAGCCCAGCTGTCTGTCCTCGGAGTCTGTTCCCTCTCCCACTCAGTTCTGACAACCCTGGAATGTGGCATCATCTACTGATGCAGGTATTAGTTTCCCTGTTTAGGGGAAGTTTAGGTGACTTCTCTAGGATCACACACAGATTCTACAGCAAGGAAGTTAACCCAGCCCTTTTTAAACATGTGCTTTCTGCTATACTAGTCTACATTTCCCCTTTTTAGAACTTTTGTCCTTATGGTGAAAGTTTAATGAATCTTGAATTAGATATCTGACTATATTATATCTGCCTCCCAAAGGAAAAATCAGCAGATCAACACTAGGTTTCACACTAGCAATAAATATTTACATCACAGTAACATCCGTTTTTTTTGTTGTTGTTGTTGTTTTCCAAAGTGGCCTGTTACATAGGTTTCCGTAGGAATCAATTCTTATCACTGACACAGGACAGTTTCACAAGTTTCTAAACTTGCTTGCATTGCAGTGACTAAACTGACGGTGTCTCAGTGACATTTTTTTTGTTCATGGAGCTACTAAGGTAGAGTAAGGCTTGGTCAATTATTTCTAAATTCTTGGACCCTATAGAAAACATTCTTCATGCATCAGATTCAGTTTCAGTGGAAATAAACAAATAGGAAAGAGACATGTAATCTGGACTTTAATTGGCGTGGAAGAGAACTGCTATTTCTCTCCCCCTTTCTGGAGTGCAGGAAATTGCTATGGATTAAAGAAGTGCCAATACAGCCTCCCATTTAGCCCACTTTAGAAATGTACACGTGCTCTCTCTTTCCTTAATCTTCTCTTCTCTACTGGTCTCTTTTCCCTGTGGAATGTGTGTATTTGGGCAGCTCTGACTTGTTTGGATTTGATGGGAGAATAAACTGGAAGCTGGGTCATTCAGTGCTGGGCTCTCTGCTAATACAAGTAGAAATTAAAACAGTTAGACCAGAGTCAAGCCCCCTGTTCACTTCATGTAAGCCATTGAACAACTCGAGAGTAATGATGTTTTTTTATTTCCTCCTGGCATTAAGACTGAGAAGCAAACTAACAAGTAACAAGAAAATTCAAAATTAAAGCTGACATGTCTTCCTTAATTTTCCCCAAAGTGTTTGAGTATGGTTATTATTTAATGCTACTTTGTCCCTTAAATATAGGGTGTACCAGTCAACATATGAAATTGTTTTAGATAATAGAAGTTTGCCTGAAAGCTAAGACCAAAATATGAAAAATATACCAGAGTGGCTGAAAGTGGGGAGTTCTAAAATCCTGAAGTGCAGACTAATGCAGAGCTTTCTCTGAGATGCTAGGTAGGGTTTTACAAGCGTTCCTGTCATTTTGTGATGTTTTCCTTCTTTGTCTACCCCTCGAGTTCAGCCCTACTGTATCATCACATTTTGCTGTTCAGATTCACCACCACTGATGGTGGGTCAGGAACATCATCCATGTACAAAAAGCACAGTGCACTATAACATTTAAAAAATATGGGAAAGAAAAGGTGCTTCAGTCACTAGGCATGCTGAACTCAGAGCTGTCAAGCAAATTATGCCAGCCCAGGAGGTCTGCTCAAAGAATCACTGTGGTGTGGCAGGTGATGAATGAGTGGTTTTCATGCCCTCAGGCTCCTTCCCAAGAGAGAGAGACTAAATTGGAAGATGATTTTAGCAAGCATGGTGGGTAAGTCTGACAGAACTCAGATCCCACCTCTTACCTCTACATGCATGAGGAATGAAGGCAGGACCGGGTCTTGGCTTGTGGGATGTTCAGTACAGAGATGAGAAAAATCATCTTCCTTATTCATTCTGCCTCTTTGAAATGAAAATTTGCTCAAACAGAACAAGATTTCTGATTTAAATCAGAAGCATTGCGGATCCAAAGAAAAGGGCCTGCAAAGTGCTTACCTTTCCAATGGTGGTTAGAGATGGGCATTGAGAAAATGGCACCCAGCTCTTGACCTCATCCCAGAAAGTCAGGGCTTCCCTCATAGCTCAGTTGGTGAAGAATCTGCCTGCAATGCGGGAGACCCAGGTTTGAGTCTTGGATTGGGAAGATCCCCTAGAGAAGGAAATGGCAACTCACTCCAGTATTCCTGCCTGGAGAATCCCATGGACAGAGGAGCCTGGCAGGCTACAGTCCATGGGGTCACAAGAGCTGGACACGACTTAGCGACTAAACCACCACCACCAGGAAGTCAAGTCTTCTCGTTTTCAAGCCCCGTCAACTCCCAAAGGGATATGAAAGACCACTTTATCTTTGGAGAGAAACTAAATATAGGGCAAGTTTGTTTTACTTCATATTAATAGATTTAGAAATGGAATTTATTATTAGAAGAAACTAGAAATTGAATATTCATTAGTACCCTTGATCCTCTTTTGAGCAGATGACTTGAAAGAAAAGCTGGGTTTGGAAGGAATCTTTTTTAATCTTCTCTTTTTCCTGTGCTTTTGGGGCCAATGTTAAGTTTTGCCATCTGTAGAACATGTTCATTTTAAGTGTCTTACTTATAAGCTTCAGCTCTTTCAGGAAATTGTTTTTTGCTTATGTTACCTAAATGGCAGAAATTGGCTTCCATCTCACATCATCTCTGCATTATTAAAATGCAGCTTGTTGTGCAGAGTTTTAATGGACTCTTTAGGGCCTTTACATATTAATGTTACATACTAAGAACTATTAAAGCATTCCAAATAAAACACATTCACCAGTTAAATGTTCTGTTTGTGATCATGAATGAAAAGGACAAGCTAGTTATTTTCATGGCCATTTGGAAAAAAAAAAGTTGTCGTCTAATACAAACTTAGTCTCCTCATATAAGGCAATGTAATCATATAATTCAAGGAAGTCTAGAATTTATTACTCTCTCCTTTTGATGCTTATCTTTAAGTAGTGAATACAAACAAAAACAATTTCAAGCTACTCTTGATTATTTTAGTATGAAGTACTTACAGAAAATTCTTAATCTAAGACAGATTTTTCTTCTGTCAACAAGAAGAATGCGGGTAATCCTTAATTTTTCTTCAGCTGGTATGTACTTAGGGATTCTGAACACTTTAAAAATATGTAAATGATGTTAACTGATCAACCAGGTAGAAGAGGCAGAGAGTAGGAAAGAAAATGAGAAAAAAATACATCAGTTTAAAATTGTTTGTCTCACTTTCCTCTCTCAATCTGAAAGGAGTACCATTTTCTCATCATATATTTACTCAACTATTTGGTATTAAAGCTTTGTTCAATCAAGGTAGCAACCTATAAAGTTGGGCCCTGGGTACCTACTTTTTAAACAGATGAGGTAGTGTCCCAGTATAATGCTGAGAGCTCTAGTTTAAAGTCAGGAAATATCCAGAGTGTTCATTCCCTACACTGCTTCCCATTAGATGGGTGGCCTATGGTGGTTTAGTCGTTCAGTTGTGTCCGACTCCATGAGACCCCATGAACTGAAGCCTGCCAGGCTCCTCTGTCCATGGGATTCTCCAGGCAAGAATACTGGAGTGGGTTGCATTTCCTTCTCCACGGGATCTTCCTGACCCAGATTGGTGGCCTGGAGTAAGTCACATAAATTGTCTGGGCCTATTTCTTCATTGATAGTAATAAGACCTTGGACTAGATTCATTCAACAGATATTTTGTTGTTGTTCAGTTGCTCAGTCGTGTTTGAATCTTTGAGACCCCATGGACTGCGGCACGCCAGGTTTCCCTGTCCTTCACCATCTCCTGAAGTTTGCTCAAATTCATGTCCATTGAGTCAGTGATGCCATCCAACCATCTCATCCTCTGTCATCCCCTTCTCCTCCGGCCTTCAATCTTTCCCAGCATCAGGGTCTTTTCCAATGAGTCAGCTCTTCTCATCAGGTGCCCAAAGTATTGAAGCTTCAGCTTCAGCATCAGTTCCTCCAAAGAATATTCAAGGTTGACTTCCTTTAGGATTGATTGGTTTGATCTCCTTGCAGTCCAAGGAACTCTCAAGCGTCTTCACCAGCACCACAGTTTGAAGGCATCAATTCTTTGGTGCTCAGCCTTTTTTTACTGTCCAGCTCTCACATCCATACATGACTACTGGAAAAACCATAGCTTTGACTAGACGGACCTTTGTTGGCAAAGTAATATCTCTGCTTTTTAATATGCTGTCAAGGTTTGACACTGCTTTTCTTTCAAGGAACAAGTGTCTTAATTTCATGTCTGCAGTCACTGTCCACAGTGATTTTGGAGCCCAAGGAAGTCTGTCACTCTTTCCATTGTTTCCCCATCTATTTGCCATGAAGTGATGGGACCAGATGCAATGATCTTCATTTTTTGAATGTTGAGTTTTAAGCCAACTTTTCCACTCTCCTTTTTCACCTTCATCAAGAGGCTCTTTAATTCTTCTTTGCTTTCTACCATAAAGGTGGCGTCATCTGCATAGCTGAAGTTATTGATATTTCTCCTGACAGTCTTCATTCCAGCTTGTGTTTCATCCAGCCTGGCATTTTGCATGATGTGCTCTGCATATGAGTTAAATAAGCAGGGTGACAATATACAGCCTTAACGTACCCCTTTCCCAATTCGGAACCAGTCTGTTGTTCCATGTCCGGTTCTAACTGTTGCTTCTTGACCTGCATACAGATTTCTCAGGAGGCAGGTAAGGTGGTCTGGAATTCCTATCTCTTTAAGAATTTTCCACAGTTGTGATCCACAGTCAAAGGTTTTAGCGTAGTCAATGAAGAAGTAAATGTTTTTCTGGAATTCTCTCGCTTCTTCTCTGATTCAGAGAATGTTGGCAATTTGATCTCTGGCTCCTCTGCCTTTTCTAAATCCAGCTTGTACATCTGGAAGTGCTTTGCACAGTATGGCCATTTTAATAACATTGATTCTTCCGATCCAAGAGCATGGGATATCTTTCCATATCTTTGAATCATTTTCAATTTCCGTTATTAGTGTTTCCTAGTTCTCAGCATAGAAGCCTTTCACTTCCTTGATCAGATTTATTCCTAAGTATTTTTATGTAATTTTTAAAGGAATTTTTTTCTTTCCTTTTTTATATTTCACTTTTAAAGTAAAGAAGTGCAACAGATTTCTGCACATTAATCTTGTATCCTGCTAACTTGCTGAATTAGTTTAGCAGTTTTAGCAGTTTTTGTTGAAGTCTTTAGGGTTTTCTGTATGTAGTATCATGTCATCTCTATATAGTAGAAGTTCTACCTCTTCTTTTCCAATTTGAATACCTTTTATTTCTATTTCTTGTCTGACTGCTGTGGCTAGGACTTCCAATACTATATTGATAGATGTGCTGAGAGTGAATATCCTTGTCTTATTCCAGATTTTAGTGGGAAGGCTTACAGCTTTTCATCATTGAGTATTATGTAGGCTATAGGTTTGTCATAAAGTTGAAATATGGTCCCACTATGCCTACTTTGGTAAAAATTTTTATCATGAATGGATGTTGAATTTTACCAAATACTTTTTCTGTATCTTGCAGTAAAGTGGTTTTGATACTAACAACAGATATTTATGTAAGGTACAAGTTTTTTGTCTTGGGGTGGGTTACCAAAGGAAGAATAGTTAGTTCTGTCTGGGTTTAGGTGAAAGAAAGGAGGTTGACAAAGACTCTACAGAGAAGAACTGAACTGAACTTGAATTTGAATATTATTTGAACTGAATAATAGATAAGTTTGAACTGAATTTGGATGTTATTCACCAGATGAACAAGATAAGGAAGGTATAACAGCACAGGACTATAGGACTAAGTCAGCATAAAGCCTCAAGACCTACAGAGAGCCTGTGTGGCTAGAATGCAAGCATGAGATACAACATGTAAGGGATAGCTAGAAAAAGTGAAAAGGCTTTACGTGACACAAAAGGTTGGATTTTTATGAGAAGCCATGACAGTTTCAAGTAGAGTCTGTCAGCTGTTCATAAATGTGTTCTAGGAAGACCAATTTATTCAAATATGACAAAGATTAGATGCAAGAAATCCACTTAGAAGGTTATTACAGAGGCACGGGGAAGCGGGATGAAAGAGTAGTGTCCATGGAGTGGAAGGGAAAAAACTGTAAGACATGAGGAAAGGGATTTGTCTAAAATCCCTGAATGGATGAAGAATGAGGAAAGAAGAGGAAGGTCTCTATAATCCACATTAGCTTTTGCGTCCTATGAGTCAGTTATTCAAGACTGCTAGGTCAAAACCTCTTGATTCAAGAGATTTTCATAAACATACTTAATGTAAATATGTTTTAGAGCTTGATATTTTGAATTCTTGCTTTTAAACTATTAGAATCATTGTGTTTTTGAAGGGAACTTAATATTTGCACCGAATGAGTCAGGTATAAAAAATTGATTCTTTATTCAGAAGACGTACCATAGACAAGTAAATGGGCACTGTTAAGTCACCCTGAATCATGTGGCATATTGTGAAGAGGCAAAAATAGTCCGGTTAAGTGCTCACATTCAGAAATCCTATGAGATAGCTTAATATAAATACCCAGGAGACTCAGAAAGCCCCAAAGAAGAACAAAGCCTGTAAGAAGCACCCCCCAGCTAACCTGAAGTCAGAATGCATGCTTAAAGTTCCTCCTACCCATCTCCACCCACCTTCGATTTGTTTTTGTTTTTTTACTCTGGCTGTGTTTGTCACTTAGCAAATTTCTGGAGGGTATCTCTGCTTGATCCCACCGCATTCAGTCCAGCCCATTCTAAGAACACACCAATAGCTTGGTTCTCTACTGTGTCTTCTCCACTGCTGGCTCGTCGAGTGTCTCCTCCTCAGCCTACTTGATCTTTATGTCATGATTATGAAATTCTCTCATTTTCCCTCTGTGACATCATGGTCACCCTCGTTTTCACTCACCTCTGTCCACTTTGCCACTGTCAGGTCATGGGCTCCTCCTTCCTGGAGCTCTCTATGTACTGTCCCTGGGCCATTCATCCACACAAACAACTTCTGTGTGTAGCCAGTGTCTCTTCTAGGGCCTGAGTCATGTCCTTATGTTCCCAAAACAAAAACCTAACTTTCTACTAAACATCTTCACCTGTTTGTCCTTCAGGCAACTCAAATTTAACACATCCAAAAGTGAACTCCTTCTTCCTCAGATGTTTGCTTTTTCTGTTTACAATCTCTCATCCTGTCATGACTATATCTCTGCATTCATCTGCTCATGTACACACCTTTTCACACTTTCCTGTCAGGCAAACCTTGCCACGCTAAGCAGGTTAAACCTCATTTTTTCTCGCAGATGTATTGTACTCTATAAATTCTGAGTCTTTGCACATGCTTAGAAGACCTTCTTGTTACACATAAGAATAAATATATACATACAATCATTTACTTTACCTGTCTGAGTTTCACTGAACATTCAAACCTCTGTGCAAGACTTACTTCCTCCAGAAAAAATTTTTTACTTTAGGCCTCCATTATTAAATACCCATCTTTTGTAGTTTTATGGTGGATTATACTCTATTATAGCAGTTCTCAATTAGGGTGGGAGGGAGAAGGGTGGGAGTGTAATTTTTGTCCTTAGGGGAAATTTGACAATGTCTAGAGATACTTGGTTGTAATAAAGCATTGGGGTGCTCCCAGCACCTGGTGAGTAGAAGCCAGGATGCTGCTAAATATCCTACAATGTAAAGCCCCTACAACAAAGAATCATTCGGTACTAAATATCATTAGTGCTGAGGGTGAGAAAACCCATTCTATTGTAATTACATACTATTTCTTTTTCTATTTCTGTCACTAAACTATAAGGTTTGGAGAAGAGGAATTGTGTCTTATTTGACATTGTACATACAATAGCTAACAGCTATATGCAGGAAGTAAAGCTGCTTGGCAGATGGTAAATGCTCAGTAAACATGAGTACATAAACAGGTGGGATAGATTGATGGATGGTTTGAATGGTGTCACATTCAGACCCAGAGAGATAAACTACATATGTGGACAGAGGGCAATAGGTTCTGAGGTTATACTTCTAAAATAGCCTTGATGCCACTTCTACTGTCTGAAGTCTGATCATGGAGAGCGGTAGGAGGGCTCAAGCTGTGGATTCATGTTTCTGTCTTGTTGCATATTTAAATATATTTTATTTTGCTTATTTAAATATTGTACTATATTACTTGTTGAGTGAGATATAAAAATGTATATGTTTGTACCCATTACTAGTAACTGACATAGTTCTAAGTACCTACTATAAGCAAGACATTTTAGCATGCTGTGATGGGAGAATAGGGTTTGGTTTAAATTCTGGCTTAGTTTCAATACTGAGTTTTATATACCTAAGCAAGTGTAATAGTGTCATTTTCTCAGCTATAAGCATAGTGCTGTTTTGATAATTATATGGACTAAAGTACTTATTATGGAAAACATTTCCTTCTGCCTCTTCTAAAAACTGCCAATATTAGTTAGGAATTGCACTTGACTCAGAGACAGAACTCTGATAGTAATGGCTTATGAAGGTAGTTTATTTTTCTCCCACACAAAAGAAGTCTGGAGGTCTACAATCCAACATTTGTATTATGCCTCCAAAAATTCATTAAGGAAACCAGGCTCTTTTTAGCTTAACATTTTGCCAGTCCTAAATATGGCCCTGGTACTTAGAATGTCTACTAGAGCTCCACTCACCACTTCTGTTCGCCAGGCAGCAGTCTAGAGGGTAGGTTGAAGAAAGTCATGCCCTCTTTCTTTTAAGGAGTCTTCCAAAACACATTTCTGCTAACAGTAAGTGTGTTCTTGTATAAATTCCTTAAGACCTGGTATCTTAGAATTTAAAGGCCAGAAATGTAGCATTTAAAGAATTCATTTATCATTCTATAACATTATTTTACCACCTCCAAATTAGTGTTTGTACACACACACATGTACGTATTCCCAAATAAGTTTACTATTTTTGATGCAGACATATAGAAATGGAGATCATTAATTCTGACATTCAAAACTTGTTTAATTTTTTTACAATCATATTATTTACTAAGAAAAGGATAGAAACAGTGATACTTCAGCAGCACTGAGCACACCTACTGTCCAGATCTGAATTTCTAAATACCTTCTCTAGTAAACAGAAGTAGGCATCCTTTGAGATCAGGGTTAACATCACCAGTAATAAGTCATCACTATCTATTCCTTGGTATGAAGTTATGAAAAGGACACTTTACCTCTGTGGTATTTTCCTTCAAGAAACTCATAACTCCAGATCAACCATGAAAAAAACATTTAAACAAACCCAAACTGAGGGAAATGTACAAAATACCAGTACTTCTCAAACTTTTCAAGTTCAAGATAAAAAAAAAATGAACAACTGAGAAAATTGTCAGGGACTAGAGGAGACTAGGGAAGCTTGATAAGTAAATGTAATATGGTATTTTGGGATTGTATTCTGGATTGGGAAAGCATATTAGTGCAATATAAATGAAGTCTGGACTTCTATTAATAGAAATGTACCAATATTTATTTCTCAGTTTTGACAAATGTAACATGATAATATAAGGTTTCCCATTAGAGGAAAGTGGGTGAGGAATATACAGGAACTCTCTGTATTAACTTCATAATTTTTCTATAAAGTCAAATTTATTCCAAAACATAGTTTATTTTAAAAATACAAATTTCTGACACATATTGAAAGCCTGTTATATTCACTTGTATAGGACATTGTTCCCAGTATATTTGATTGAGTATATTTTCCAAGCATGCATATACTTTGTCTAGTTTGTTTTCTGATGTCTCCCCAATATCTAAAATACCTGACATAGAGTAGGCACTCAATAAATGCTTGTTAAATGTTGAATGAATACACACATATTGCCTTCTGAGAACAAATTTATGTGTTAACCTAAGGATAACACTAAGGAAGAAAATGCACATCAGAAATCCCTCTGATCTGTTTCTGAGTCATTGTGATTTCCCAATGTATTATTTTGTAAATGATTAGGGCATTCTGATTAGCCCTTCACTGCACAGTCCAGGAATAGTTTGTTCCATTAGGAAAACAAGAGAGAAAGATCCTGGAGGAGTTGGTAACAGTCAGGTTCTTTATTAGAAAAATAGAGGTTTGTGCCACTGATTCTAATTCAAAGAAACTGAAGCCTTTTTATAATACTATAAGATTAATAGATCAGGTATTCGAAAATGGCACAGTACTCATTTTCTATAAATTAGTCGTTTTATCTCTATTACTATAAAAAAAAAAGATCTAATGGGAAAGGCACTTGATTAAAATCCTGGCCTCACTACTGACTACATATGTGATTATAAGAAAGTTTTTAAATCTCTCTAACCCTCAATCTCTAGTAAAAATGAAACAGTGTACCTTACAAAGTATATGTACAATCCTTTACTAATGAAAATACAAGATCGATTACTATAACAAATGCTCAAGAATACAGTGACTCTCACAAATAGAGGCCTGTTTCTTCTTACCTAACAACCCATGAATGGAATAACACCTTTTCGGAAACTCAGGCTACTCCATCTTGTTGCTTAGTCACCTCTGATCTGCATTCCTTTTTTTTCTCCCCACATGTTCAACTCACCCTCACTTCCACGTTCCAGGTCACAGGAAGGAGGAACTCTGAAGGAAACACATCTTTCCTTCCAAGGGTGTGACCCGGAAACACATCTTTCCTTCCAAGGGTGTGACCCGGAAGTTATCAGTTCCACTTACATCTCATTGGGCACAACCTAGTCATGTGGCCCCAGCTAACTGCAATGGAAGCTGGGAAATGTTTTCTTTAGCTGGGAAGCAATTCGGCCAAACTAGTATTTTCATGTTGTGGAGACTGACGAGAAAATTAGCAGAGCCTGCCATAAGCACTTGGAGTAGTGCCTTACATGGAATGAATGCTCTCCGAATGATATTCTCTTTAACTCATCTGAAAGAGGATGAGAATAAAAGGATAAGGTAGGTGGCAACATTTTATCAACTATGACTTTTTTGTCAGAATTTAGGATGGACCTTTCTGGGAAGCTATGTTTGCATTTGAAAACTTGTTTATCTTCTTCAAATTAAGACACAGCTCCCAAGAAATGATTTATATTCATCCTAAGGAAAATAAGCTGCAGAATGATTTCAAAGTGTACTTGTTTTATATGTAATGGCCTCAGCTAGCTTTTCCTCTAGCTCAGGAAACTGGTAGATTAATTTAGGAACAGTGTCCTGGTGGAAAAAGAAAGATACAAAGTAGAATTATGTTGCTTATTTTTATATAGAAATTCTTTTATTTGTTCAGTTGTAATTTTGTCAATTGGAATTCTACTTTCTACTTTTAGCATGGGTTCACTTTTAAACTTTTAACAATAATTTATACTTACAGATGTGGGACTGCATCTTTAGGAACTTTTTTTCCATTTTTCTATTGATTTAGTTTGATTGGTTTCCTGAGGATATTTACTTTAACGCGCTGAACTTGGGTCCAGGCAAAGCAGTTTATACAGTGCCCCATTCATGCTAAGCTTACCTAGGACATTCTTACATTCATGAGTCCCAAGCGTATGTTGTCAGACCCTCATGTGATCTCTCAGACCACACTGCTCTCCACTTGGTAGCTGGACATAGCATGGTTGGCCCTGCCCTTGAGTTGACAGCAATATGAAGGATGAACGTGATGCTGATGGTGTTAGTGAGCTTGGGTTGCTATGAGAAAATCCTATAGACCCAGCCACTTAAACAACAGCCATTTATTTCCCACAGTTTTGCAGACTAGAAAGTCCAAGGTCAAGGTTCCCACAGATTCTGTTTCTGGTGAGAACTCTCTTGGCTTGTAAGTAGTTGCCTTCTCTCTGTGTCCTTACAGGGCAGATAGATAGCGCTCTGGTGCTTACCCTTTGTTAGAAGGGGGTCGGGGCTTCCTAGATGGCACTAGTGGGAAAGAACCTGCCTGCCAGTGCAGGAGACATAGAGACACTTGGCTTCAATCCCTGCTCGGGAGGATCCCCTGGAGGAGGGCACGGCAACCCACTCCAATATTCTTGCCTGGAGAATCCCCGTGGACAGAGGAGCCTGGTGGGCTACAGTCCATGGGGTCACAAAGAGTCGGACACAGCTGAAGCAGCTTAGCACAGCACACATAAGGATGTCAGCCCTATTGGATTATGGCCCCACCCTTATGACCTCAGTTAACTATCACCTCTCCAGAGGCCTGTCTCCAGCTATAGTCACATTGAGAATTAAGGCTTCAACATATGAATTTTGGGAGAAAACAAGTATCAGTCCATAATACTGATCTTTCATTTATCATGACACAAACAAAGGGTAAATGTTTTTTTCTAATACTTGTCTTGTGTCATCCTAGGTAATTTACCTAAAATTTCCAAAGCAGAATAAAGGTTGTTCTAGTGGCTTCCTTAAGTCTCTCTCTCTAATGAGATAACCAGTTTAATATCGGATTGGCACCACAAAATGCTTTAGGAGTTATAAAATGTTAGGATATTGCAATGTTTTAAAATATTTACAAAGCACTCTACAAGGTACTGGAGAAGGCAATGGCAACCCACTCTAGTACTCTTGTCTGGAAAATCCCATGGATGGAGGAGCCTGGTAGGCTACATTGGGTCACTAAGAGTTGGACACGACTGAGCGACTTCACTTTCACTTTCTACAAGGCACAAATTTCTTGCTTACATTAGTTCTTGAATCATCAGAGTAACTCTATGAGAATGGTTGGAACATTTTATTGATGCTATCTTATGTACTATAAAATAGAAGTTTGGGGAAGTTCAGTGATTTTCCTAAGGTCTCAGAGCTAATAATTAATTGTCACTGAGACTTTATTCCAGGCCTTCTCATTTATAGTCCACAGTAGGTCAAATAAAAGTTTGAATTTGGCTCTAGAGTCACTTAGGTTTGGTTTCAATCCAAGATTTGTCACTTAATAACAGTAAGTTGGCAAGTTACTTAACTCACTAAAATACCTCAATCTTCTCTCTGACATGGAAGTAAGAGCGTCCACCTCATAGTCTAACGAAAATTAAATTATGTAATGCCCAGAAATCACTTAGCATAGCACCTGCTGCATAAGAAATTTTTCCAAATTGTTGGTTATTATTTTTAAGCACATATTAAATCCTGTTGCATTGAATTTAACTCAAACCAGATTTATACATTTTACTAGACTTTAGAATAAAATGTTATTCAAACTATGTAGGCTATTGACTAATCTCGAAATACTTTGCAAACTTATAAGTGTTAAAATTCATAATAGGGATTTTATCGAGATGTGAGCATCTGATTTGTACCTCAATATCTGTGTGTTAGGGGATGACAAAGGATGAGATTGGTGGGTGGCATCACCAACTTGATGGACATGAATTTGAGCAAGCTCCAGGAGTTGGTGATGGACAGGGAAACCTGGCATGCTGCATTCCATGGGGTCACCAAGAGTTGGACACGACTGAGCAACTGACCTGAACTGATACTTATTCTTGACTGGTCAAGCAACAGATTAAAACAGTTAACAATTAGCAAATATTTTAAACTCTACCAGTTTTACTTTAAGCAAACCAGTGGGATGTTTTTAGTTATCTGACTTTGATTTGAGGTCATTTAGTGCTCATTAATAAAGGAAACTGAGTTTGGAATTCTCATTTTTCATTTCACACCAGTAATAGTCAATATAGTCTAATAACTGTGATCAGAGAAAAACATTCAAGAAGCAAAGATCTAGCTGCTTGAAATTTGCTGTATAGGAAAGTCAGATTATGTGTGACTATTCTCCACATTATCTAGGATTTCATCCATTGAAATGTATACTTTTTTCTATTTGTCAGATTCTACAAGCCTAAGGTAAGAGGTCATCATCACATAGACAGGTCAACCATAGTGCCTGAAAGATATTCCTCTAATATGCCCCGATTTTTCAAGTAATTTATTGTGTATATATGAGTAAATTAATAACACATACTTTAATTTGTTTTGCACATTAGTCCTGTTTCTCATGGACCAGGAATACAGAATAGGTAATTAGAGAATTTCATACATTTCTCTATTTAATATGTATGCATGTTTGTGGTTGTATGAGTATGGGAATGTTCTTATTCAGATAATTAGTTCTAGTTAAAGTTTCATGCAGAAGGTCAAATAAGCTTTTCTCAAGTAGAAGAAACTACACCAAACCAGGAGTTAACACAGTTAACAGTTGGAGCAAAGTCAATTAGCAATGTAAATGTCATTACCTCTGATTTGTGATCAGCTAAACAAAGTGAAGGGCCTGTGTGACTTTCAGGCTTCAGGAACAGAATAAATGACTGAAATGTAAAAGAACTGCTCCGCCTTGGGTACATAGGTTAGTCAGTTCTGAATCATCTTGATTGAGAATTAATAATACTAATGCTTGAGTTATTCCTAAATGGGTCTCAGTTCTGGTCAGGGCAACTATGAATACATGGATGAGTAAGGTGGATGAGAGCATAAAATTATTTTCTTTCTTTGCCTCATAGATGACCTCAGAGTGACTGTACACACACAGACAGCCACACATTCCCCCATGGTTTTGATTTGAGAAAGCAAGATAAATAAACCTATGACATCAGCTTGTTTTTGTGTTCAATTGTCATAGTTTTAAGATATGGTTTAATCTGTGGTATGCACCCAGAAAGGATGTATGTAACTCACTCATTGCCCTTGTAACAAATGCTCATTGTATTTTCCCTACTAGCTTCTTGAGAGCAGAGACCATGTCTTACTCAGGATGAACACACAGTACAGTTCATAGTACATGCTTAAAGAATGTTTGAGTGAATATATAAATGGCTTTGAGCTTATGAATGGAAGTTATGATCCTTAAATGTGCAACATACATGAAAACATAAAATGAAGAATGTATCAGTGTATATGGATGTGTATACATGTGCAAACTTATATACCATATCAAAGTACTGTCACTAGTTAAGTAATTAATATCTAAGGCGTTTAGCCAGCAATGACAACCTATCAATATGTAATTCAATAATGAAACAGGAAAAAAAAAATTGAACTTACTAGTTTCTTAATGTGAAAACAATAGGCATATGTCAGTTGAAAAACATTATGAGTGTTAAATATATCATCCCAAGAAAGATGACAGAAATTCAAGCCCACTGACATATTTATTCATGGCACAAGTTTTGGGGGTGTTTTTGGAACAACGACAGACTTAGTTCAAACCACAAAGCAATTATTTTGTTTATTGTTTCCCTTACTGTGGACAGAAATACTATTCATTTTAATAATTTATGAGAAATACTGAAATCTAATTATCCAAACATTTGTTAAAAATCAATTATGGCTTTTTTCTAATATTAAGTTATACACTTATAAGGATTTAATAAACTCTTAAATTAGCCTGATTCCCACCCTTCAAGATTAGTAATTATAAAAGAATACAGGTCTAGTTGCCACATTTTATACTAGAATATACTGTATAGCATGGGCAGAGAGACTATTTAAAGTAGACACCAGCTCTGTGTAATTAGACAATCACAGTTGCAGGTCTTACAGATGGAAAAAGAGCTATATGCATGTATACTTTGTGGTATATTATTAGAGAAACTATGTTTCACTGTGAAATTGTGTGTCTTATATAGAATTAACTTTATATTATCTACTCAAATTAGAACTAGAAGTAGCTTAAATGGAAAAAAATAATATTCTAAAATTTCATCTGAGGAGAGAGCTTTGGCTTACTAATCCTGACGTTAAAAAACAAGAACCCTTTGATTCAACAGGGAGTGGATAGCCTGCTCATTGTCTCATGGAGTGTTCAGGAAGGCAGACATGCTAGTATAGCAGAGATTACTGGATCCAGTCAGTTGGATTTATTCTGTATTTGTTGAACTGCCAGAGTTTTTTAACCCATCATGGATATGGGATTGGAGCTGAGATCCAAACACCTTCTGCCTCCTGTCCTCTTCTCCAAATTATAACTCTCTGTATTACTAACATTTCTTTGCCACTGATTTTCTCTGAAATCATTATATTTGAGTTTGGTGGTTGTTAAATAAATATTTGTGTAGAGCTAGGTATACCTACCATAATTTTGGATGGACAGATAGATAGAGGTATGTACAATGTGGTAGGTATGGAGATGTGGAATGAAGTGTTACAGGAACACAGTGGAAGGATACTTCACCCAGCCTTTCTTGCTCAAAGAGAGATTTCCTCTTTAAAATGGATAGAAATATGCAGATTAAAGTGGAGAAAGAGAGCAAAGCGTCAGTGGGACAATCACACAGGTGAGAAATATTTAGCATGATGGATACAAAGGATGAGAAACAGGTGTGTGTTGCTGATGTAATGTTTGAGACAGGCAATGTACAAACTGAAGCTCAGATGATAGAAATCTCAACCATGGAGGACCATTTAAGCCCTATTAGTTTAAATCACATGAAGGCAAAGGTCTATGGGCATAGAGACGCTGTTGGTATTGTTCATGCCGCAGTCCCAACATTGTGCATTGATCTGACACACAGGTCCTGGTCCTCAGCAAGTATATGTTAAATAGATGAACGTAAAAAGATTTTAAGCAGAAGAGTTGTGTGTTTCGATTTATATTGTTCTGGCAGCAGCCTGGGAGATGGATCTAAGAAGAATAAAAGTGGAATGAAGGTGACTAGTGATGAAGGGAAGAGGTGAGAGTCTGAACTAGAGTCAGAGATGAATTTGGTGGATTCGTATTGGAGGGCTGAACATCTAGGAGCTGGTGGTTGTGTGGCTGTGAGAAGAAAAGGAGAGATAAGAGGCAAGTGTTACCATAGAGATGCCTTCCTTTAACGTGAATAATATAAGGAGAGGAGTTGTCTAGGGGAAGAATCAAGTTCAAGTTTTTCTGTAAACCTATCATAATTCAGTTGTTTCAACTTTTACTTTAAAAATGAACCCAGGATGAAATTCTTACATATTTTCAATGAAAATCTTGTAGCACTTAAACATTTTAAAATATCCTGTGGGAATTATATTAGCATTAGATGGAGAACATAATCTGAAAACATGAACACTTCACCTTTAAAAATTTCTTTTTTATTGTAATGACACTAAAGCATTTTGACATAAGTAATTGCTACTTATTTTTCACACAGAAATTCTGATAGAGAGAGAAGTATGTTAAATTCTTTCCTTTTTTTTTTTTTGGTTTGGCATTATTTCCCTGGGTTGAGCTCTACACACTGAAGATGGGGTGGTCAGCTGCCACCTTGGAGCCTCACTCCCAGACAAGTGACCTTTGAAAACTTCTCCACTTTGCATAGAAAAGGAGCCATGCTTGGAGGCCAGGGAAAATTCCAAATGAACAACATTTCTACTTCTGTTTCTCAGTCGGGTTTTAACATTTGATGAGGAGCGAAACGAACTCACCAGTAAAGAACCATCCTTCATTTGAACTAAAGTTCAAATAATGTTAAGTTTACTTTGTACTCAGATGGTTAAATGTATTGTTAAAATATATAATTCTTGTTCAGTGAAGGTTTGTAAGAAATATTAATTTTTTTTCTTACTCTTTGGCACTTAGCTCTCTTCCTCTTCTAAACAGGTCTTTTATTATCTCAGGATATTCCTTCAGGGGGCTTCCCAGGTGGTGCTAGTGTTAAAGAACCTGCCTGTGGATACAGAAGACATAAGAGATGTGGGTTCAATCCCTGGGTTGGGAAGATCCCCTGGAGGAGGAAATGGCAATCCACTCCAGTATTCTTGCTTGGAAAATCCCATGGACAGAGGAGTCTGGTGAGCTGTGGTCCATGGGGTCGCCAAGAGTCAGACTGGACTGAGCACACATTCCTTTAGGATGAGTAACTTCGTCTTCTCCCATTTCAGAGTAATATCTCTCAGCCCAAATAAGTTTGGTTCTAGACATGGTTAAGGGGCATCCAGTTGGCAATAACCAGTGGATATCTGGATATCAAGAGCTGAGACTTGGGCAGAGGTGGGGCTCTGAGTGGCAGTTATCGGCAGAGACAGCGCCCTGAGAGGCAAGGATGACCCAGTGAGAGGGTGTAGAGGGCCACCAGCGGAAAACCGATGGTAGAACACAAACCTCCACATCCATAGAATCAGAAGAGGGAGAGTAAGCCTCAGGAAGGGCAGCTTGAACAGAGAGACCAGAGGAGGCCTGGAGAGTCATGTCCCAGAAGGCAGAGCTAAAGAGAAGTTTAAGAAGGAAAGAGGGAGAGAGCAAGAGAAGCAAAGAGCTCCTGGGCAAAACACGTTTCTCTGTCTTATCAACCTGCCTCCTGCCCCATCCTCCCTTCTGACCCAGCTCTTCTGCACCACAAGAGAAGATGATGGTTCTGTTTCTGTGCATGACTGTTAATGATTTCTGCCATGTGAAAAGAAAATTTCCACTGTGTGCAAGTATGACTCTCTATTAGAGCTAATGCTCCTTTTAGCATCACTTTCATCTATTTTGTTTATAGGTTTTGTGGCTTTTAATGGTATTTTCCTGTAAGTAGCTATATAATTAATTAGACTCTAATGCGAGTGTTGCAATGGTTCTTATTTTTGTGGTTATCCAGCAGATTTTACCATTGTTTACTAAGGGATATTTTTCAGTCCACTCTGCTCCTTGTGCAGGATGAAACAGATAAATACCTTGCTCAGAGCCAAACAGAGATAGTTTAGATTCTGCTTCTGTGAACTTTCTGCTTTGTTGTTTGCACTAAGAGAACTCCTAACAATTTTGAGAAGGATAAACAGAGAAGTTCATTTTATTGTACCACATTCTGAATAAGGACAATGCTGCATGTCTAATTTGCATCACTTTTGGTCTGTATTTTACCCACAAAAAGGTGCAGTGGTTTTTCCCTGAGTAGATTGTGGTATAGCTATGTTCCATCCACTGCCTAATACAGTTTATATGTAAGATTCAAACCCCTTAACCTAGGCAAGGGTAGTATTTCTATAAAGGACCTTCATTGTATTAATTTGTATTTGTGCATTTGGGGCTTCCCTGGTGGTGCAGTGGTAAAGAATCCGCCTGCCAGTGCAGGAGAGGCAGGTTCAATCCCTGGGTCAGGAAGATGCCCTGGAGAAGAACATGGCAACCCACTTCAGTATTCTTGAAGGGAGAATCCCTTGGACAGAGGAGCCTGACGGGCTCAGTCCTTGAGGTCACAAAAGGGTCAGACATGACTGAGCAACTAAACAACAAATTTGCTCATTTATCCTGGGGAAAGGCTTTGTTATCAATCTTAAAAGATCATTAAGGTAAAGAAGGAATTTTAAAAATCATTCCTTTTGGTTTATAATGACACAGATATGAGTAAAACATTTTATGTAGTAAAACGTAGATCCATGGTAAAATGGATCTGATAACGATGCTGTACTTTTTATCAAGTGAATGTTAGATTTCATTATAAACTTTATTTTCTATGGCATTTGGTGAGTTTGTTTTGACTGTTTCTTTTTTGTCTAAAGAAACTGAAACATAAATTAAATATTTTATCCAAAGTCACATAGGCATTAGATCTGAGTGACCTTGGTACTGCTGACACAACTTGGTTTTCCTCCAAGCTTGTTTAAAATATTGATGGAGCCCTTGAAAGCTTTCTCATTTGTTTTTTCTTTTTTTCCTTACGTAGTACTGAGTTCTATTTTTGTAACTTCAAAAATTCACACAGCACAGTTGTTAAAAAGTTCAAAATTAGCTTTCTTAAATTTGGCTTTAAACCTAAATTTTAGATTTTTTAAAAAAGACCCAGCTATATGGCATATGATATAGCTAATGAGTAATGAAGAGTAATATCCATTAGTACTGAGAAAACTGATATAATTTACTTTTAAGATTTTTTTTCAAGAACTGAACTCATCCTTTAGAGGTTGTTTGTTTTTGTTTATATTTTTCCTGGTAGCTGCTACCTTCGCAGAGGTTGGCATATCAATTTGACTTTAATCCTTGCAAAAATAAAAAATGAAAATTATATTTTTTATCTGAGTGCTATTGCTTAAAATTTTTACTTCTGGTATTGATAGCCCATGTAAAAACTTGAAGATTGAGAAAAGACTTTAACTCAAATATAGTGATGAGGATTAATTTCTGGCATAGATATACTATAAGTTGCATGTGTAAAGTCTGAGGAGATATATTAGGAAAGGATATGAATTAGTCATTGTCTCATTTTCTTTGTCTATAAAGGATCAACACTTACTGGGTTAACGTCAATGTGTGAGGGCAAAACCTTGACATGTTGACTAAATCTAAATCCTTGCTGTAATATTTGAGACAACCCCAAATCAAATATAATTATAGAAATTCAGACACATTGTCATTTACTGACATTTACTGGGAACTTTTATGATGGCTATTTTAAACAAATGATTACCTTTGACAGAGGAAATATAAATGAGAGCCTCATTCAAGAATCTCCTTTTTCGTGCCAGAATTGGATACCAGATGATGTTCAGATAGGTGGCTTTCATACCAGATCACCAGTAAAGATAGACAAGGGAAAATAGGAAGAAAAGCAGGTATGGAATCACACAAAAGGGAAAGAAGGACCAGGAAAGCTGAGAGAGAGCAGCAGCGGCAAGGAGGAAAGCAGGCAAGCCTGCCCTGTCCTCCCATTTGTGAGGCCTCAGACAAGAATAGAGATTGAGGCCCACCTGTATCTATTATCAAGTTAAAGATCAAGCCACTGTGCTGCTAAATGAAGTATATTCTGTCCTCCTACCTTTACAAATGTATATGCACAAAAACCTGAGAAGACCAGGTATTATTTTAGAATTCCCGACGTGTCAAAGTTCTGTACCAGAACATGGGAGCACGAAGTGGCTCTGGAGGGTTAACACCACAGTCCCCATGGCCAAGCTCCATCTACATTTCCTAAAAATGAATCTACATTTCCTGAAAGCAGCCATCCAGGGGCCACCTCGTGGGGCCCGCATAGTGTTGTCCATGACAGAGAGAGACATGGTGGGAAGCCTCTCCAAGGCCAGAGTGTGGACATATGGAATCCCAGGTGCCCAGAATGTGGCCTAGAAGAGGCTGTGGGAGAGAGTAGGCTCCATCTGGGCTCATCTCCTTGCCCCACAGACTTGGGAGAAGCATGGCCAGAGAGGTTGTGTCTGAAGCTGATGTTGTAAGCAGGAGATGACCTGGATTTATTCCAGTACATATACTCCTGCTGTATACATCTGTGAGGGGGTAGCATTGGCAAGGACTATCTAATACTGTATTCTTAAAGAAGAAAGAAAGTGAAGTCCATTCAAATATATAAACATACTTTAAAGGTCATAGATACATATATTCCCTACATAACCTTTTAATTGTCTATACCAGACCACGTGACTCTGTTCTGTTGTGTTTTGGGAAGCAGTTTAGTGCCTAAGAGCATTGTCTTTTAAGCTAAAACAAGGCTCTGAGTTGTGCGTTGGTTTGAATCCTGTGTTGGCCCTTTCCTGGTGTGGAGCCCTGGGCAGAATGCTTCATCTGCTGAGTAGAGGTAATAAAATCTTCCTCTAGGATTGTAGTGAAAGAACATGAGGTTAAAGTCTTTAAAAGACTTAGATCAAGTAAGTGCTCAATAGATCACAGTGCTGTCATCATCGTCATAATCACTGTCATTATTTTTACAGCTGTTATTTCTTACAGTGTATAACTATTGAGATGACCTTGGGCAAGTCATGTAACCTCTCAGAACCTCAATTTCTTCATACATAAAATGAGGTTTTTGGAGCAGAGGATGCCTAAGGTTCTGTCCAGTTAAGACAAGGGACTTTTGGGAGTTCTTTCTTCTTCAGTTTACATTAAACCTGAGCTTGACCTCCAGGCTACATTGTAAATTTTTAACAGAAACTATCTACTCTGCATATAATATCACAATATAAGCTATTTTAAATAACCTGATATTGAAAATGTGAATCTTTCGTAAAATCTGCAAAACCCTGGATTCAGTGTATAGTTTATGAAACAAGTACTTGTGATTCATTGTAGAGTTCCTTTATTCACTGGCTCTTCTAGTGCATTAAAAATCACATTTGGTTTACAAAAGACATTGAGTTTGCCTGCAACTTTTCAGGAACATATGCAGATACTTTAAATCTCTGAATCACAGAAGCCTTAGAGAATTGATTAGCTCTGATTCCATTCTCACAAAAAGGAGCATGGTTGCAAATATTTGCATATAATTTTTGAAGAGGGGGGTCCATGGATCCTAATTTAAGAATTTCTGGCATAAAGCCAAAATAAGAACAAAATGGAATGTGCTAAGGACATTGGAGACATTTTTGAAATTGGACCTAAAGACACCTGGCCCTTTCCAGGATGAGAGCAAGAGAGGACTAACATTTATTGAAGGCATCCTCCATAAGCATTCTATATGTGTTATGTTGTTCTTCCCTTTCCAAATGTAAAAAGATAGGCATTATTTCTGATGAGAAAATTGAGGTTCAGATAATATGCAGTTCTCCAAAGTCACATTGCTAGTAAGTAGCAGAAGCCAAATCTGAGCTGGTGTCTGACTCTAAAGCTACTGCGCATGCTCATTCGCTTCAGTCGTGTCTGACTCTTTGCAACTCCATGGACTGTAGCCTGCCAGGCTCTGCTGTCCATGGGATTTTCCTGGCAAGAATACTGGAGTGGGTTGCTATGCTGTCCTCCAGGGGATCTTCCCAACCCCGGGATCGAATCTGCATCTCCTGTGTCTGTGCATTGCACGTGGATTCTTTACCCACTGAGCTATCAGGGAAGCCCAGCACCATGATAAAGGGCCCTAAATTCCTTCACATCTCTCCCCAAGCTCCTAAATCTTTGCAAAAGAGAAGATCACAGAAATGCAGAGATTTGTCTTCCTTGGTGAACTTGTTAGAAGGGAACTCCCTAAAACAGCTCCATGTTGACAGCCAATTCTTCCCTCTCCCATGCTCTGTGCTGCCTCATCTGAGCTGGGCTGACTTGCAGGAGTGCTGGGCTGCTATTGAGAAGGGGTGAGGCCTGTGAAGAGCTGAGCATTCTCTTGATTGGATGTGGCTCAAAAGTTCTGATCCCCTACGTGCCCCAGCAAAGGTTTCAGCTGACATCCTGTAAAAGAGTTGTCAGCCCAAGAGCAGAGAAGTGGCCTGTCAGACTCAAAATGTCCCACTTGCCAAGTCTCACATGAGAAAAGTGAAGACAGGCCCCATTTGGAAAAGAAGAGCTGCTTTCCAAGAGATTTATTACATAAGGGTCATGTTGCAAAACATGTGCTGTGCTCCGTAGACTCAACTCCTCCTTGATTCATTCACATTTCACAAGATAGCTAATTAATCTCTTTAAAGCAGAGGGAATAGATGGCAGAATAAACGAAAAGCCTTATATGAATGCCAAAACCACCTGAGGCTTATTAGAATCCTGCCTTGGTTATATAACCTGGTATTGAACTTTCTTCATAAACAGTCTGACCCTATACTGTGCAGAAATCACTGAGGTTTGTACACGTAAAATCTTTATGTATCAGGGTAAGATGTATATCCTCATTTCTAACCTGTCAAAATAGAACATTCTCGGTAAGGTGAAAAGTACACTGGCAAATCCATTTTTGGTTTCAAGTCATTTTAAGATAGGCTGTCTTCTCACCTCTGACCTCAGTGTGTCCTGGAAAATCATGCTGTTTTCACAGTGATACTAGAAACACAATGAGATTTGTATTTGATTCAGATTTTCCTTATGATTTTCCACATGATATGGAATTGCTTCATGAAATCATTTGCTGCTAAGCATTTCAGAACTTTATTTGGCAGTAATGAGAAAAAAAACAACTATGCTTTAAAATGTTTGGGAGTGAAATGGGCATAGTTAGAAGGAGCTGACATCTAATATGTTATTTTTCTGACTTGCCATGTATGGTACAAGAGATTTTCTACTAGTGTAAAGAAGGTACCTCCTCTTTACATCAGTGAGGCAGCATAGCTTAGTGGCTAAAATACCAACTCTGGAACCAGACTCAGAGGGTCTGAGTCCCAGCTATGCTGCTCACCTGCTTTGTGACCTTAAGCGAGACACTTTAACTAGAATGGCTACCATGCTTCTCTCTTACATCGTCTCCATATCAGTGGGTCCCCTAATATTTGTGGACTGAGGATCCTTGTGTACCAATAAATGGGATGTGTCCCAAGTATTTGGTAGGTTGAATAAATGCCATGTCTCACATATATCCAACATATTCTTGCCAAATGTGTGTCAGCCCTGCCATGATAATGAAATATGGGCAGACCTTGTTTTATTGCACTTGGTTTTATTGTGTTTCAAACATAATATTGTTTTCACAGATTGAAGGTTTGTGGCAACCCCGTGTCAAGCAAGTCTGTCCATGCCACTTTCCCAATAGCGTTTGCTTACTCCGCATCTCTGTGTCACATTTTGTACTTCTCAGAATATTTCAAATTTCTTAAATTCTTATTATGATTTATTATGATGACCTGTGATCCGTGATCTTTGATGTTACCACTATGACTCACTGAAGGCCCAGGTGATGGTTTGCATTTTTTAGGAATAAATATTTTAAATTAAGGTATATACATTGTTTCTTAGACATAAGATTTTCACACTTAATAGACTAAATATAGTGTAAACATAACTTGTATATGCATTGGGGAACCAAAAAAAATCATGCGACTCACTTTATTGAGAAATTTGCTTTATTGTGGTAGCCTGGAACTCAACCTGCTGTATCTCTGAAGAATGTCTATGCCTTTATTTAAATGTTACTGACTTCATGATAGTATTTCATATAATCAATGAATACTAAGGAAAAAAATGTGGTAATAATATGTGAGGAGTTCTTCAAACCATATGGTTCTTGAAAAGTGTGATCATACTTGAAAAGGCTGGATAAATATAGTCATTAATTCATTTAAGATACGTATTGAAAGCCTACCACAGGCCTGGCACTGCTCTAGAAGCTGGGAATAGAGCACCTAGAATACAGTTGTTGCTCTCATGGAGACTATATTCTAGTGAAAGGAGACACTGAACCAGTACACAAATAGGATGAGATCATCTTAGAGACGTGAGTGGATGGAGTAAATAAATCAGAACAGTGTAATAGAGGGAAGGCCTTGCTGAAGTCCTCAATTGTGTCTCTGCTGCACTGAGACATCACTGAGTTGGGGGAAGCGAGTTCCACTCTGAGAGATGAGAAGAGTTAGAAGCTTTGAGATAAGAATGAGTTTGACATGTTTCGGAAAGGGAACGGAAGTTTAGAGATGGGGGAGAGGGGTGGTAAAGAGAGGTGATACAGGTTGGTTTTAGAAGTAAATAGAGGCTTAATCGTATAGTAACTACAGGCCATGGTAAGGTGTTTATTTTATTCCAAGTGCGATGAGGAACCATTATGCACTAGAGTAACACAATTTGTAGTTTTAAATATTTTGTTTGGCTGTTGTGTAGAGAACCAAGTGTAGGCATACCTAAGGTGTCTCAGAAAGATCTGTTAAGAGCCATTAGTTATAGTCCAGACAGATGTTGATGAGTTGGACTAGAATGAGGCAGTGACATGTAGAAAGATTTTCAGTACATGCTAGAGGTAGAAATAACAAAACTTGTTAATAGTTTGGATGTAGTTAGTGAGTGAAAGGAAGGACCAAGAAATCAAATGCAGTCAGCCCTCCATATCCCTGGGTTCCATATCTGTGGATTCAACCAACCACTGATCAAAAATATTCTTAAAAAAATTACGGAAAGTTCCAAAAAGCAGAATTTGAGTTTGTTGTGGGCTGTCAACTATTTACATAGCATTTACATTGTATTAGATTTTATAAGTAATCTAGAGATAATTCAAAGTTTACAGGAGGGTGTACGTGCAGGTTATATGAGAATAGTGCAGCATTTTATAGAGAGTACCCATGGATTTTGGTATCAAGCAGAGCAGGTACCAAGAGACAGCTATATTTTAAGGTCTTGCTAATGTCCTGTCTTCACACTGAAACTGTCTGCAGCCGTTCTAACCCCTTTTTGTCTCTCCTTTCTATATCACAGTTGTTTTTTTGAGCTCATAATCAGCTCCAGGTGCTTAGGATACATTGCTGTTCAGTCACCAAGTCCTGTCCGACTCTTTGCGGCCCCATGGACTGCAGTGCACCAGTCTTCCCTGTCCTTCACCATCTCCTAGAGTTTGCTCAAACTCATGTCTATGGAGTCGGTCATGCTATTTAACCATCTCTTCTTCTGCCGCCCCTTCTCCTTTTACCTTTAGTCTTTCCCAGCATCAGGGTCCTTCCCAATGAGTCAGCTCTTCGCATCAGGTGACCAAAATATTGGAACTTCACCTTCACCATCAGTCCTTCCAATGAATATTCAGGGTTGACTTCCTTTAGGATTGACCAGTTTGATCTCCTTGTAAACAAAACAAAGACCCCTGCCCTGTATCTCTTCTGTACTACTTCTCTATCAGTGCCTGTAATTAACACTAAATTTTTTGTGTCTTTGCATTAGTCTAATTATTTCAGATACATTATTTTTGCTTTCCAAATAGATGGTCAACTTTTTAAGGACCAGGGACCCCAAGAATGTCTAGCTCAATGCTGGAGAGAGCAAAAAGGAAGAGTGAAAATGTGTCTTTTTTCATAGACAACTTCTTGTTTATAGGCTGCCTACTTTAAATAAACTTGTGGAAATCCAAAATTGCAATTCAGATAATTGGAAAAGCAATCATTTTTCCATTAAAAAGGAATTATTTACTCACTCAAGAGTTAATTTAAAATAACTGACTCCCCTAATGAATGTAATTAAAAGTTTGTTAACAGGTCATTATGCATTTGTTAGGAGATGTGGTAAAGGAACTGAAGCTAGAATATCAGGGACCACAGTCAATTTTAAATTATGGGAAATGAAGACAAAGGAGCTGAAATTTAGAGCTGTAAGTAAAAAAGAAAATAAGTTCTGATTTCTAAAAATTCAAACCTATAGATGGATTTACAGAGAGGACTTCCATTTTCTAAATTTACAGTTTATAATTGACAGTTAAAAATTGTCTCTAACCAGATCACATTCATTCTGGCAATGAAGGTTAATCATTTGAATACACAAGAAAACTGGCTTTTGGTTACAGCTTTCTGAGTATAAGAATAAAACAAAATTCATGGTTTTCTATTTTGCATGGAAGTATGAGCATTTTCATAAAACAGGATAGTGACTGTTTTTCAGGACTCCTTATAATAATGTTGGCATTGAGTTGCTATTGCTGGTGTAATATTCTAACACCTCTGTGGGTTAATCAAGCTATTGAGGACTATCCCAGGAATCCAGTGACCATTTATCAATTTGTTTCTATGAAAAATGCTTGTGAGTTCTAGAATACTAACTTTAAACCCAAGGTTAAGAATGTAAGGTATAGTTCCGGCAAGGCAGAAAAGTGAAAAGACAACCTCAACAGAAGTAGGTTACCTTTATTCAGGCAAGGAGGGGCGACAGTCGGCCTAACGACCAGGCTGAGGCCGAGAGGGAACAGGGAGGCTTCGTACTTATAGGGAGGTTTGTGGAAGTGATAAGGGAAACGTCAGTCAGGCGGGATATTTTGAGTATTCTTTTGTTGAGATGACATTTGTAGTTGGGCAGGGGGTAATAAGTCTTCTGGGCAGGTGTCGGGGGTGGTAGGTTTCCGGACAGGGGATGATAAGTCCCAGATAGATGCAACCGGCCTGGAGCATCAGGGTGGAACTGAAGTTATACTTTGTTTTCTCCGAAGTTAGATGATTCAGCAAGGGGCCTTTGAGACTGTTGTTCTCTTTTCTAGGCCCAAAAGACTCATTCAAGGAACACACCCCAATTATTAGGAATCCTCTTATTTCTGTAATTTTAATAATCCATTTACTCTTTGAAGACCATCATAATTATCAATGAGAAAGAAAACTTTTAATCAGGTGGTATACAATAGCACACTTCTTAGAATGTAAATATTCCTTTTACCTCATTCATTCATTTAACACATTTATCGAGTGCTTCTGTGGACAAGAAACTAGAGGCAAACAGCAGCGAGTCAAGTCTGCTCTCTAATCAAGAAGAGCTTATAGCTCCCTGGGGAAGAAGACACATGTACAATAAAATGTCTTAAATACAATTAGGAAAGTGTAGATGAAACATATTGCAGGTTCAGAGGAGAGCAAGATATTTCCTTCGTATGGAAGTGGGAAGACTTCCTGAAAGAGATAGTATTTAAAACGCCACTTGAAAATGGAGAGAATTTGAAAGGGGACAGTGAAGAATGGGCATCTGGGGAAGCATGGCAGCATAAACAAATCAATGGAACTAAGAAGGTGTGTTTGTACAAGAACAGGTCAGTGTTTCATTCAGTGAACACTTCTGGAGCAATTACCAGGAATAAGACACTGCCTGAGGAGCCAGAGATAGAAAGAAAACTGAGGCTTAGTGTTTGCCCTTAAAGAATAATTCAGTTTAACACAAAAAGTGTGAGTAAGGAATTGGTTTTCAGTTAAGCTTGAGGATGCCGATGAATGCTGAACTGAGGTGCTGGAATTGTATTCTGCAGCAATTGCTTTGGGGGTGATGATAATAATGCTTATTATTCACTAAGTCCTTCAGGGTTCTTTGCACTTTAAGAATTTACATGCATTAGTTCCTCTGGTCTCCTCATGAGGTATGATTACTATTTTATTCAGCTGAGAAAACTGGGGCTTAGCCAGTTAATTAATTCCTTTAATGTTGCCAGCTGGTAAGTAGCAGAGTAGGGATTTGAACAGGTATATTGGATTTCAAAGCCCGTAACTCACTGAATTGAGTCATGGAAGATATTTGAATAGAAAAATGATTGATTTGAACTACCCTTCTTAAGAATTCAGTTGACTCAGTGGGACCACAATGATTAAAGGATTGTACTAGTGAATAGCTTATGAGAACCTAAATGGAGGCATTAAGTAATGGGTATAAAAAGGGGAAGGAAGTGAGGGAGGTCATAAAGATAACTACTTAATTCAGGAGCAGAGAAGAGGAAAAAGTCAAATACAGCCTCAAGTTTTAGCATCTGTGTTACCTGGAAGACTCATGGTCCAGGCAGTGGAATTAAGACCACCAAAGGAGAGAAATATCTTGGGGAGGTAGTGGGGATTGGAATGACTATTTTAATTTTGTACAAGTTGAAGTTGAGATGCCAAAGCAATATACAGGTGTGAAGGGTATCCCTTCAGGTGGTTGGAAATACAAAAATTTAGCTTGGAAAAGAGTTGTTTCAGATATAGGATCATATTTTGCCAATGCTACAGAAGTCCAGGAGGATTGTTTAAACTTCAAAACCATAATTTTAGTAGGGTGGAGAAATCAGAAACCAAAGCATAGGATTTGTGAAGTGAAGAAATAGTAAAAAAAAAGCAAGAAAGAAAAAAGAAAGAAAGAAAAAGAAAAGGAAAAGTGAAAATGGAAGTGTAGGCTGCTCTAAAAGAAGTTAAAAATTAAGGGGAAAGAGAGTAGTTGGTAGACTAAGCAGCCAACAAGAATGAGAAATGTCTTTGTTTTCCTTAAGAATGGAATGACTAAAGGAAAGTGGTGACTGATGAACTCAGATCTTGGAATCCATGCGGCTGAGTTAACTCAAGGGCACAAACAATGGGTTAGCCAGATGAGGGGTCCTTGGTGCATCCTTCAGATTCATCCAGACTCTTCCAGTCCTTTAGATCACCACTGAAACACTACCTCTGTGTTAATAAATAAGTCTGTATCTCTCCCATGGGCTCTCCTTGTGGCTCAGTGGTAAAGAATCTGCCTGCCAAGCACGAGATGTGTGTTTGATCCCTGGGCCTAGATGATCCCCTGGAGAAGGAAACGGCAGCCTCTCGAAGTATTCTTACCTGGGAAATTTCCATGGCAGAGGAGCCTGGCAGGCTACAGTCCAAGGGGTCACAGAAGAGTTGAACACTACTTGGTGACTAAACAACAATCTCTCCTATAGTTTTCTCTACAGAGGCTTAGATGTTCCTTATCTCTTTCTCCTATTGCTTTTGGTACCTACGTGCGTGGATCAGTGGATCTCAAACATCAGAGTGCTTCCAGATCACTTGGAGGGCCAGTTAGAACACAGATTGCTGGATCCCACCCCAAGAGTTTGTGATTCTGCCAGTCTGGGATGAAGTCAGGATTTGCTCTGTTTACAAATTCTCAGATGATACTGATGCTGCTGATCTAGGGACTACATTCGGTATTACTACTGAACTAAATTAAGGACCTGTGAGAGGTACAAATAAAGGATTTGGGGAACCTTACAGTGGACTAGTGTGCAAGATCTGGAAATGTTCTAGAAAATACTCTTAAGAATCAGGTATGATTCAGGTATTTGTTGTTGTTGTTCAGTCACTCAGCCATGTCTAACTCTTTGTCACCCCATGGACTGTAGCATGCCAGGCTTCCTAGTTCTTCACTATCTCCTGGAGTTTGCTCAAATTCATGTCCATTGAGTCAGTAATACTATTCAACTATTTCATCCTCTGTTACCCGCTTCTCCTCCTGCCCTCAATCTTTCCCAGCATCAGGGTCTTTTCCAGTGAGTTGGCTGTTTGCATCAGGTGGCCAAAGTATTGGAGTTTCAGCTTCAGCATCAGTCCTTCCAATGAATATTCAGGGTTGATTTCCTTTAGGATGGACTGGTTTGATCTCCTTGTGGTCCAAGATTCTCAAGAGTCTTCTCCAGCACCACAGTTCAAAGTATCAGTTCTTCAGTGCTCAGCCTTCTTCATGGTCCAACTCTCACATCCGTACCTGACTACTGGAAAAACCCTAGCTTTGACTAAAGGGACCTTTGTTGGCAAAGTGATGTTTCTGCTTTTGAATACATTGTCAGGCATGATTTAAGATTAGGCAAAAAAAGAATGAAATATTTTGTCTAGCTTGATGAAAGAAAAATAATTTAAATGAAGCATCAACATAATTGCTACAAGTAAAGAGTTTTCTTAGGAGAGGTATATCATAAAATAAAAAATAAAGTGAAAACCACAGCAGTGACTACAATTTTATTTTAATCATGAAGAACTAAGTATTATATGAGTAAGAAGTCCACAATTATTATTTAGGGGAAAGTAAGTATAGAGCTAGCATACTGTGTTCCATTTAGAGTCCTATGCTGTTGTTATTCACAACAACTGAGGCCAAGAGATATGTACCATTTCTAAGAGCTGGTTTTATAATTACCAATTTGATTGCCACATCTAATTATTCCCTTAGGTTTACCTGTCCCTGATAGTTACCGTGCAAATCTGGCTTAGTAGATACACCAAATCTCTGAATTTAGGTAGGTGTAATTATCCTTCCTTAGCGATCAATGCAAAGAAATAGAGGAAAACAACAGAATGGGAAAGACTAGAGATCTTGTCAAGAAAATTAGAAATACCAAGGGAACATTTCATGCAAAGATGGGTTCGATAAAGGACAGAAATGGTATGGACCTAACAGAAGCAGAAGATACTAAGAAAAGGTGGCAAGAATACACAAGAACTGTACAAAAAAGATCTTCACAACCCAGATAATCGCAATGGTGTTGATCACTCACCTAGAACCAGACATCCTGGAATGTGAAGTCAAGTGGGCCTTAGAAAGCATCGCTACAAACAAAGCTAGTGGAGGTGATGGAATTCCAGTTGAGCTATTTCAAATCCTGAAAGATGATGCTGTGAAAGTGCTGCACTCAATATGTCAGCAAATTTGGAAAACTCAGCAGTGGCCACAGCACTGGAAAAAGTCAGTTTTCATTCCAATCCCAAAGAAAGGCAAAGCCAAAGAATGCTTGAACTACTGCACAATGCACTCATCTCACACGCTAGTAAAGTAATGCTCAAAATTCTCCAAGCCAGGCTTCAGCAATACGTGAACCGTGAACTTTCAGATGTTCAAGCTGGTTTTAGAAAAGGCAGAGGAACCAGAGATCAAATTGTCAATATCCGCTGGATCATCGAAAAAGCAAAAGAGTTCCAGAAAAACATCTATTTCTGCTTTATTGACTATGCCAAAGCCTTTGACTGTGTGGATGACAATAAACTGTGGAAAATTCTGAAAGAGATGGGAACACCAGACCACCTGACCTGCCTCTTGAGAAACCTGTATGCAGGTCAGGAAGCAACAGTTAGAACTGGACATGGAACCACAGACTGGTTCCAAATAGGAAAAGAGTCCGTCAAGGCTGTATATTGTCACCCTGCTTATTGAACTTATATGCAGAGTACATCATGAGAAACGCTGGGCTGGAGGAAGCACAAGCTGGAATCAAGATTGCCGGGAGAAATATCAATAACCTCAGATATGCAGGTGACAGCACCCTTATGGCAGAGAGTGAAGAGGAGCTAAAAAGCCTCTTGATGAAAGTGAAAGAGGAGAGTGAAGAAGTTGGCTTAAAGCTCAACATTCAGAAAACTAAGATCATGGCATCTGGTCCCATCACTTCGTGGCACATAGATGGGGAAACAGTGGCTGACTTTATTTATCTGGGCTCCAAAATCAACTGCAGATGGTGATTGCAGCCATGAAATTAAAAGATGCTTAGTCCTTGGAAGGAAAGTTATGGCCAACCTGGACAGCATATTAAGAAGCAGAGACATTACCCTGCCAACAAAGGTTCGTCTAGTCAAGGCTATGGTTTTTCCAGTGGTCATGTGTGGATGTGAGAGTTGGACTGTGAAGAAAGCTGAATGCTGAAAAATTGATGCTTTTGAACTGTGGCATTGGAGAAGACTCTTGAGAGTCTCTTGGACTGCAAGGAGATCCAACCAGTCCGTCCTAAAGGAGGTCAGTCCTGGGTGTTCATTGGAAGGACTGTTGCTGCGGCTGAAACTCCAATACTTTGGCCACCTCATGCAAAAAGTGGACTCATTGGAAAAGACCCTGATGCTGGGAGGGATTGAGGGCAGGAGGAGAAGGGAACGACAGAGGATGAGATGGCTGGATGACATCACCAACTCGATAGACATGAGTTTGGGTAAACTCCGGGAGTTGGTGATGGACAGGGAGGCCTGGCATGCTGCGACTCATGGGGTCGCAAAGAGTTGGACATGACTGAGTGACTGAGCTGAACTGAATTTGTTCTGTACATCATTACTAAAGTGTTTGCCATGGTTGGCAAATGTGCTACAACTTGCACAATGAAAGGTGTAAAATCCTTCCTGCATTTGCAAGCATCAGTCATTTTTAGTTTCTTTCATTCAGCCAAACACTCAGTAAGCTAACGCGACAGTATCAATGACCATCACCTTAGCAGAAGCAAAACAACCATCTGGTCATAGCCACACTGTGTAACCTGGACATATCAGAGGCCTTATTCTTCTGATCATATGGTCAGAGGTCACTAGAGGGAGAATAGAATTAGTTATATATACAAATAAATATATCATTTTAGTTCCAAGCCTACACAACTGTTAATTTCATTATGATAATTCTCCCATATACGTGAAATTAGATTTTTGAGTTGAAATGCATAAATATCCCTATTAGTGGTATCCACATCAAATTATCTGCTTTAGTCTTTTTAAATTATATGTTGTGAATATTTTTTAAACCTAAAATTCCACAGAAAAGAAAACAAGTTTTCTAGGTCTAATGGTATGCAAATAAATTATTCAGGACTGGCAGAATATAAATAAAGTTCATATTTTGAGAACACTTTCCTTTTTTAAGTAAAAAGCAATTTCAAAATTTTAGTTGCCCACCTAGAAAAGAAAAAAAAAAAAAAACAGTCCTTTCAAGTCAAAGTGATACCAAAAATTCCAAATTGTTACAATAAGTACATATTCTAAGAGAACTAAATTGCTTTGTTGGAAAGGATAGGTGGGTGTCAGATTATTTGGTTTAATTTTTACCATAGCAGAGTGGCAGGTACTGAGTAGCTGGGAGATACTCAGAAAAATTACAGGAAAGAAAGTAAGTGTCAGTCTTTTAGGATATATTTGGCTCAGTGTCGTCAGAAGGTAGTATGCCCTCTCCCTGGAATCAAGTTGCAAGCACTACCCTCAGTAGTAATTAGAGCCAAGGGGCAATTACAGGACGTGTGATTTGTTCCGACGCACTGTGTGTCGGCTGTTTCCTTAGCACCATATTTCATGGGAGCACAGGTTGAAATGATGGAATTATTTATCTCTCAGTCTTCTACCTCGTACAGTGCTCAAGTGCAGAAGTGAACGTGAATTGTAATCTTAAAAACCAAGGTAAGCATTGCCGACTGATCTGCCTTTACACCTCTGGGAGCTTTTTCATGAAAAATATGACAAAAAATGTAAAACAGTTAAAACCAACTTTAGAAAAGGAAAAATGTATCAGAACTAGAGTAATGCTCTAATTTTGTGACTCCCCCAACCAATATCACCCTGGCATATCTGACTTGTTTTATTTAAATTGTTGTACAGGAAAAAAAAATAAATAAATAAATTGTTGTACAGGGTCACTTTGATAAGTATAATAAAGATGTGACAGACTTCCCACATTTCCTTTGTGCTGATGAACTATGCTTTCTTTTTCTTTTGATGTTTGTTTCACATTTTTACTAGGTAAAAATATGATTCATATTTAATCCAAGTATGTTAGAACCCTTTCTCTCTCTCTTTCCTATTATCTTCAAGAAGTATATTTAAGCAGATGATTGTACATGCTCAAGAATTCACATTGAGATTGATAGAATACTGTCTGGTAGCCTGTAATAAAATTGAGTAACATGGGTGATGGAATTATTTATCCCTGAAGATCACTTTTTCATCAGGAAAACATGGGATAATTGTAATCCATGTAATGGTTTATTGTCCCTCTCAATGAAAAGTTATAGTATTTGTATAACCCAAGGCACATGGTGAATTTCTGTAAAAATGTATCATTAAATTCTGTGTTAGATTTAAGTTCTTAACTTGCCCCATTCTGTCATGTGGGTGGCAGATAGTATTGTGTGAGCACATTTTAAAAAACCCTCAGTTGTTGCAACTGACATGATGGCTTTTGACATAGTTGGAGATACAGCCTTAATTGGTTTGTCTTGTTATGGGGACAAGTTCATCCTGATATTGGCAAAATCTTGCTGTTAATCTTTTGATTTATAGAAGCAAATATTGAAAGTGAAATTAATATGCTTCAGCTGCAAAATAAGGCAAATGACAAATTTTATGAGCTCTTTCTAGTTTTCTGGCAGTATTGCAGTGAGAGAGAGACAGAGATGAGAGAGAGAGATAGGCACATACAGAGTCAGAGACAGAAAATTTCAGAGATATTAGAGAGCTAAGAGAGATGTGAGAGGCAGAAAAGATAAACAGATGGGATGGGGGTGACTAGAGAGACAGAGCAAAGTCAGATAAGAGAACAACAGAGGACGTGGGTATTAGAAAAAGAGACTCAAGTCAATCGAGGTTTGGAAATAGAGATTGTGCAATTTGGGAACTTTGGATTCTTTTGCCTTTCTTTAACTAAAATTTCAACATGCTTTGTCATATTAAATGCATGGAGCACTAGATCCATTTTTAGGAATGTTTACTTTCCATTTGTGTCCTTTAAAGCAAAGGGAGCTTTAAAAGGTTGTTTGAAGTTCAGAAGAGGCCAAGAGTCAAAACAAATATTCTTCTAAAAGAAAATATTTCCATTCCTTTGTTGCCTTAGAAAGCAAATCATTGAAAAGGAAAATGATAAAAAAAAAAAAGAAAAGAAAAGGAAAATGATGAGTGCTGTGATTAAATTCCCTACTTTCCGTGTGGCTCCTTATTAAAAGAGTGTTATGTTTTTGACTTTTGGTGTTCACTGGGGGAGTGAGAAAGAGTCATTTGGGAAGCCAGAAAGAAATTCCAAAGAATGAAAACAGTATAAAGGTACAGGAATAAACATGATACCGGGGACAGTCATAGTCATTTATGATGACTCACTGCCAGTGCAGAAACTCCTTGGGCTTTCACCAGAGGACCTAATCTGATGCTGTTTTGCATATCACTTGTGCCCCAGAAGCTGCCTGTATGACTGAAGCAAGTAGCATCAATCTCTAGGATGTCTGGACAGTGGCACAGTTCCAAGAAATCCGGCCAGGGGTTTGCCACTCTGTTCAGTGCTAGACATGCTTTGGAGAGCGAGCATCCCCTGGGTCGGAGGAGTCCCTGTGTTTCTCAGGATGAGGGTGTCTCCCGGTTGCCCAGCTCCTTTGTTTGAAGGACTTAGATGCCCTGTTCCTGCTCACACAGTTTTTGTCCTGCTTGCCTTCATTCTTTATAGATTTCTGCCAAATAATTGAAGATGACAAAGAAGTGAATCATTTTAGGAGTGAGATGTTGGGAAATTCCAAATAAGGCATTGGTGCCAATTCTAGTCCACTTGGCAAAATCCAGCCAGACTTACCACTGTTTCTTCCCTGTCCAAATCTCCCTCATCCTTTTCCCTATTCTAACCTCACTGTTGCCCCATTACCCAGTTTCTGCTCATCCTATCCCTTGCACGGCCAGGTTTAGTCACCCCATACCGGTTTCCACAGGGACAGAATGGTGGCTTTCAAAACTGCTTACACAGGTGGAATACTTATAGTGCCAGGTGGAAGCCACCTCTTCTGCACCTGGATAAAAATGGCTTCTGACTGACAGAGGACCAAGAGTGGCCTTGTCCATGATGGTCACCGTGATTATAATACTCCGCTAGAATTTTTTTCTGAATTCTCTTCAGTGCATTATGATTATGGCAGCCATGACATATGCATGCAAAAAGGGAACAAGATTTTAGTGCAGTTTTTACTGAAATCTTTATTCCCAAATTGTGTTTTTTAGGAGCCTGTTAACTTTTCTTTTTAATATGGGCACCGGGTTTTGAATAGCTTTGAAATGTTTGGTTAATAGTTAAGCTAAGGAAACCTTTTTTTTTCTACCAAGGTGGGAGTAGAGAGCACTGGCAGAGCAAATATTAACTCTGTTTCTTTAAATCGAGCAAGCTTCTGGGAGAAAAAATATGTTTTAAAAAGGGCAATTAAGTAAACCATTATTCTTTCCCCCTCTTTGGTTCTTACATGTAGATAGCCTAAACACTGAATGCAAGGACTGAAATTCTCTGAAACTGGAGGGCAAAGCATTTTGTGTCCTGGAGCTATAGAATTTGTAGCAGCAGCTCGGCTGTGTGGGCCTCCTGAGTTGCTGTTTGCAGTCCCTTCAGGCGGGCCCTTCCTGTGAGCTGCAGAGGAGAGGCCTAGAGATAGAGCCAGAGGCCCCAAGGCCCTGCTGCTTTGATCTGTTCCAATAGAAGGTTAGTTGCCACTATTTGGAAAAATGTGTCTTTTCAGGTAGAATTTTTGTTTCAATTCTGCTAGAAATTCAGTATAAAAACCACCACCAGAAATGTGTGTACCTCCTATATGAAGCTATTTTAATTAGTTATATTGATCCAAGCAGTATGATTTAAAGCATAATTTGAATAGGTTTTGTTGTTTGCTTCTTTCCCCCCCATTGGGAATATTAAAATAATTATTTAAAATTAGGTGTTGTAACCAATCTTCTGCTGCTCTTTAAAAGGGGAAGAAATGTTGGCTCTTGGCCACACTGGCTTTTCTCTTTCGTTTAATTTCTTCCATTATTCATACTAATAAAGCCATTAAAATTAAAATCTCATTTAAAAATGAATGCTTCTACAGTTCAGTCTATATACAAAAAAAAAAAACAGCCTGAATACTAATCTATTTTAATTTGTTTAAAATGTAAAGACTTCAGTATATGATTCCTGTACATCTTTGTACAGACAAATATTTGAAACAGTGTCTCTGGGCAATGAGCTCTAAATTCTACCATTAGGCAGTTACCATGCTGGATTAATTTCTCCTAATCCCATTTTCCTCATGTAAGATGAAGGATAGACTCCTAAATTATGTTTCCTGCTAAGAATTTATGAAATATAGTTCTTCTAGAAATATTCAGCAGTTTGAGAAACACAAGTTTTCTTTCCTAGGAAAGTTTGTATTTTGAGGTAAGTTTCTAAAATAAGTCACATTGCCAGTAGGTCCCTAGCATGCCACAAAGGGAGAGCAAGGAGTTCCTTGGCATCCTGTAGCAAAAAAAGCGTCAGACCTCATGAAAGCATCTTGACGCCATAGACAGGAGTCGCCGAGCAAATGGAGCTCAGGACCATCTCCCTACGTCTTATTTTGCCAGAAAATTTCGTCAGGCTGCTGACCTCCCAATCCAGTCTCGACCTCAGACAATTTTAGTAAAGCCCTGTCTGGAGATAATTTTGGCTTCTCTAAAGACTTAGTAACTTAGGAATGAAGCATATGACATTCCCTTTTGATAAGTCAGGTGTATTAAAAACTATTTCAAAAACCTTGACAAAGCACCTGTCGGAACTCTGTTTTCCTTTCTTGGAGTTTCCTTTTGTGCGTGGTCATGCTAATAATAGTGGGTTACAATGGAAGAACACTACAACCCGGGCAAAAATTATTTAAATTAGCTTAAAGAGGACAATTGGTTTTTAAGATTTTTTTGTGAATTAGTTGTCTTCTTTACTTAAATTCTGTAATTCTCAGATTTTTTTGATGCCGCTTTAAAAAAGGATTGCAGCTAATGAAGTATGTCACACGTTTAATCAAATTATATTTTGTACTCTGTAGTACGTAAATCTTACTGATTTTTTTTTTTCAGTGTTTAAGACGTTCAGTGCATGGACAAAATACTCAGATATAAATAAACCAACCCTGAGCTGTATGTATTGTTTTGCTACACATCCAAAAAGTCATCCCTTGCATCTTAGTGCAAGATTCATCATTTTGTGTAGAAGCTGGCATATCACTACTAAGCCCAAAGGACATTGTGGCTTAAAATCTATCATGATGTGGCTTCACTGCTGTTTTGTGATGCAGCACTTCATTATTGCTTATAAACTTCAAGGTGGTACTCAGAAGGATTTATTTTTAAACTCACCATTCTGCCAGGTTGCTGCTACTGTTGAAGCACTTTGGAGGAAACCCTGAGCTGCCCCAAGGGAGATTCAGGCATAAAACTGCCAATTGTCAGGATTTTAAAGACTCAAGAGTTCTAAGATACACATTTTTTCTCTTTGGCATCACTGGATTCTATGTCAGTCTCCTCTATCCACTTATGAAATTCATCAAGGAAGCATCAGTATTAAAGGGAACTTTTATTTTCTCACAAATCATTCTGAGCAAAATCAAGCTGGTGGTAGAAAAAATAACTTTAAAAACCTTATTTATCCTAAAAATATACAGACTTGACAGTATTTGAAGATGTTCTTATTGAGGAATTTTTCCTGTATGTATCAAAGTGTTTACTAAAACTAATAATATGAAACACATTGCTTTTTAAAAATTTCTACTGAAATGTAACATAGAGAAAAGTGCACATATTGTAAATGTACAGTTGAATGAATGTATACAGACATGCACACGTGGGAAACAGAACTACAAACTAAACATCTCCAGCGTCCCAAAAGTCCCTTTCTTGCTCCTTTCCAGTCACCACCGCACCCTAACCTCGTCCTACTCTTCCTACAAGAATAGCCAGGGCTCTAACAAACAGCATAGATTAGTGTTGCCTGGTTGTGTCCTCTAAGTAAATGCTATCATACAGCATGTTGATGTGCTTCTTTATTTTAGTTCTTTTTCTCAGCATGACATTTACAAGATTTATTTGTTGTTTCATATCACCATATACCATTTTTTCTTATTTTTTTTCTTATTGCTATATTCCATTATGTGAATGTTAGGTTATGTGAAGATACCAGAATCATTCTTTTTATTGTTGATGGGTTAATTGGTGAATTTTCAGTTTGGGAGTATTATATACAGTAGTGCTATGAATATTCTTGTACAGATCTTTTCCATTAGGTATAGACTTACAAGTAGAAAATTGCTGAGTCATGGCATAAGTGTGTATTCAGTTTTAGTAGACATTGCTAAATTATTTTTCAACATAATTTTAACAATTTACACATCAGGTAAGAGTTCTCAGTTCAGTTCAGTTCAGTCGCTCAGTCATGTCCGACTCTTGGCGACCCCATGAATTGCAGCACTCCAGGCCTCCCTGTCCATCACCAACTCCCGGAGTTTACCCAAACTCATGCGTACCATATTCTCCTCAGAGCTTGATAATCTTCTTTCTTCCTTGTAACCATTGAAACAATGGTTACAACATACATTGTAACAATGGTTACAATGAGGTATGAAGCAATATCTCATAGTTTAATGAATATCCCTAATGACTAATAAAGTCAGGTGCTTTTCATATGTTTATAGGCCGTTTTAATGTCTACTTTTGTGAAGTGTCCATTCAAGTCTTATGCCCAGCTTTCCTATTGTGTTCTTTTTCTTACTGATCTGTAGGAGTTCTTTATTCTAGATTCAAGTCCTTTGTCAGAATGTGTATATTGTCAATATTATCTCACACTCTCTGAATGGTCTTTCCATCCCCTTGATTGTGTCTTATCCTTACATTCTTATTCTTAATAAAGTATATTTATCACTTTTCTCTTTTATAATTATCACTTTTTTGTTTACTGTTTAAGAACTTTTGCTTACTCCAAGGTCACAAAGATGTTCTGCTTTCCTCTTTACTGTTGACCTTCTGATCCAGAAACAGTAAGAATTCCTGAGTGCCTAAGCAAGTTTTAAGTTTTAACACATATTTCTATGCTTTTTGTTTATGCAGTCCCTTTCACCATTCTTCCACACCCACCTCTCAAAATATTAACCATTCCTTAGGTTTATCTTAAGAGATAGTTCATCTATGGAAATATTTATGAACCCAGCTCCTAACCAGATCTAGTTTCTTTCTCACTGGAGCCTCCTTAAAATTTTGTTAACAATATATGACCACTGACATATCTTGCCTTTTATAAGTATTGATGGATTTAACTATTTATACTCTCCAGAGATATGGCATAGTGTCAGAGGTATAGGAATGGTTCCTAACTACAGTAACTGAAGCTTAATGAAAACTTGATAGGTGTTAGGCACAGGATTAAGTACCTTGTATAGAAGAATCTCCATTAGTTCTCCCACCAGTCCTACAATGCAGGTATAGAGGTATACAGAAGTAAAATCACTTGTCTACGGTCATGCAGCAAGAAAATGGTAGACCTGAAAGTCATCAGTGTTCTCCTCAACAGGTGCTTTTAACGTGTACAAAGCAGCATTGCCTAAAGGGTTTGCCATAGTATCATGGTTATCCCAGGCCCCTGTGAAAATAAAAAGGATTCATTCATTCTCAAATTGAGGGGAGAAGTTATATCTCCCTAGACATTCATACCTATCAGTGTATTAAAAACTCCAAGATGTTTTCCAGCAAAGACCCATTTCAGACTGTTGAAACCAGCATCTTCTCTATATATTTGATGACAAGAATCTTTTCCACATAACTTTATAAATAGCCTACTTTTCGGAATAATGGCATGGGCTTTAGGGTTAAACAGACAAGAGTTTGGATGCTGGCCCTGCCACATATTAAATGACCTTAATCGCTCTAAGCCTTAGCTTTCTCAACTGTATAATGGAGATAATAATGCCAACCTCATAGAGTTTTGTTATAATTTCATAAAATAAGGGCCACAGATCACTAGCACAGTACCCAGCATAGAGTAGAATCTCATTAAATGGTAGTTATTATTTTTTTTATTATCTCTTAGCAAGTAAAATAAATTCTGTCTGACTCAATTTATACTCCCTATCAGCGCTATGCCTGTACAGTTGATCTTCTATAAATATTTACTGAATTAAATAATGCTGTTATTTATGGAAGGTTATTTTTAGATACATGTGTGATGGACATGGAAGCCTAGCATGCTGCAATCCATGGGGTTGCAAAGAATTGGATACTATTGAGCGACTGAACTGAACTGATAGAGCATTAAAAAATCTTATATATTTTAGTTATTTCAGTATTAATACTACATTAAGCTCAAATAAAAGTTTTAACTAATTCCTCCATGCAAAGGAAATCCAAGATTTTAAATGTCTTAGTTTGCTGATAAGATGTTGCTGTCTAAAACTAGAGAATGTATCTATACAACCGAGATATCTTCAGATATTCAATTCTGTTACCATAGCATAGTAGTAGAAGCAGAATTGAGCAGTCAAATTTCCTGGGTTTGAATCCTGGCTCCTTTTTGTACAAACTATGTGAAATTGGTCTTAACCTCTTTGTGCCTCAGTTTCTCATCTATAAAATAGGCTTAGTAATAGTAGTTTGTTCATTGGATTATTGTAAGTACCTTTGTGTACATAGTTGTGCATATGGTCATGTAATATACATTAAATATATATTTAATAATAATATATAAGTGATATGTGATCAAATGATGTAAGTACATAATTTTATATGTAAATGAGTATATATGGATATGGTATATACTTATATGTGTGTAGACATGTATACACACATATGTAATCTGCTAAGGATAATGCCTAGTATATACACTGTAAAAACGTAAAAAAAATGCCTAGTATACTACACTGTGTGGCCTTTTCCGAAGCATAATCCTTTATCAGTCACATACACTATTCACATTGTTCCCTCCTCCACACTTTGTTTCTAGTTTTTCTCACATGGCAGACTGATGAAAGAATGGAAATAATGAGGGAAGGAGAGGAGGAGCTATTGATTGGTGATTGTCCTGGCAAAAGGGAAAATTACTCAACATAAGGGGGAACAAAGCTAGAAAGGAAATAAAAAGAAAAATCTGAGTTTAGTGGAAAATCTGAAATGCTGCTCATTTTAATTTCTTTAAAGAAATCTTTGTGAATTCTATAACCAACATTACCTCTACCTAATAGATTTTTATAGTACATGAACTCTTTTATTTCAGTACTCACTAAAGCAAACATACATATTGATAATAATGGCATCAGAAGGAACTCCTGCTACAGGTTACAGATGTAGATTTGATTTCATTCTGTAGATGCTTCTCCATGCAGATTCTCTTTGACTCTGGCATACCCTCTAAAAATGAGGTGTTTTGTTTGTATTTTGGTATATAAAGAAGAACCTCTAGCTAAAACCTGAATAGACCTTCAGAGGTCTATTTCTAAAGGTCAAAGACTACAGTAGTCATTTCCAGTACTACCTGGTCCTCAACTGAGGTTTTATTGTGCTGGATTATAACATAATCCATTGACATAATAAGGCACCTATTATATTACAGAGGCAGTAGTGAGTTGATTTTCACATATTATTGATTTCACAGTACAATGAATACAACTTGGCTTTTACCATCAAAATGAAATTTATGAGAGAGAGCTAATTGCATTCTTATGGGAGAATATATGGACGTGTGGAATTTCCACAGTAAGAGTGGTGACTGTTAGATCTTTGGGGTGTTCAAAGGAATTTGATATAAATAAATACATGTATATTTATAGTGATATAAAAAGCCTTATTTTCAAATAAGGTAGATCCCTATTATGGCTTGATTTATTATGATGTATATAAGATTATATCCTAAGCTTTGAGATGAAAATACACATAGGAAGTATTTTACATAATATTGCCAAATCATTGGTATAAAAGACAGTATTGGCTCTGTCCCATGAGAATAGCATCATAATAGGAACATTATACCACCCTTTGTGTTGAAATACCTGCTCATTATATTTTCAATCTCTTTGTTCCTCAGTGAGTCCTTGAGTTTTAGAAAAATTAAGCATTTTCTTGCAGGGTGCAATGCATTTTGGCCCAATTGCTGCTTGTATCTCCCACTGCCTTTTGGGCATCCTGAGGTGAGGAGAAATGTTCCCCAGCAACAGCAGCAGCAGCAAAATCTGGAATAAGATGACAGAGGGGGTCACAGCTCAAACTAACTTGTGCAAAATGTGCAGTTTATTCCACTCATTTTCCGTTTGCAGAAACATCCTTTGAAGCAATCAATTTTGGTAAAGTGATATTAAAGAGCAGGTTTTAAAAGCGAAAACAGCAAGGCTGAGGTGAGGGAATTGATGAAAGCATAGTTAATATTTATTCAGAAGATCTACCAGTACTTTAAAACAATCTGTGTTTAACATGGCAAATTGTCTGTCATTAAAATGCTAATGAAATGGTAAACAACTGCTAAGTTTTTTATGCTAATGAATGGTGGCAGCTAAGTAGTTCTCAAGCCCTGTCTTTATTAGCACAGAGATTTGATTGGATAAGGGGGATCATTGTGCATTCTGACCTTTGTTGATGGAGCAATCTGTTTGTCAAGTTCCATGCTGCAGTCTATTTGATTTGAGTTTGTTAGTACAAAGTGACTCTTGCAGGCTCTCAGGGGCCATGTATTACCGTGTTATCAGAGCCACCATTGTGGGCTTAGAGAAAGAATTTTGCTTCCCTCTGTGAGACCCACAGTGGCAAAATAATTATACATTTGTTCATTGGGCATGTTAAAAGACAGAAGTCGACTGAGTAAATGTTGAAGATCTAATTGGCTTTATTGAACGATTCATGCATCAGACAGCATCCCCTCAGTGAACAGGCTACAGAAAGGGAAGATGTTGCCAACCTAAAAAAAATGCACAATGTGAGAGTTGTGAGTTAAATTTTATTTGGGGCAAAATGAAGACTATAGCCCGGGAGACAGCAATTCAGATAGCTCTGAGAAACTACTTCAAAGAGGTATGGGGGAAAGTCAGTGTGTATGTCCTTTTGGTGAAGGGGGAGTACATGCAGTCAAATAAATATTTTTTGCAGAAGGTTTCTGCTAGTCATGAGGAATCAACGTCACCATAAAGGATTTTAGTGCTTTTCTAGATATGAGGAGATGCAAGAATTGGCCTTATAAAATATCAGGTCCTGAAAATATCTGTCTGAAGACCTGTTCTGGCAGATTTTCTCAGCGCACAGAGCATGTCTGAGCTCCTTTCAGGGGGGTGCTGCAAGTCAGCAGCTGCAGCGCCTGATTTAATCCTCGTAGAGGAGGCTGGCCAGTGCCAATGGCAAAGGACAGTTTGTAGTTGATGACTTTTAAAGGCATGGCAGGAAGATCATAAACAAAAGGGAATATTTCAAACCTAAATAACCTATCTATGGGGGACAGAAGGGGTCTGTGTGAAAGATTACCTCATCTTCCTTTGGTTGATGGAGAGGGCCCACATGACCAGTTGCCTCATTGGTGCTCACCAAAAGATTCCACCTTAACTGGTTAGGATTACATTCTTGGATAGGTTTATATTCCTAGGTTGTAACTGCAGTTGGGTTAGCTACTAGCACAAATGACTCCATTTTAGGTCTTTTCTTTTTTAACAGGCAGCTATAAGTATACTGTATACTTTTATACTTTAGACTTTTGACAACTATAATAGCTATAAATTGTAAAAGGTCATGATCTAATATAAGAAATATCTGTCTTTCAACTTAGCTAAGATTTTGAAGCAAAGCTTTTAAGATAAATATTTTAGTAAATGCCTCTGTAGCATTTGACATATTGATATAATATATCATCTTGGATCTACAAGCTCTGAAGTTAGCAAGGAATGTAACATTGCCTAATTAGAAGAATGACGTGTAATTAAATGCAAGGTGGTTATGTGAATGCCCGGTTGAGATCAAAGTATTTACTTTGTAGGGTCTTGCACATCACAGCCAGTCAAATATATGTCAAATAAAGAAGGATTTTTTTTTTAAGTGAAAAAAATATACAGTATTTACTTCGACATCAGGGGAAAAAAAGAACATCTCTGTTTGATCTGTACTTTTAGCTGATTCTCTTTTTGCTGAGTCCTACTCTATATTCCTTAATGCATGGATTGACCTAAAGACTTGCCATTAGAGATAAATGCTTTAGACACCCTTCTCATTTTTCCTGTTTTTAGGATCAATGTAAATAAGGTATGATAGTCTTTTAATACTATTGCCAATAATGTTCTGGAATGATGTCAAAAATGATGCAGAGTTTATTAAGGAAATTCATTACCCAAAAAAATCACTGAAATAAAAATTTTAGCTATTCTGAGACACTAAGAAAAAAGACTGATGAAAATTTTAATAGTCGGAGCATTTTCCCATGTTGTTCATTTCTCCTTGAAGTCAGCAGGGGATTTTAGGCATGTAATTATTTGTGGTCCTATAAGACCTCCCTGGTAGCTCAGCTGATTAAGAATCCTCCTGCAACGCAGGAGACCCCAGTTCAATTCCTGGGTTGGGAAGATGCCTTTGAGAAGGGATAGGCTATCCAGTCCTGTATTCTTGGTCTTCTCTGGTGGCTCAGATGGCAAAGAATCTGCCCACAGTGTGGGAGACATGGGTTCAATCCCTGGGTTGGGAAGATTCCCTGGAAGAGGGCACGGCAACCCACCTAATGTTCTTGCCTGGAGAATCTCCATGGACAGAGGAGCCTGGTGGGCTACAGTCCATGGAGTTCCAAAGAGTCAGACACGACTGAACGACTAAGCACAGCATATTATCAGCATGTCAGAGAAAACTGGAATCTTCATACACTGCTAGTGGTAGTATAAAGTGGTTTAGCCATTTTGGAAGACAGCCTGAAAGTTCTCAAAAGGTTAAACCATTTGACTATCATATGACCCAACAATCCCCAGTTCCACTTTTAGGTGTATATAAGTGAACTAAAAACATTGTCACACAAAAATTTATAAACAAATGTTCATATCAGCATTATTCATAATGGCCCCAAAGTGGAAACAGCTCAAATATCCATCAACTGATGAATAAATAATAGAAAATGGTACATCTACAATAGAATATTATTAATCATTAAAAAGGAATGAAATTCTGATACATGCTACAACATGAATGCATCTTAAAAGCATGCCAAGTAAAAGAAAACAGTCACAAAAGACCTCATATTATGTGATTTCATTTATGTGAAATGTCCAGAAAAGACAAATCTGTAGAGACAGAAAGTAGATCAGTGGCTACCAAGATCGGGAGGTGTTGGGAGAAAGTGGGTGTGACTGCTAATAAGTTTGGAGTTTCTTTTAGGGATCATGAAAATCTAATATTGATTATGGTCCTGGTTGCACAGGACTCTGAATATTTGAAAATCATTAAATTGTACACTCTAAGTGTGTGAATTTTATCTTTATATGCCTGTCATATTTTGTTTAAAAAGGGCATATCAGAGCCTGTCTCCCAGAGAGCCACCTGCACTAGCAGTTACTGATCTGCAGTAGGTAGAGACTATAGACTAAAGAGAAATGTGTGTTATGGTGGAGAGAAGTGTTTTAAATCCCCTACAGACAGGTTATACCAGATATATAAAGACAACTAATAGAATTGTTAAAGGGATAGTTACTAAAATAATACAAGGCTCATTAGAAATAAAAGGTGAAATAAAAAATTTGGTTCCAACTCCTCTGTGTCCCTCCAAAACCCTGCCACATCATCACCCTGTTTGGATTCTCTAACTCTCCAGTGTCTAGACTAAGGACAACCTTCTAATTGTTTTTTTAGAGAACAAATTGTCCAAGTGATAACTTTCTTGGAAGTAGACCGGAACTATGAGTCCAAGGTTTCTTTCTTGGGTAAAAACCCTATGCCTATCTCTGATTTGCATAAAATGCTCCCACTGGCCAGTCAATAATTATGAATAATACAGAGCATCTGACTTCAAGAGGCTCCGCCCCTCCTCTCTCCTACGTTTTTTGGCCAGTTGGAGGCAACAGATGAACAAGAGGATGATATTCTGCCCCACATGCCAACAGGGTCTGTGTACTGTGTATCTCAGCAGAGTCTGAGCAGCCCCGGCCTTCACCATAGGGAAGCATCCTGTATCACTGTCTTAGACATTGAGCAAGAAGACCCTTTTTAACTGCATTTTCTCCTTCTGTGCCATTTGCTGACTGCCAGCATAACTGTGGTGGTTTAGTTGCTAAGTCATGTCCAGCGACTCAGCATAACTCTTTGCTTGCGGTTGCAGCTCAGCAGTCTTGTTTGTGTGCTTTGAGTTGGGGAGGGAGATGGACGTGAGCAAGAGATTAAATTCATTTTTGTTCTGTTCTTGGCAGGCAGTACATGCCATACTACTACCCTTCCTGCTCTTGTGCGCGCACCGACCCTGATGATGCAGCCTTCACTGGATATCAAACCGTTTATGTCGTTTCCAGTGGACAGTAATTCTGCTGTTGGGCTCTTTCCAAATTTTAACACAGTGAGTACATGCATTTTTATCTTATTTATCTCCTCCTCAGTCTCTCTCATTACAGTTGTGAATAGGCAGTAGATGTGACCTGTGCCCAAGTGTGTAATTTTAAACCATATATTGGTTATGCAACTCAGCTATATTATGCAAGATAATGCTTCACCCATGAGAATTAGTCCAAACAAAACCCAGCATATTTGTTTTACAAATATTTACGCAGGCAACTTTCACCTGTTGCTTTGTGCAGTTTTGATAGACTTTTCAGGGACTTCAGAACCTACGTTATTTCTGGGATGCTGTTCCCATGCTCAGGAACACAATTTAGAGATCTCAAGTCACATTGATTTTTCCCTACTTCTAGAAAGAAAAAAAAAGTGTGTGTTTCATCTCCCTGGGGACATTTTTATTTGGAAGATTTTTTTTTTTTTAGATAAAGACTCTTACACAAACAAATTTTATTTGGAAGCTATTATAGATTATGTGAATCTGATGCTATTAGTAAAAAGAAAAAATGCACTTTAGATCTACATGTTAGTTGTCCACATGATACTTTGACATTCATTTTAAAACATGATAAATATTAGTGAATTACCTGTAACTGCCAATGTTCTTTATTTGGGGCAGCTAACCTTTTTTTTATCTGAATGAAAGACAGTTTTTATAGGTATGCCACGTGGAGCATGACACCCTTCAACAATAGAATTCTGCCCAAAATCTGTCCATAGCCAGCTTCTAAGCTTACAGTAGAAGGTTAACCAGTTCAGATAATTGCATAAATTATGTCTGTTCAGTCAATGAATACAGCCGGTTGGGGTATGATGGTCTACATGAATGATCTGGCATTATAGAATAGAAGCTACCATAATCAAGAAAAAGAACTGCATTATCAACATCACCAGACAGTGGACATCTGAAGCACTGCCAGATATGTCCTTCTGCAGATTTATCTTCTGTATGAAGTGAAAACAGCAGCAGGACTTTTCCTCAAGGATTGTAAATAAAATCTGCTGACAGGCCTTCTGTCGTAACTTAGGCCTTGTAAGGTAATTAAAGGGTCATTGGTCAGCCAGCTTTTTAAAGAGCACTGGCCTTGACTTAGCAAGTAATGGTTGAATGTTATCATCTTCTTGGGGTTTTTCAGACACAAGTCACACAATTTTTTTTAAAGGCTTAAAACGATGAACATTGTTTCTAGTGAAGTGGAGCTGCTCAGTAAGATAAATCACACCTGCCCTGGTCATTTTATCCATCAGGAGTGACCATGCCAAAGCAACATCTTGTACCACTTTAGAGAATGAACTGAAGTATGCCTATTCTATCCTCTATCTAAACATGGGTGATTCATTCCAGACATAATTGAATTAAGCTTTACTTCTGAAAGCGTTTATTAGATACTCGTGTTTTGATTAATATACATTTGAAAGACAGCATTTATAACCACTGCAGAAGTCCGGTCACTGTCAGAAAGCAGAACTGAAAATGTGAGTAAGCATAAATGTCTCCTATGGTGGTTTACCTCTCTGTATTTTTTTTTTTTAACACAAGTAGTACTTATTTCAGAAATTCAAATAAAACATTAACATTCAAAGCAAAATGTCAAAGTCACCATTCCCTACCGCTGTAGACACACTCCCTTCACTAGAGAAAAGTGCTCTCAGCGGCTGGTCTGCATTCTTCCAGCCCCTTCTAGAAGTATGTTATGTGCGTATACAACAGGAACCTACCATCTGATTAGTGCTGTTCTCTAAGTCACTTTTAGAGAACTTCTAAATGTCTTACATATATTCCTCTGTTTTTAATGGCTGTAAAGCAACAGTGGAAAGAATATTTTATAAGTTTAAAAAAAAAAAAGCCTTATAATGACTTGTTAATGTTGTGTAGGGCTTACACATGCACTGATGTCAGTCACTCAGTCATGCCCAGCTCTTTGCAGCCCCATAGATCCCACCAGGCTTCTCTGTCCATGGGATTCTCCAGGCAAGAATACTGAGTGGATTGCCATGCCCTCCTCCAGGAGAATCTTCCCGACCCAGGGATCGAATTCAGGTCTCCTGCATTGCAGGCAGATTCTTTCCCGTCTGAGCCACCATAGATCTTAACCATATGATATATTAATATTTGGGAGAAGGCAATGGCACCCCACTCCAGTACTCTTGCCTGGAAAATCCCATGGACAAAGGAGCTTGGTAGGCTGCAGTCCATGTGGTCGCACAGAGTTGGACACGACTGAAGTGATTTAGCAGCAGCATATTAATATTTGAGAAAATCCAAGAAATAATTCTACTAGTAGAATTTCATTGTTTTTTCTTCTTAGAGGCAAATAAACTTGTAACTTTCAAATGAAAATATTTTTTCATGAAAGTGAAGAATATAGCAAAGAACTGCCTGACATAATCATTTTATTCTCTCTATATTATATCCAAGGCATTTATTGGATAGAGAGTTCTTCTGGTAATATATTAAAAATTAAATCATTGCAAGTGAGATCCTCTATTGTCTTGCAAAAAAATTGAATTAATGGGATCATTGGGTTACCTATGATTTTTCACTGATTTGAAGTTTTAATTACTCTAATCCTTTTCCTATCATCTTTTCCATTCCAGTGTCTAATTCACCCAACAGACTTCCCAGGGCAATTTCATAGAAGTAACTATCCACATTTTCCTAGGAAAATAGTTTTACATCACTACTAGTAAATATACTGGATTATTGTATTGTGCGATATTTTACATTCTTCAAAGGACTCAGACATTAGAACATTTTAATCGACCATGATTATTATTTGTATTGTCTACATGAGGCAAAGGCATTAGTGAAGGAAGAACTGAGTCTTGAATTAGAATCTTCTGACTTCAAAACTGATGTTCTGGCTCTTCTGTGTCCTTGGCTCTTTTGGTCCATGTCACCTCTCACTTCATGCGGTGTGAACAAAGCTCAATCAGAAATCTGTGCTCTAAAAAAAAAAAAAAAAAAAAAAGATATCTGTGCTCTTTTTGGCAGCTTGGTAGACAATTTTCAGCAGAATCATTAAGCAGAAAGAGGAAAGGATTTTTTGAATGTGTAATATAGACTTCTGCAAACAATATCTATGAAGCAGAATGTATTTTCAAAAGTTATATTCTCTTGTTAGCAAATTTTAAAAGTATATTCTACTCAGTAGTCTATGTGCTCTTTGAGAACCAACATGAATGCTATCATAATCACTTCATTTTTAAATCATGAATAATATTAGTAAATATAAGAAATATGTTTTAACTCATACCTATTATCAGAAGAATAAACACTGTACTCTGAGACCATAGCTGAAAGCTTTGGAAGTTCCAAGTTTTGCTATTTTCTCTAAGTGGATTTAAAATACATACGTGAAGTAATGATTTCCTCCTGTTTTTATAGTGGAGTATGATACTGTTATGCAGTAAACACAGCAAGAGTGAAATGGGATTCTGTCATATCTGAAAGCAGAATAGGTGGCTATTCTATACTAAATTGTATGCAATGAAGATACATGCCTCACAGTATTCAGTTAGTGGCCATCTTCCCTTACAAATGACAAAATCTTTGTCATTTGAATAAGCAAAAAATTCAAGAACACTTCTGAAGGAGAGTTCTGAGGAGACATGCTAGGGAAAACGGGGTTTGGCTCACCGATATTTTGTGGTGGACTATATGTCAAGGGTGCATGTCTGGGGAATGAGGATATTAACTCTGCTCTTCAGTAGTTGTACTTCACAGAGGGACTGTTTGAGCCTCTTACAGGTGAAAGACTGAGCAAACCAAAATGGAAATTTTTAAAGATCTTGACCTTTTTATCTAAAGCTTGACAGGCTTTCCTGCCAGGCAAGTCACTGAGGCTCACTTCCACCATGCTACCCAACCTTGGTTTATTTGTCATTCAGGGCCCAACACAGATAGCGCCTCCTTCACAGGAAACTTTCTGTGACGCTTCCAGTCTGACTTAAGTGCCTATCCTCTGTATTCCCAAAGTAACTCCCAATTGCACCACATTCTCCCTGATTAACCACCAATCTTCACTGGACTGTTGGACTCTTGAGAACAAGGGCTGTATTTTATCTTTGTACATTTGGTGTCCGGCAGAGCTACTCAATAAAACTTCTTTGAAGGAAGGATAGAGGAAAGGGCTCCAGTTCCTCAGTTTTCAGTGTTCCTGGTACCCCTTCTAGCAAAGGGAATTTCAGCATTTCTAAGCCCTAAGGACAAGGTGATAAGAGCAGGTGTTTACTTTTATTTTCCTGAGAATTGTCATCCTTTTTTAGTTTAAAAGGAGTAATTAGATATAAACTTTTCTCTAGCTATAGTTCTGGCTTTCTCTGTGTGGATGGTATGGAAACTCTACAAATATCAACTGCATTCTTTGTCCTAGGTCCTAGTCTTAGGAGCATTTAGTTTAAAATCAAGGTCATTAGTTAGGGAATTAACATTCCATATGAAAACATAATATATGAACTAAGGAGTACTGGGTTTGGGGAAGGAAATAAACAAAAAATTAAAACAAGAGTACCATAGTGCCCAAGAAACTTATAAGAAATAGAATTAATAATAAAAGGCAAGATAATATAATAAACCCCCCCCCAAAATAGATAAAGTGAAAATAGTGTTCAAGAAAGGCCAGAAAGAATGAATTTTTGCATCCCAATAAAACTATTTTCTTTATTTTGTTATTCACTTTACTTCAATTTGCTAAGTACTTCATGGTCATCCTTAAATTTCTGTGCATGATTATTTTTAGCTGTCAAATGTATATAATTATTTCTTCCTATTAGAATCTCCCAATCATTTATTGTGGATTCCATTTTTATCTTCCTCTTACCTGGATAATACTTGGTATTTAATACTTGGTGTTCTATACCTGGATAATACATGGTTAGCCACCTCATCGGAGAAGGCAATGGCACCCCACTCCAGCGCTGTTGCCTGGAGAATCCCATGGACTGGTAGGCTGCAGACCATGGGGTCGCTAAGAGTTGGACATGACTGAGCAACTTCCCTTTCACTTTTTACTTTCATGCATTGGAGAAGGAAATGGCACCCCACTCCAGTGTTCTTGCCTGGAGAATCCCAGGGATGGGGGAGCCTGGTGGGCTGCCGTCTGTGGGGTCACACAGAGTCAGACATGACTGAAGTGACTCAGCAGCAGCAGCAGCAGCAGCAGCAGCCACCTCATGTGAAGAGTTGACTCGTTGGAAAAGACCCTGATGCTGAGAGGGATTGGGGGCAGGAGGAGAAGGGGATGATAGAGGATGAGATGGCTGAATGGCTTCACCAACTCGATGGACATGGGTTTGAGTGAACTCCAGGAGTTGGTGATGGACAGGGAGGCCTGGCATGCTGCAATTCATGGGGTCACAAAGAGTCGGACATGACTGAGCAACTGAACTGAACTGAACTGATCCTTAATAAGAGATGTCTTCAAATTTTAAATAAGTTGCATACTTACCATAATGGATCATGTCAACTTAATATGATAAAATAGGTCCATTTTGTAGGCATACCTACACACATGCTATTATGGACTGAATATGTCCTCCCCAAATTCACGTATTGAAGCTCTAACACCTGATAATACTTAGAAATTGGGCCTTTGAGAGATAATTAGTTACATGAGGTCATGAGGGTGGTGCCCTCATAAGGTGATTAGTGCCCTTTTAAAGTAGAGACACCAGAAAGCTATTCCTTTATCTACCATGTGAAAACATAGTGCAAAGGAAGCCATCTGCAAGCAGAAAGACAGCTCTTAGCATAACCTGACTGTGCTGGTGCCCTTGATCTTGTACTTTAAGCCTCCAAGATTGTGAGAATTTATTTGTGTTGTTTCAGCCACCCAGTCCATGGTATTTTGTTATGGCAGCTCAAGCAGACTAAGACACATATGCAGCCTGTATACTGTTTTTGTTTTTGTTGTTATTGATTTGCTAAATCATGTCCAACTTTTTCAAGTTTCTTTTTGACAGTCACGTATTAGATATATGCACAGATATATTTGTGTGACACTCCAGAGCTATAGCTATAATCAAGAGCCCCCATAAGACCACAGTCATCTGTCAGTTTCTCTGCTGATTGGCAGTATTTTCCATGCCTGTTTATTTCAAATGTCTTTGTGAGTCCTGCCTTGTTTTTGCATCTCCTCCAGGAAAGGCTATGCACAATGAAGGTCACTGATACTTTATTGCAAGAGGCTCAATAATCTTATTTTTGTGAAAAAAATGGATTTTTATTACCTACCTTGAAATTATTTTTTTCCTGACTCATGAACAAACATGTGGAGAAGAATAAAGCTTATTTCTATTGTATAAAGTCCCAAATTGCTATATGATTCTTTGAATCATTCATAACAAGTTGTAGAAAGAGAAATGTTTACCATTTATTTTATCGTTCTAAATTCTTTGAGATTCTGGATCGTTCATAGTTTGTGATTTCAATGACTATTTAAATGTTTTCTTTCTTTTAGTAGAAATAATCATATATTTATCAAGGAGGTCCAAAATAAAGAAATAAGGAATCAAGCTCATATTCACTTTGCTGTGAATTCATGCCATGCTTCTCATGAGATGTTACTATAAGGAAACCTGAAGTAAGCTAGAACATTCCATTTTTACCTGCCTTTGATATCTATATCAATTTAATGAAGTCCTTAGATTGTGTTCAAATATCCTATTTCTTTTTTCACTCTTGAAATCCTTTTAGAATATATAGGTATTATTGATAGGGTATGTAGATATGCATGTATGCTTACATAATATGTGGCCATATATGTGCTCTGTCCTTAATGAAATTATTTGTTCAAGGCATCCAGGAAAAAACATGCATTCACAACCACTTGTGGAGTGTCTACATGTGCCAGTCTTTGTGCTAAGGAGGAGTAATAGTGAATAAGACAGAAACTGCTTTCACTATCTGGTAGATATTACTTCTTCCTCTTGTTTAATTTGTCATCAGATAACAGAGCATTCTGCTTATAATGAATAGTGAAGTCAGTTGATAAAATCTGCCAAGAAACATCAGGTTAAGACCTTGATGGACCTTTACAGGGTCAGGAATCACAAGGTTTCAGGAGCATGTGAAAAGGGGAACCCATAGTTCCACCATGCTGTGTCCTCTTTGGTGTCCCTTTCATTATCCTAGCCTCAACCTCACATGGCTCTGGAGCCTCATCTTCAGTGCTAGAGTTTCAAGGATTATGTGTACTTGGAGGGCACATCAGATTTTCTGGCAAGACAGATCTTCAGTCTTGGCGCTGTCCCAGGTCAGCATTTTTTAGAGTAGAGTCAACTTGGCAAAAGTGTCTGTGTCAGGCCCTCTTTTTTAAAAATGTATCTTATTCTTAACAAATCTCCAGCTAATTAAAAGAAGAAACCAACAACAACCTTGTTCCTAGGTTCTTTCAGTGACCAAGCCTTTTTCTGCCTGTGGTAAAGTAGGAGAGCTTAATAAATATAAAATGTGGCAGAATATTATTGTACAAAACATTGCTTCCAGCCCAGAAACAGTATTTCTAAATCAGCTGCTCTATAAACAATAATTGATGGTGGTGTTCCTTGAGAAACCTTTATCAAAAGCTTGGGAACCCATCAATAGCACAGACCTTTTTTTATTCTTCTCTCTAGATTCTTATATTCAGAATTAGATCTCAAATCTCTTTGGGGAAGGGAAAAATGTCTTTTGGAATATTCTAATCCCTTTATATTTATAGTGGCTTTTGAGGGTGCTAAAGATGAATTGGAGTGCTATTTAGCAATCTGTGAAGTTTCAACATCTTTGTGGAACTCAGTAGGGATCTTGGAAAAATACTTTTTTTCACAGGTTTAGCTGTCAATTTAAGTTTTATTACCTTCCTTTTTACATTCTAATGCTTGAGACAACATGAAAGAACATAAATTATGTAAATAGTACCTTATTTTCATGGAATTCTAGTATCAGAGGGCTTTAATGTATTTTAAAGACATACTACAATGAAATTTTTTTTAACACATCTATGTTTAAAATAGGCTACATGTGTCTTTGTGGTACCCTTTTTGCAGAGCAGAAGGTTGTAGAATATAATCTAGTCTTCTCATTTCTTCCCATAGACAGCTCTGCCAATGAAAAGGGGGCAGTAAAAACTATCAGACAGGCAAGAGCTGGTTCTCCACCCAACAGTATCCTGAATTTAAATGTGTGTATTTCTCACAGGTTGTTCATGTGGGGCATATTATTTAAAGTATCCAATAAATCCTCATGGCTCCTAACATCAGGCCTTGCAGTATATTCTATTCAGAAGATGAATTTGTCTTGTCAGTCTCATACTTGTTTTCTCTTATTAGGGACAGTTTCTAGAGCCAAGTGAAGATCTGAGAGGTAGAGTAGGAAATATATGTGTTCTCTTTCGCAGGCTTGTGATTTACAAATAATTAGATACATACAGAAAGTCTCCAACGATTCGAAACTTGTATCTGGGTCTAATTTCTTTGTTTTCCTTATGTAGACATCAAATTTCCATAATATGTAAAAGGGTTAGTTCAGTTCAGTTCAGTCACTCAGTCATGTCCGACTCTTTGCGACCCCATGAACTGCAGCACACCAGGCCTCCCTGTCCATCACCAACTCCTGGAGTCTACCCAAACCCATGTCCATTAAGTCGGTGATGCCATCCAGCCATCTCATCCTCTGTCGTCCCCTTCTCCTCCTGCCCTCAATCTTTCCCAGCATCAGGGTCTTTTCCAATGAGTCAGCTCTTCGCATCAGATGGCCAAAGTATTGGAGCTTCAGCTTCAGCATCAGTCCTTCCAATGAACACCCAGGACTGATCTCCTTTAGGATGGACTGGTTAGATCTTCCTTGTAGTCCAAGGGACTCTCAAGAGTCTTCTCCAACACCACAGTTCAAAAGCATCAATTCTTCTGCTCTCAGCTTTCTTTATAGTCCAACTGTCACATCCATACATGACTACTGGAAAAACCATAGCCTTGGCTAGATGGACCTTGTTGACAAAGTAACGTCTCTGCTTTTTAATATGCTGTCTAGGTTGGTCATAGCTTTCCTTCCAGGGAATAAGTGTGTTTTAATTTCATGGCTGCAATCACCATCTGCAGTGATTTTGGAGCCCAAAAAAATAAAGTCAGCCACTGTTTCCTCATCTATTTGCCATGAAGTGATGGGCCCAGATGCAAAAATGATCTTAGTTTTCTGAATGTTGAGCTTTAAGCCAACTTTTTCACTCTCCTCTTTCACCTTCATCAAGAGGCTTTTTAAAAGGGTTAGTTGTAAATCAAAACCACAATGAGGTACCATTACACACCAGTCAGGATGGCTGCTATCCAAAAGTCTACAAGCAATAAATGCTGGAGAGGCTGTGGAGAAAAGGGAACCCTCTTACACTGTTGGTGGGAATGCAAACTAGTACAGCCACTATGGAAAACAGTGTGGAGATTCCTTAAAAAACTGGAAATAGAACTGCCATATGACCCAGCAATACCACTTCTGGGCATACACACTGAGGAAACCAGATCTGAAAGAGACACATGCACCCCAATGTTCATCGCAGCACTGTTTATAATAGCCAGGACATGGAAGCAACCTAGATGCCCATCAGCAGATGAATGGATAAGGAAGCTGTGGTACATATACACCATGGAATTTTACTCAGCCATCAAAAAGAATTCATTTGAACCAGTCCTAATGAGATGGATGAAACTGGAGCCCCTTATACAGAGTGAAGTAAGCCAGAAAGATAAAGAACATTACAGCATACTAACACATATATATGGAATTTAGAAAGATGGTAACGATAACCCTATATGCAAAACAGAAAAAGAGACACAGAAATACAGAACAGACTTTTGAACTCTGTGGGAGAAGGTGAGGGTGGGATGTTTCAAAAGAACAGCATGTATACTATCTATGGTGAAACAGATCACCAGCCCAGGTTGGATGCATGAGACAAGTGCTCCGGCCTGGTGCACTGGGAAGACCCAGAGGAATCGGGTGGAGAGGGAGATGGGAGGGGGGATCGGGATGGGGAATAAGTGTAAATCTATGGCTCATTCATATCAATGTATGACAAAACCCACTGGAAAAAAAAAATAAATAAAAAAAAAAAAAAAAAAAGGAAGGAAACATGCTATCACTTCATAAATGTAAAAAAAAAAAAAAAAAATAAAAGGGTTAGTTGTCATGATAATCAAATCCACAAAATTTCCATTTCCAAAATGAGCTGAAGCTACTAGATGCTAAAATGATTACCAATAGCCATTATCACATGATATGTACTTAAGTTTCAACTTTGAAGTACTTGCCTTCTAAAGGAAACAGTGGCATTCATTCATTTAGTCAGTCAGTCATTCAGCATTTCTATCCCACTTCCTCCCCAAAACCACTTGGAACATCCCGTGTGATCTGAGAAATAAGGCTGCCTGACATGTTCCAAAGGGAGTCTTCTGACAGTCCTACCTGGCCTTGGACTCTGCTTCGTGCCACCCTGGGGGGCAGGAACCAGAGTGGAGGGGAGAGAAAGGAAGGGCAGTCTATTTCATTACATGGGGAAGGAGCACTTGACAAGAGTCAGAACACACAATGGACTTGTTTTCTTTGATCTTGAAAAAAGTAACTTGGTTCTACTTTTCCTCAATCTAAAACCAGGGGTGATTAATACTCTCTTTGTCTATATCATGACATCATGAAAATTTGAGTTATTATATTTATGGAGTATTGAGGATATGACTGACGGTTTAGAAAATTTCTGGAATTTAGTGAATGTGAAAAAATCAAAACAATATAACATACCACCATCCTATTTTTAGTAATTTAAAATACCCATTAATTTCAAATGAGATGTTTATGAGGTGATTCCCAAACAGAAAAGCTGTATTCTTATAAATAATATAAATATTTTAGTTAATATTTCTATCTCTTTGATCTCATCTTCTTAACCAGTTACCTTAAATAAATCAAGGTATGTTTATCACTGGGGCTAGAATTGTGCATTAGAGCAGTCCTAACTAAGGTCGATGCTAAGAATATGGCTAAGCCCTCATTCGTGAGCTTTAAATTTACAGTCAGCTTGAAGAAGTCATGTCTGGCACTAGGCAGGTACTCAATTTATGTTAGCTTGAATGATATAAAAGTAGTGCATACCTAAAGACCAGAATCACCTGACTGCCTGAAAACCATGAAGAGGAATGATGAATTTTGAGCAGTGCTGGGGAGGAGGTGTATTGAGTGGAGGTTGGGAATAACCACAACTAGTTTGGCTGGATTCCTTTTTTCTCCATTTACCTCCAATAATATTTAGATTATAAGGGCCATGTATAAAGATATTTTGAGCCGAAAAGCTTTGCACCTGTAACACACTGTAATTGACACCAAAGACACAAACATATTTTCTGTTATATTTTCAAACTACTGTTGGCTTCCAAATATAGAACCTTTATTCTCACATTATTTATTAATCAATTTGATATTAGTTAAAATGGAAATTTAAAATATTTTAAACTCAAAATAGTCCACATGTTCATTTATCCTTTTTGTATTGATAAGGGAATTATATTCTAAAAATTCTTTGGATCTTTGACTGTTACAGAACTCTCTTCACCATACTGCCTTCTTTTTTTATTTAATTTGCCAATTTAATTTGAATTTAATTTGCCAATCATATGAGAAAAACCCATGCAACCTGTGCAGTAATATCTAATTGTAAATTCAGTGTGACATCTACCTGTAAACTCAATGCTTCCTCAAAAGCGACTGGTAGGTTTATACTCTATCCCCAAATATTATATAGCCCTTAAAGATATGTACATATGTGTGAAAACTTTTTTCTTAGAATATAAACATTAGCCTAAATACAACTTTAAAAATATACAAGCCAAGATATTCTAGCTCCATAGCTGTCAGAAATAGCAGAGAAATGTATCAATCTGTAGACTTCTGGGGCAGGAAGGGAGGGATTAAAACAGATTCATTTTAAATCAGTTCCTTCATAAAAGAACTTTCTAGAAAGAGCCTGTGGCACATAGCTCATCACTCCTTGTGCAATCAGACCCTCCATTGTCTTCTGAGAGAGCTGCCGCTTCACAGGCCCGGCCCCTTTAATGGATGAGTAGCCTCTGAAGAAGAATTGTGACACCCAGATGTGGAGTTCTTTGAAGCTACACTTTCTGGGGAACCATCATTTTGGTTACAAGCAAGAGTAATATCAATTTCCTGGGGATCAGGCATCCCAGGAAATTATCAGCAATTCATAGACTTTCCTTTTTGCATTTGCTTCAGCCTCAAGGGTAATCACAAAAGATTATAGTCTCCATTTCAGCTTCCATATCACTGAAATGTTCTTCTCTGCTGAGAACAATTGATTTCCAGAGGCCAGCTTTTAACCCCAGCTTCAGGAGGCCACTTGAACTGCAATGGTTTGATAACTTCCAGCAGTTGTTACTGTGATATGGTTCTGATGTGAGGCAGAGATTCAGTGATTCCTGACTAATTATAAGAATCCCTTTAAATCAAGTAATGTATCAACTTCTCATGCTATTGGATATCGTTATTTTTTTTTCCATTTTAGTAAGTGTTAGAAGTTGAGGGAGACAGAAGGGTAAATAAAAGTTTTCAAATGAGTGTTGTGAAGATTTTGAAGCCAGCATCCTGAGAGACTGAATTTCAGAATGGAAAACAGAATAACTCAGAAATGTTTCTGAAAGTCTTCAGAGGTAGATTAAAAATACCAGTGATTTTGCTTCATAATATTAAGACTCTTCATGAACATTACTAAGGGATTTTGTGATTCATGACAACTTGCTCTGTAATTCTTATAGGTCTTTCTCCTTTGCTTGATTAGGAAATCTTGATGCCATGTCCATGGTCAAACTGTAAGGAAATTGACGTATTTTTAACTGATTATTTTATTTTATTTGCCATATTCACTTTTCTCTTATATATGATGCTCTTACTCTGAACACACAGGGACAGAAAGGGCTTTGTTTATATTTGAAATAAATTTGGTGGATAAAATAGTTTTACCTAGAAGTAAATGTTCCTTCGTTACAAATTCAAAACACTACATTTCCTTACAAATTCAAAGGAAGGCAGTTCAGTTTAAACTACTTTTGGTGTGAAGTGTAGCCTCCTTTCATCTCATAAAAATAATTATAAATCAAGTGAATAAATATTAATGTCAAGCTGTACTTATTTAATAAAGCAATTATCGCCCCCAGAGAGCAGAGGAAGGCACTTTATTAAAATTCTTTATTTTACTTTGCAAGTATGGTATATTTTGTATTATATAAATGCAGAGTTGAATCAAAAATGTTTTTTTTTGCTGAGAAGAGTAAATATGTATATACATATCCATCCATACAAAAAGGTAATAGCAAGATGACTATATAATATATAATAGTTTTTATGTAACCCACCCACAAAACCACTCAGGGACCACTTTCCTAACTAAAGTCCTAAAATGTTAAGTGTGGCAGGGAAGCCTGCTTGAAGAAGGACCAGTAGAATCAACGTTGGTATAGCCACGACATCCCTGGAAGGGAGTGGGAGAAGGGAACAGATAAAATGCAAGATGCCCAGTTAAAGTTGATTTCCAGGTAAACAACAAAGCACTTTTAATATAATAATATCCTATGCAACATTTGGCACATCATTTATATTTTTTAAAAAAGATTTTGATTTCAAACTTGGTAACCAGAGGAGGAGATCTGGGTTCTGGTCTTAGCTATAGAGGTTCAAGCAAGTTACTAAAATTCTCCAAATCTTTTCCCATTTTCAAGTTGGTCTAAAATAATACTGGTAAGACTGGGACCTGACCTACATACCTTAACCAGATCTGTTTTCAATGTTTTATTATACTGAGTTTCCAGTTAGGATTCTGTTTGGGGGTAGAGTGGAGGGAAGGTTCTGAAACTCAAAGCAAATTAAAAGTTTGAAAGTATAGATGCTCCCTGACATTTTACTGCTATAATGTGAGAGTGTGGCATGGGACAGCCCACAATGATGGATACGCTGCCTTGCGTTGAGCCTTGCGGTCCTCACCTGTCAGGTTCCTTCTGAGTGCAAGAGTAAGGGACGCGTGGTCCTCTATTTGGGGGGAAAAGCACTTCATTTCCACTTTGCTTTACAGAGTGAAGAATACAAACAGGTCCAGATTTCCGGTTTTGCAATTCTTCCAGCCTGGCGGGGTTTTCTGTTCATCTTAAGCCTCTTTAATTTGTGTCACGGACCTGTTTTGCCTCAGTGTCAGGATGTATCTGACTAGTTATTGAACATCCTTTCAAGCTTAGCTTTGACAGAAGGGTTTTGAAAGGATGTCAATCAGTGCATTTGGCTGTTGAGGAGGAATATTGGTTTGTAAATCAGGAAAGTTCCTTACCTCACTAGTCACTGAGAAAGGCCCTGTGACCTTTTTTTTTAGCCCATTTACCAGAAAAATAGGCAAATATATCACTATTACTTAGATTCAGAGACTTAGCACCAATAATTTTTAAAAATTGCGTTTATAATCATCAGCAAGTACTGTTTGGTTATTTGTATGCCTTTTTTTCCCAAGAATAAAAAGTTCTGTTGTTGTTTTTTTTTAAAGATATTTCTCAGACTTATTTTTGGCTCTGAATTTTATGTTATAGAAGCTTAATCCTAGAGCCAAGTTTGGAGTGTTCTCAAGCCACTATTTGAAAAAGAAAAACAGGAAAGGCCAGAAAGCAGGTGACCATCTTCTATCTCAGATACTAACCTGTTCGCTGTTCTTCCAAACCTCAGGATGGGTATCTTCTTTCAATGTCCTGTAGAATAATCACTTCTCATAAGCTATCCTCAAGTGAATCCCTATCTTGTTTAGTACTTTAGCATTTCAGTACTTTAGTATTGAAAAACTATTCTTCAGTCCATATTCCTGAAATGGTTTATTCCTTGTTTTATTTCACCCTGAGGAGACAAAGTACTAAATAAAACATAGGTAACAGGTGACTCATTTATTTTAGTTTCTCTTGGTGAATCCATTTGCTGTTCCCATCACTCTGAATAGTGTTTTTCTTTGGATCAGATAGTTCATTGTCAACTATGTACACATTGGGCTCTTTGTTGTTGTTGTTTGAAATATGAATATATACCTTATTGAGAAATATAAAGTATAATACTTTGAAGGTAGTAACTTTTCCACAGAAAATATTAATAGCATTTGCCATCATTTTATTTTTTCTTCTGTGCTATTACAAAATTCAGAATAGAGCTAAATTCTTATTCATACTCTACAAAGTAGTTTTTCATTTTTCTTAAATATTTTATAACTTTTCTCATAAATTCTCTCAACAGTGCATCTAATAATTTCATGGAAACTTTTTGTCACCTTGTCTTTGACAGTTGTTACTGAACTTTCAAATCCGTATGCATGCATTGGCCAAAAATTATTTTAGTTATAGGAACATCAGATAATAAGGATAAAATGAAAGCCTTTCAAGAACTTTCTTTGTGTCTTGATGGAAAAACACCTCTCTCTTCTCATGGTTTCCAGTCATATCTAAGCATTCATTTGTTCAAGAATGAAAACAAACAAAGAAAAGCATGGGATTTCCTTAAAAGACATAATTTAGATCATTACCTAAATGCCTTTTCCCTACATGGAAAGGAGCAGCTGAATTGGAATTGAGCACGGTCTGGGCTTCCTTAATACATCATATTAGACAATTAGACTTTCCAAAATGTATTTTTAATCTGAATATGGGTACATACACCACTGAATTTCAGTTCTTAAGTTTACTCATTTAATGTTTGAATAGAAACGTCAGACCTGAAGCATTGCTGGGCATGTATGTGTCCATGCAATGAGGTATGAGTAAACCTTCAATTAAATCTCATACCCATTGCAGATATAAATTGAAAGTCTTATTTGTTAAACTGAACTTTTTGAAATGCTCTTTGAAGCGGCTTCTTAAATTACCCAGTAGCATAACTACAGCTTTGCTGCAACTCTCTTGATCCCTGGCAGTGTGGAAAATCACCAGGCATGTGGAGCCAGCCAGGAAAATGGAACATTTTACATTTGCACTGACCATATGATTGCACACAAGGATCTACTGTCAGAGTTAGACATTCAGCTTCAGTAAGGTGCACAGGTCTAATCTTAGGGCACCTCCCATTAACAAAATAACTACTGCCTGAAAAAGAACTCAAAATATATTCCTTCAGCCTAGAACCATTTAAAAATTATCCACCAGAGTGTTAAGCTGGTTTACCACTAAAGAGAGGGAGATGGTGAAACCACCCATTCCTTTCCTTTTAGCTTTCTCGCTTGTACCATTTGGAAACTCTAAAGTTCTAAAAGTGTTAACAACATAAAACATTATTTTCTTGTAGTATCTTCACAAAAAACTGTTAGAGTTTAGCCAAAATATGTGTTGTTGCTCAGTCACTCAGTTGTGTCTGCTCTTTGCGACCCCATGAACTGCAGCACATCAGGCTTCTCTGTCCATCACCATCTCCCAGAGCTTGCTCAAACTCATGTCCATTGAGTCGGTGATGCCATCCCACCATCTCATCATTTGTCGTCCCCTTCTCCTCCTGCCTTCAATCTTTCCCAGCATCAGGGTCTTTTCCAAGGAGTCAGTTCTTCCCATCAGGTGACCAAAGTATTGGAGCTTCAGTTTCAGCATCAGTCTTTCCAATGAATATTCAGGACTGATTTCCTTTAGGATGGACCGCTTTGATCTCCTTGCTGTAAGGGACTCTCAAGAGTCTTCTCCAATACTACAGTTCAAAAGCATCGATTCTTTGGCATTCAAATTTCTTTATGGTCTGTCTCGCATCTGTACATGACTACTGGAAAAACCATAGTTTTGACTCAGTGGACCTTTGTTGGCAAAGTAATGTCTCTGCTTTTGAATACGCTGTCTAGGTTTGACATCGCTTGTCTTCCAAGGAGCAAGCATCTTTTAATTTCATGGCTGCAGTTACCATCTACAGTGATTAGGAGTAACTCATGGTCATTTTGTTATTCACTGGGAAGTACCAGGCCAACCACACTGTACCAGAAACCCACTAGGAAGGTCTCTAGGTGAGATGCATCTGTCACTTAGCTCTCATCCTTAGAGAACTTCTGAAAGCAGATCACCATAGTTTCCCTTTCTCTTTGAGGATATGATGATGCTGGTGGCTCTGAGATCCAACTGTTGTCTTGGGACTTGGGAGCTGAAGAACAGTCTCTGTGGAGGCCTCACAGATGGCTGTGAAAGCCAAAGAGCATGCGCGTTGCAGTTTTCACCAGTTGTATGATTCTGAATTCTGTGTGAATTTCCCTAAATCATGGGATAATGTCCTTATCCTTACATATTTAGTATGATTTTACATGTGAAATTATCAGAATCACAGTTGTATCAAGGCAGTGAAAATGTACTTAGGAATGATCCATGGTAAAATTGTGTTTCTTTCCCATTCTCCTATTTTATTTTTTTCATAGTAAAACACTCTGAAAGTACCTTATTAATAACTTTAGAAATACTTGTTCCCCTCACTATCTGAAAGTAGAGAATTACTGCAAAATCTTCCCTAAGTTGAAATGTTGTAAAGTGAAGAAGCAGTTTCCTTAGGACATATCTTGTTAATAGATGCACAAAATAAATCCAGATAAAGCACAGATGCCCAGACACAAGTCAAAGCTATGGCGGCTGGATGCTGAGATGCTGAGTGTAGTTCCTGGGGAAGGAGCTGAGTGGTGCTATTGTTACTGCTTGAGATGCCCACTGCCTCTCTCTATTAAGGTAATGCTTTATAAAAGCATTTCAAAAGAAATGCTAAACACTATTTTCAAATTTCAGCTTTTATCATAAAAGCAAAAATCCTGTTGGGATTTCTTTCAGTTAGTGAAAACAGGTACTAATACAGGTCTTTCATAAAACCAAGTGGTGCAAAGCAAACTTTCAAAAGCAGAGAGTACCTGTGTAGGCCTCCCCAACTAGAATGTTGTATTTTTGAAGGCTTGTTCTCTCCTTTATGTCCACCTCCCAAAACAGTGCATGATAGTCATTTAATAAACTATTGTTAAATGAACCAATTTTCAAGAAAATACAGTGTGTGTGCAAACTAAAAATTATACACTTATAAAAGTGTGGTGTGTTGGAAAGGAGCAAAAATTCCCAAGGACAGAACTGTCTAGGTTGATATGAAACACTTAATCTCTGAAAAGTTTACATTTTTTGTTATCAGAGTGCTCTAGAAAGAGGACATTATTTTATGGCAGAAATACACATCTCTAACATTCTATATATGTTTCTTTTTTTACTCTTTTAGAAATGAAACCAAGGTGGAATTTCTCAAAAAAAAAAAAAAAAAAAAACTATTCTAAAATGCAGTTTAGTTTCCTTTCAAAATAGATTCCAGGGTGTTTTTTTCTTACCCTAGCCATCCTTTTTGTCACGGAATGTTGTTGTTCAGTCATTCAGTCGTGTCCGACTCTTTGCAACTGCATGAACTACAGCATGTCAGACTTTATCCTTCACTATCTCCCTGAGTTTGCTCAAACTCATGTCCATTGAGTCAGTGAGGCCATCCAACCATCTCATCATCTGCTCCTCCTCCTCCTCGTGCCCTCAATCTTTCCCAGCATCAGGGTCTTTTCTAATAAGTCAACTCTTCACATCAGGTGGACAAAGTATTGGAGCTTCAGTTTCAGCATCAGTCCTTCTAATGCATATTCAGGACTGATTTCCTTTAGGATGGACTGGTTTGATCTCCTTGCAGTCCAAGGCACTCTCAAGAGTCTTCTCCAGCACCACAGTTCAAAAGCAAACTGTGTTATGGAATAGATAATTCTTATTTGATGAATTCCAGAGCTTTTCAAAGAGGGCCTAACAATATGGAATTTAAGTGAAAGATGTCAGACTTTCTAAATTCATTTTAAGGGGAAAAAGAAAGGAAAGAAAAGAAAAGAAAATGTATTCTGATCTATACTCTATTTGGTTGCTTTCAATCGCTGGACTGGCTCCACTTACGTTTTCTACAAGGAATGTTGACCACCACTAGGGAGGCTCTGGAAAGGGCCTGCGTTTCCACTTAATTTCTGCAGCTATCAAAATACTGCTAATTGTCCATCAGTCTCAAAATACGCAAAGGTCTACAACATTTTGATAAAATAGCAGTAGTAGTACTAGTAGTCATAGTAATAGCTTTAGTGGGTCTGAGGCTTGGATCAGTGTGACCTACTATTTTCTTCAGTGTGTTATTTTAGCCTTTATACCAATTCTGGTTGACTTTTTGGTGGAGTAGTGGTATCCCTGTGGCACAGGAGCACAGCTGATTTTGTTTGCCAGTCACAGTGTGTGGTTTTAGCAAAGAGCTAAATATGGCACTTGGTTGAATCAACAGTCTGGGGAGTGTGGTGTGTCATTTGTCTTCCTTTCAGGTGACACTGATGGCATTCAGTGGACCCCTGTCAGGATGCTCTGGGTAGGAGAAGCAGTGGCAGGATGGCAAGTCTCCACTTTAACACATTCCAGATGCAAAAACTCAGGTCTCACCGCATGCTGTTGCAGGGTAACGTTCCATGTGGCTTAGTTTTATTGAGACTTCTGATTTGAAATCCAAAGCAGTACTGAGTTGTGTAGTTGAAATAAGGTTGCCAATGATACCTGTTTGTATTTCCTGATCTTTGAGAAAAGGACTTTGTCTTGGAATAGTTGTGTCTGCTTTGTTTCTATTTAAGTTTTTAAGGATTTGAAACAAGTAAAACAGTCATAATAAAGGCATATGGTCAGAGTTTTTAAATATAAAAGGCAAAACCTTTTTTGTAGTAACTTCATAGAAATAAATTGCTCTTCAGTGACATAAGCTATCACTTTTAAAAGTGTCAGTTCCTGAATATTTGAAGTTCTGATGAGACCCTGTTGTCTTATTCTTTTCCATAAATCCAATAATGGAAAAGGAAAGGATGAAAAATAGTCATTCTTTTTGTACTCCTGTAATTTGACAATATTGCGATTAAAAAACTGATGCTTTGCCAAACTTCGGGAAAGCCGTAAGTCACAAGGATTTAATTGCTGAGGTCTGCTTTGCAGTAAATCAAGGACAGGTGCAAATGATGACCATCACCTGCTATGTATAATCTCTAAGTATTTCTGGAACTTTATTATTATTTTTTTTCTGTATGCAAGCCCAACAGTTACAATGGGGAAAGAGGACAGGGAGGCCCCAATTTTTATTTATGGATTTCCTGAAGTAGCACAAGAAGAAATGGACTTATCCTTAGAAGGGCATATGTTGGTCAGAAAGAAAAAAGCTGAGACTCACTTCTCCAGGAAACTTACTTAAACACCAAGCAGGCCTTCTGTGTAGCTTGACTGGGCAGTTGCCCTTCAGGCTGCAGGAAATTCTAGAAACATTCCTCCTTTCTTTACAAATCTTACCTCCTACAGCAGTGCTACACACAATATCCATAACTCTGCTTGGTGGTCCATTAGCAGGGAAGAGTGGGGGGAGAGGCTCCTGCCTGAGTGTGAATTCTGACCTCAAACCTACAAACTCAAGGGTGACCAGTTAAGCTTCTCAAAGCCTCAGATTCCTCATTTGTAAAAGGAGGGTAACAGTGGTATCTATCTCACATGATGGTGGTAACTGCACAAGATAATCCCCTAGTAGAGTTCCTGGCACATGCTAAGAGTTCTGTAAATCTAAGCTGCTCTTATTAAGATGTTTATTATTATTATTACAGCTTAAAGTATTAGTCATGCAGTCGTGTCTGACTCTTTGTGACCTCATGGACTGAAGCCCGCCAGGCTCCTCTATCCATGGCATTCTCCAGGCAAGAATGTTGAAGTGGGCTGCCATTCCCTTCACCAGGATTACAGCTTAGAGAAAGAAATTAAAAGGCAAATACCCGAGGAGTATAAACACATTGATGTCAGTGTTAAAGGGAGGATCCTGGATGCTTAAAGTGTGAGAAAATCAGAAAAGGGGGAAAAAGTTCAAAGTAAGGATGGGGCAAGAGGGGACAGACCTTCATGGGCCTTCACTTGCCTCACTGATTTGCTTACTCATCACCCTTTTTCATTTTTACAATGCCCTTTCTTGTGTTTGACTCATCTTACCCCAACAACATCTGGAATATATTAGACCTCCAGAAATTTGGGACAACATCTGGAATATATTAGACCTCCAGAAATGTTTGTTGAGTGACTGATCTTTAACTTTTAAAGTCAAAAACCTGATTTCTGCTCCTGTTTAGTAGAAAAGCTAGTACTGCCTGCTAGACTGTATAATAAGTGGTTACCAAATAGAACGTCGGTTAAAGTAGATAGCTACGTTTAGGATGAAATGTCCTCATCTTCAAGGATAGTATGGATACCCAGCCACATGTGAGAAACCCTGGTATAATTCTTGAGCAGTCTTTTTTGCTATTTAAGTAGTGCTTGGTTTGCTCCCCTATCCAGCCCCACGTGACGGCCGGCAAAGTCATTCTAAGACTCATTGTAAGTTCATGCAATTTGAACTTCATCCCCTTGAAAATTATTGAGATAGGTGAAAGGTTTGTAGTTTTATTTTATTTGCCTAAAATTCCACCTAGGAAAATTATCTCAAATGTAAATGTCATCTAGTACTAAGTTATTTGTTCATGTCTTCTCTACCCTGGATTCTCTGCCCTCCCCTAGACTTCATCCTGCCTTTAGTGAAGTGCTGTGGTGTGATTTTTTTCCCCTTGGCTAGGTTTTATTTGCAACTGCATGTGTTTTTATATGACTGCTTACACTGTGTGGATATAAATTACTTTTTGGAATAATCAGTGAAAGTAATGATCTTTTTAAAAAGAACTCATACAAATACAGATTTGTAGTTCCATAAACTTTGTGAATACCCCCAAAGATACCTGTTTATTCTTATTTTGATATTGAAAATATAATAGATGGTGTGGTAAGACTAGCTTCATGAATTCCTTTTATAAGTACTGTAATAAAATGGTTAATTTGTCCATACATACCCTCCAATTATCTCCTCAATTCCTGGCAACAGCCACAACCCCATCTTTCATTTTTATTGCCTACCAGTTAATTGCACTAATAGGTTTTGCTTTTCATTTCTGCATGACTTTCATTAGAAAAAGTGGCAAGTGCTAACTCTTGCTGCTTTTTAGTTAGTACATATTTCAGACTTTTAAATCAGAGATGAGCAAAACAAATGGATTTTTTAAAATTTCATGTGAATATGCTTGCTAGCCTCAAAATTCCAGATGACTACTTCTGACTTTTACTCTTTTAGAAAAGAAGAGGCTTATTTGGGACCAATAAATTCTGCCAGGTAAGGAATATTGGTAGCTAGAGCTATGTGGTAGTTTGTTCTGTTTTTTATTTTTTTTCTCTAGAAAAGCTTTTATTAGTACTGTTTACCAGTGAATCAGTCTTCTCAATTCACAGACAGGTTTCTTGGGCAATGTGAACTAACATGAGCTAATTTAATGAGTATTTAAAAAGGCATTTGTTCATTTAAAAGTGATGTAAAAATTTTAATAAAGATGTTTGAAAACATTTGTGCTTTTTTAACAATCAAATGTGTATGAAATTCAATTGAATCTTTAAAAATAAGAGTTTGTTGTATAATTGCAGTACCTTAAATAATTTTCCTGAGTATTCTACATAAGGAATGATTATGATATAGATATATAGTATTGACTATACTAAATTGAATCATTTTCATTTATCACATTTTATGATTTATGAGAATGTTTTTATTCAGCCTGATTGTTTTATTCATCTTGAAAATTGGTGATTGAATAAAAAACTTGCCATTGATTTAGTTATACATATCTCTTTATGAAATATGAAATATCTCTGGTTGCTAAGACAGTTAAGAATCCACCTGCAATGCGGGAGATCTGGGTTCAATCCCTGGTTTGGGAAGATCCCCTGGAGGAGGGCATGGCAACCCACTCTAGTATTCTTGCCTGGGGAATCCCCAAGGACAGAGGAGCCTGTTGGGCTACAGTCCATGGGGTCACAACGAGTCAAACATGACTGGGACTAAGGACAAATCATTATGATTAGAGAGAAATGAATTTGCATTAGGGGAGGAAAACATTTAAGTTGATATAAATTAACATTATACTTATTATTGTTATCTAAATTTTAAAGTATTTTAGGAATACTACAAGAAAAAATTCAGGATTTTACTACTCTATACTTTAAAAAAAAAAGATGTAAAAGCCTTTTCTACATTGTTGCTAAGTCTGGATCCTGCTGAAATGACCCATATGTTTGTAGTTACTGCATGCTAAGTCACTTCAGTTGTGTCTGACTCTTTGCAACCCCATGGACTGTAGCCCGCCACACTTCTCTCTCTGTGGGATTTTCCAGGCAAGAATGCTGGAGTGGGTTGCCATTTCCTTCTCCAGGGGATCTTCTCAACTCAGGGATCAAACCTGCATCACTTTTGTCTCCTGCATTGGCAGACGGATTCTTTACTACTAGCACAGCCTGGGTAGCCCTTCAGATGGCAAATACTGAAAATAGCAGATAGGCAGTGTCTGTTTCAAAATATCAGATGAATTGGCAAGTTTCTTTCTTATATCGTTTAAAGTCTTCTTTCAACTAAATTATGTCCTCCCAAGTGACATATGAATAAGAAATATAATTATAGAATTCTATGATAAACAGGGGAAAAGAAACAAGATTGAGACAGGAAAAAAAAAGTGGACCTTTTCTTGAAATACCTATAACAAAATAGAGAATCAAGTGGAAAATAGAGAAAATTTGTTACAAGTGAGAAATATGAAAGATAAAATTTTCATGTGATTAACAGTTAAGCTATTCAAAGGATGAAAAGAAAGTCAGAGTTAATGACAGATGCAAAGGAATAGAGTAAAAGGACCATTTCGGATAAGTAGGATTATATGTATAACATAGAGAAGTCGATTCTAGCTAAGAATTTCTTGAAGGAACCTTTTTAGTTTGCTTCTCATGAAGCAGATGGGTGGGAACTCACCTGCCTTTATATGGGGGTGCTTATCCACAACTCACTTTTCAGGAAGAGAGCACTCAGCCTTGGGAACATAAACAGTATTTTCAGGTTAATAGGGTATAAATATGAGATTTGAGTAGAATGCATTTGTATTAGGAGTTACTTGAAAAATTATGTAGGCAGCTAACAGTTTCAAAAATTGAAAGGGAATGTTTATATCCAAGGTTATATTGGAACTCTCAACAGATATCTTGGTTTACTAAAAATTTGAAACTAGGTTTTCGTAGATGTATCTTTTGTCTATGTTTCTATATTGAAGTATGGGAACCACTAGGATGTACAGATTTATTTTAGATGATGGAAGTTTTAATTTTTAACTTTCGATATATTTTTTGAAGTGAAACTATGATTTCATAAGTATCATTGTTGCATTCTTAAAAAGTATTATAATATGAAAAGTGTTAGAATAATAATAATATATACAGTAGTATAGACATATTACAAAAATGAAAGTACAGAAAATGTGTTTAGGAAATATTCATATTGTTTTATTCTAGATAGTTCACATGTCACTAGATGTATTTTTTAGAACCTTACAACAGAAAATATCTCAATAAAATGCTCTTATTTTTTTAACTTTGCAAAATAGTGTAAAGTTTTCCATCCTGCCAATATAGTTTGGCTGTTTTATTTTTAAGCCTGTCTAAACTGTTTTGCCATCTCTAGTAACAATCAGAAAGTTATAGGTTCATGATTTGCAAATTGATGAGACTCAAGTTTTTACACTGTGAGTATACTAAGGAAGTGGACTAGGGTTTAATTTTCTGATATTTTGAGATTTTTTTCCCATAGAGGTTTTTTTTTTAATTCTTATTAAATGAATTTTAATACAATCAGTTACAACCTTGAGCAAAGCAAATCCCCAGATTTTCCAGTAATGATATTTTATATTAAATAGTTAAGCATAATATTCTTAACAGTTTTTTTTCCTCTTTCACTTTTTAAGTTATCATAAATAAAATTGACTTTTGGAGAATGCCCATAGTCCTGTTTCCATACATGTATAAGTTTGTGTAACCATCACTTCAGTCAAGTATAAAATAATTCTATTACCCCAGGAAACTCTCTTTGAAGTTCTAAGTGTTCCAAACAATATAACTTGTCTTTATAGTAGGAATACATTGTCCTAAACTTGCAGCAAAAAAAAAACTACTTTGCTGTACTGTTCAATAAATCTCTCCTTTCTAATGAATTTAAGTTCTTCTAATTGCTAATTGTACACTTGGTTGATATATGCTTCTCATCAGGGATAGCATTCATTTTTCCTTTCTACCAAATATCATCAACTAATCCAGTCCTAAGCTCTAACCTCGGAGATTTCCTAGACGATGGTATCAGTAGATCTGTCTTTGTTCACATTACATCTGTTGATAAGTTATGCTTTGTTCATCACCCGCATTGTTTTTTGAACTGCCAGTTGTCTGACGTTAATGCTGGATTATTATCTGGAGTACACAGGAGAATCACTGCTGCGTTTCTTTTTATAGGCTCTGCAGATAGTGTTCTTTATTTTTCCAAGTATCTTCATGGCTTTGTGCCATGCTTTTTCTTTTTTTTTTTTTTATTAGTTGGAGGCTAATTACTTCACAACATTTCAGTGGGTTTTGTCATACATTGATATGAATCAGCCATAGAGTTACAAGCATTCCCCATCCCGATCCCCCCTCCCACCTCCCTCTCCACCCCATCCCTCTGGGTCTTCCCAGTGCACCAGGCCCGAGCACTTGTCTCATGCATCCCACCTGGGCTGGTGATCTGTTTCACCATAGATAATATACATGCTGTTCTTTCGAAACATCCCACCCTCACCTTCTCCCACAGAGTTCAAAAGTCTGTTCTGTACTTCTGTGTCTCTTTTTCACACTATCATTGTATATTTCTCTGTCTATGTATGGTACATGCAAACCAAAGAGAGGAAAGTCACAGGCTATAAGTCAAAACTTTACTTGAATATTTAAACAAGGGTTGCATATTAACCAGTCTGTTACGGACATTTGAGTAGCATGCATTTCCAGTAAAATGAATATCTAGAGTCCATAAACAATAATAAATTATTTTAAAATAAAGATCAACATTTGTCTAACTGTACTATGTCTATCATTTATGACTGCCACAGATAGAAAATAAAGAAATTTAACTATATCTGTAACAGTCATCACTGAGGTCATTTCAGACCATCTTAAGTATTATTACCTCACACAGAGAAAATATTAACAAGTTAATTTTAACCCTGATATTTGGATCTTGAGTTTTCTTGTTCTATGAATCTTTTAAGGTTTTTCAAGGTTTCTTACATAAATATAAGATATCTTGAAATGTTGTGATTCTCCTGTGATTGTTTTGTGTGTGTTTTGATTTGAAAATTTTTTGTTTGTTTGTTTTTAATTCTTGGAAATAAGTATATTACTAATGAATGAGATTGTTTATGATCCTTGTTTGGGAACTAAAAGTTAAAAACCTTACGGAATAATACAGCTACTTTTACTTGTACACACTATTGTCTGTCCTTTGAAGCTATAAATTGACTGTTTTGTCATTTGCTCCTCAGATGGATCCTGTGCAAAAAGCAGTCATTAACCACACATTTGGAGTGTCCATTCCCCCAAAGAAGAAACAAGTTATTTCTTGTAATGTCTGTCAGCTTCGCTTTAACTCGGATGTGAGTATCACCTTTTCATTGCTCTCTGTAGTCTGTCAGCTTGGAGTCTGATTGTTCTGAACATGTACATCTCTTCATATTACGTATTCTCTAGAAGCACATTTATTGTGGGCAGTTGGTGGCCCATTTATTTCAGTGTGCTAGATTTTAAAGGGATTCAGATTCAACATTAGAAACTTGAACCACAGAGTGGCTAATATAAAAAAATCAAGGCTTTCTCTATGTAATCAGTCTCATCTGTATCATTTTGTACTTAATTCTACCAGTTATATTTACTTTTCAGAAATACATTTGGATAGCAGAAAATATTTTTTAGAAGTTTAAAATGCAATGAAAATATGAAAAAAATGCAATGAATGTTGAAGAAAACCATTCTTATTATTCTTGATAGCAAGTATCACATTTAACTGTGTGTGCCAAATCATATTAAATACCTGAAAGAATAATTTATTGCACAGTTTATATTTTCCTGGAAGATAGAAATACAGGGAAAGCTTTGTAAATTATCTTATCTAGCAAGCATAACCATCCTGTTTAAAAAAATGATAAGAAAAGGATACAAATTAATATTTTTTGAAAGTCAATTTTAGAATATAGAAATAAAATAGCAATATCACAATAAATAATATTAGAATGTTTATAATATTCAATTATTAAGTAAAGCCAATGACCAATGCAAATCTGAATCTGGCAACTGTATATTATATGTGGTATTTCCCAAGATATTTTACCATCAAAGTCATTTTGCAAAGAGTATGTTATAAGATTCATGAGTTCAGGAATTGCTAAAATAGTAAATACCTTTCTTTGCGTATACCAGTAGATGATATTTTCATAATTCTATTTAGGAAACATAATGAAAATTATAGTCATTGGAAAAGAGGAGATATGCTTATCATGACTTATAAAAGTATATTTAATGCAATTTCAACCAAAAATCCAATGAATTTTTTTGGCACCTGATAAAATCTTTCTCAAATTCCATATTCAAGAATTAAAATGTTCCCAAATAAATTGAGAGATATATAGTACCAATTCATTAGAAATCTTGGTATTGTTAAGATGTCATTTCTTCCCCGACTGATCCATACACCTAACACAACTTCAATAAAAATCCTAGAAGGCTTTTTTCATAGAAAATACCAAGACATTTCTTAAATGTAATAGAAAAGCCCTATGATAGTCAAAATGTTTTTTAGGAAAGAGCAAAGTTTGAGTACTTATACTTTTTGATTTTAATACTTACTATAAAACCTATAGTAATCAAGACCATATTATTGGTGAAAGAGTAGTAGATACATTGATCAATAGAACAAAATAGACCCACACCTATATAGTCAGTTCATCTTCAACAAAGTTGCAGAGCTAGTTCAATGGAGAAAGGTCAGTCTTTGCTACAAATAGTACAACTGGATATCTACATGTAAATTTTTTAAAAAGAACCTTGAGTGCTATTTCCCACAAAATATAAAAATCAATTCAAATAGATCTTATGCATAACTATAAACTTAAAATGATAAAACTTCTAGAAAATAACATAAGAGAAAATTTATGTGACCTTGAGTTAGACAAAGATTTCTTTGTCTAAAAAAATATGAAATAAAAAATGTGAATTATAAAAATGCTCATTATTGGACTTCATCAATATTAAAAATGTCTCCTCTTCAAATAACACTATTAAACTGTTAAGAAATTGAAAAGAAAAACTACAGACTGAGAGACAATATTTGTAAGACACATGCCTTGTATGCAGAATATTTAAATAACTTGTGATTCAATAATAAATAATAAATGGGCAAAAGATTTACATAGGCACTTTACCATGACAGATAAATACACAAAACAATTCTCAACAGCATTAGCTGTTAAGGAAGCAAACCACAATCAGATACCACTATACCTATTAAAATGATAAAAATTAAACCAATCGATATTACCAAATGCAAAAATGAGGACCAACTGGAACTCTCATTAACTGTTGTTGGAAATAAAAGATAGTGCAGATCCTTTGGAAAACAGTTTGATGGCTATTTATAAGAATTTTTATAAAGTGGTAGATACATTTCTCATACAGCCCATCAATCCCACTTCGAGGTATTTATCCAAGAGAAATTAAAACATTTGCCATACTTATATATCTTTATAGGAGCTTTATTCATAATTGCCCCAAACTGAAATTGATCCTAATGTCTATCAACTGATGATGAAATAAACTGAAATATAGTCCTACAATGGACTCAGCAGTAAAAGAAGTGATATACCAATGCCTCCCACATCATGGATGAATTTCAAAGGCAGTGTGCTAAATAAAATAAGTTGCACACAAAAACTATACACTGTATGGTTACACTTATATAACTTTTGCAAAAGACAAAACTGTGTGGACAGAAATCAGACACATAATTAATAGGGACTGAAGTTGAGGTTGAGAAATTCATTACCAAGGGGCATGAGAGAACTTTTTTGGATGATGGAAATACTCTAAGTCTTCATTGCTGTGGTAGTTACACAACTGTTTTGTTTTGTTTTTCGCTTCAAAACTCATAGAACTCAATACCTAAAAAGAATTTTACTGTATGTAAAGTATACCTCAGTAAACCTGACTAGGAGAACAAAATCAATGTGATAGGAATCATGAAATATTTTGTAAATTGAAGGCTAATTATAGAAACATACCTACTAGATATATTAAACTACAATATTGCTACTAGATTTAAGGTATAATAATTAAAGGAATTTTTTAAAGAAAAAGTGGAATAATAAATACTGAAAATAGATCCAAGTATATTTAACATTTTTGCCCAATTATTATCCAAATTTATGTAGCCATGTAGGAAAATTAGCATCTTTGTAACTTATATGAATATAAAATGAAAATGTTCACTACTTAACTGGCCACTGACAAAATGAATGCCCAGGTGAAGACATGCTCCATATTTAATTCTAGCATTCCCATTGCAGTGATGCCAGATGTTGAAGCATCTCATAATACAAAACAAAGAGATTGTAAAGTAAAATTGCAAAAAGCCTGCAAAAGATGCAGACTTTCATGAAGTCATGATTGTCATGTTGGAGAACGGTTTAATACAAAGTCACTGACAAATGAGGATCTGCCCATTAGAAGTATTAATTTAACAAGAGAAAAATTAAAAGGTTGATGATAGACAGGCTGCTCAAAGTAAAATGTTTTAACTATCAAGTGAATAATAAGGACTTTTGCAGTTATGAATCCCTTGAATTAAAAAAAAAGAAAACATTTATTTACATGGTCCAAAAAGAAAATTAATTTTAAAAGAATCATTGAAGAATATTGTTCCATCCTATTCCCATCCTCCTACTCTCCATGCCTTGCTCTCTCTGTCTATCATAACTACATTAATATTTCTTGCCTATCTTTCCTGGGTTTGTTTATACAGATATAACCACGTATGAATGTATACTCAATCTCCTTCCTCTTCTACATACAAGGTAGTATACTATTTGTGCTTTACTGGTACCTTGCATTTTTTTTTACATAGCAATATATCCTAGAGAATTTTCCCTATCAGAACCTAGTAAGACCCCTTACTGGTTTTTCATAGGTGTGATAGGCAAAGATGTCCACATCCTAGTCTCTGGATTCTTCTACTATATTACCTTGTAAGGCAAAAAGAAATTAAGGTAGTAAATGGAATTAAGAGCACTAATCAGTTGACCTGAAGATAACTGTCCTGGATTATCCCACAGGCCCAAAGGCCCTTAAAGGTAGAAGAGGGAGGCAAAAGAGAAGGTTAGAGTGACATGATATAAGAACAAATTGAGTGACCATTGTTTGTTTGAAGGTGAAAAAAGGGACCACATGCCAAGGAATGTAGAAAGTTTCTAGAAGTGAAAAGTCAAGGAAATTGACTTAGAGCCTCCAAAAGAGAATGCAGTCCTGCTGACACCTTGGTTTCAGCCCAGTGAAACCCATGTTGGACTTCCAACCTCAAGAACTGTAAGATAATAAATATGTGTTGTTTAAGCTACTGAGTTTGTGGTAATTTGCTTCAACAGCAATAGAATACTGATATAGTAGTCTATGTGTAGAAGTTCCATGGTTTCTTTAACCAGTCCCTTATTGGTGGACACTTAGGTTTTTCTTATCTTTGGAGTTAACATAGATTTTCATAACCAATAAATGAGACGTCACGTCTCAAAAGAGACGTGAGTTAGATCCCTGGGTCGGGAAGATACCCTGAAGAAGAAAATGGCAGCGCACTCCAGTTTTCTTGCCTGGAGAATCACATGTACAGAGGAGCCTGGCAGACTACAGTCCATGGGGACACAAAGAGCTGGACACGACTGAAGTGATTTAGCATAGCATGCTAGTACATAAATTTGGGTCTCTTGCCTATAAATCCACAACTCTCCCATTATCTTATGTTGCCTTAAAAATTAACTCATTGTCTTAGCACTTACTGTGCTCCTATTTTATTTTATGTCAAGCACTATACATACTAGGGGCTTCCCTGGTAGCTCAGCTGGTAAAGAATCCGGCTGTGATTCAGGAGACCCCAGTTTGATTCCTGGGTTGGGAAGATCCCCTGGAGAAGGGATAGGCTACCCACTCCAGTATTCCTGGGCTTCCCTGGTGGCTCGGATGGTAAAGAATTGCCTGCAGTGTGGGAGATCTGGGTTCAATCCCTGGGTTGGGAAGAATCCCTGGAGGAGGACACGACCACCCACTCCAGCATTCCTACCTGGAGAGTCCCCATGGACAGAGGAGCCTGGTGGGCTACAGTCAGTGGGGTCGCAAAGAGCCAGACGTGACTAAGCACAGCACAGCATACATACTAGACTCCAGAATCCAGCAGCAAGTTTTACTAGTAAACAGGGTGTATGAAAGCTTTCAGGGATTAACCTTATTGCATCCTCTCAGAACATGTTCTGAGTTTTCAGCTCTATATGTTCATTATTCTATACATAGAAATGCTGCACAGTGTAAAATATAGAATTAAGAGTCCTTGAATGAGATTTAACCCCTAACTTTGAACTCTGATAAACCATTTCACCACTGTGGGCCTCAGTTTCCTCTTCTGTAACATAACCAAAAACGGACTACATGGTCTTTGAGAGGGTCATTCCAGCACTATGATTAAAAATCATGTCATGGTATTTCTTTAGAAGGATGGGATTTAATCACTTCCATCTTACAGGTGGAATAGTTAAGACCTAGAAAGAAAAAATGACTATGCACCTTATTTGTTATTTGTGTCATGGGTTGAGTGAGGGGAGGTATGTCAGTCTTCTTTCTACAGCCTAGAATTGCTCTGGGAGCAGAGTCGTCTTTGACATGAGCTTCATTCAATGTCAGTAATTTTCTTCGTATTTACTATCAGAGACATGGACAGATGTACCCGTGAGCACGTGACCACTGGCTTTCTTGTTATCACTAAAGCTCTGGTGATAATGGAGAAAGAAATTAAATTTCTGAGTCATGCTTAGACTCTGGGCAGGAAAGCCACAAAGTCTGGATGGCAAATTCACAAGTGTGACATATACATGTTCTCAGTGTTTAGTAATGGTGCTATAATCTGCATAACTGAGCTCTGAAACTGAGCATTCTTTATTTGGGGGAGAGTTTATTATTTTATAATTACCCTATTTACATTTTAATGTAAGAATTAAGAAGATGCTCATCCTTATTTTCTTTAATAACATTTCTAAATCAGCCTAAGACTGAATTGGCTTTCCTCTTCAGTGTAGAAAATATGTTTATTGAAAAATCTGGAAGGCAGATTTGCACAGTAAACAGGACTGCATTCTGCCATTCTCCATTACCCGTATAAACTGTACCAGGGCAGACTTCATGCATAAAAATTCAATGTGACCTAGTTTAAGTGTCCAGTAACCCCCTTTGTTCAGCTTTTATCATCTCAGTAGAACTCCACTGTAGGAAAGCAAAATGCTACAGCTTTATTTACACAATACAGCATTATGCAAATGAACAAGCATTAATCACAAACATTTCCCAAGTGAACCTTTGCAAATTGACACCATTAACTTTGCCAAGGGGCAGGCGTTGCAGTCCAGGAATAATATGTCTTTCCAACTGAGTCCTAGACAATTGTTCAAATGTGTACATCACCCATATCCCTATTTCTTCTTGATCACCTTTTTTCTGTATAATGTGCTTTAGGGTGAGCACTGAATAAAAATGTCCTGGGCTTGAATGCCCCCTTCTTCTCCAGTGAACAAGTGCACTGCAACTCTAGTATGGCTATAAATTAATAAGCTTAAATCTGGATCATTCCCATTAGCTGGGAAACATGTTTCTAGAGTTAAGCCTTGCCAGGGAAATAGGTCTTCCATATGTTCCATAGTCAGTTTTGAAACAGACTCTCAAAATTGTTGGACTTTCGGTTTTCATACGAAAAGCAAGAAACTAGAACTTTTAAGAAAAGCTTTTAAAATATTTTTGAGGCCGACATTTCTTTTTTTGGCTAGGTTGAAAGCTGGCAGATCCTAAATAATTTCTAATTTTCATATTAATTTTAACTTCTTAGAGAATAGTAGCAGAAGGATAAGAAAACTGACCCTTAAAGAGATTTTTACATAGAATCAGGGCAACTTAAAACTATTGAATGCTTAAAAATAGGATGATCTTCTTTTATTGTTGTTATCTCAGAGCAGAGTTAATCATAAATACCCTAAACATGTGACTAAGCCCTTTATGCTTCATGGGCAAATCGAAATGAGAGCATAATGATCTTTTTAATCAAGTTTTATATACTCTAATACAGGAACTGACCCTGAAATTTTGGTACTCAGCATTAATATCACAATTGATTAAGCATGAGATGGCAGGGTCCCTAACTGCTAACCCCACTCATTTGGAGCTAACTCATTTGACTTTAAATTTACAGTATTACTTTTTGAATAGAATTATCATCTATCATTCATTTTTTTTTTCTATCATTCATTTTTATAAAAATTTTATCTTGTGGCTCCTCTAAGTTTTTCCTTTTGTTGTGTTGTTTGTGTCTTTGTTTTGGATTTTGGTTATCTAGTATCTCTTCTCTCTCATTTTAGCCCACTGTTCTTTTCCCTTGCTATGTTCTATTTCCTCATGTCTTAAGTCATAAGGAGATAGACGACCTCATGCCATTTCATTGATTTACATTAGACTGATACAGTACAAATGGACAGAAAATTAAGGATTTGCTTAGAAGTTAAAATGGCAAGGTGACCAACTGCTTGTGTGAACATTTCTGTAAGTGACCTGACTCTCTTACTCTTTACTATAAATATCTCTGAGATTTCAGGAAGTGCAGTCACCCAGCAGTCACCCTCAGTTCATGTGTAATTGATACATCTGTGATGCTTCTTTGCTCTGCATTTTGCGTCTGTGTCAATTTAGCAGTTTTCATTTGGACAAGATTATTTAAATATGCTCTCCTGGGCCTTTCTGCCTGCATCTCTTTTTGTAATTTTAATCTTATGCCCACTTCCTAATTTCTTTAGCAGTTTATATAATACAGTACAAATTCTCTGTCTTATATAAACAAACTGCCCCCATCCACCATCTGCCACTCAAGAGGCTTTAGTGTATTTTCTGCTGGAGGCCCTGGCATTCCCTGTCATCCAGCAGGGATCTCAGCAGTCACGAGATTGGGGAGAGAGCAACAATTTCGGGTCCCACATAAATGCCCTTTCCATGTGCTCTTGGCTGACCCTCCATCTCCTTTGGCCCCCGGGCCATACTGCATCTCTCCACCAGCTGCCGGGAGGCAGCAAGTCCCTACAGCATTTGTGGTTCCTTCCCTGGGAGGTCAGAGCAGCAGGGAAATAGGAACCCCTCACACACCTTCTTGGAAGACCTTTCTTGAAGCAAAAGCGGAATAAGCACCCAACTGCAAGGGCACCTGCTTAAATTTTCTGAAGGATCAAGCTTTTTGTTTGAAAAAAAAACTCTTCTAGGGAACTTGCGTTTCGCTCTTGGCTGCCTAGCTCTGGTTTTAACTCTAGAAATTCTATCCACAGTCATTCATGTTTGTCTTTCCCCATGAAAACATGTTCTCTTCGCATCATGTTCCTCCTTCCTGTGTTCTCTCTTCTATTCCTTTCTCTCTAGCTCTTCTCTGGAACAAAGATACAACAAATACACTATTCTTTCCTTCTCTCCTAGACATAATGTCTTTATTAAGCTTTTTCAAGTTTAATAACTGGATTCATTGCTGTAAATTCTGAGGCACTTTTCACTTGCAAAGCCCCTAAAAGGTATTTTTAAAATTTATTTATTTTTTAATTGAAGGATAATTGCTTTACAGAATTGTGTTGGTTTCTGCCTAGAAGATAGTTTTTTTTTAAGTATGTTGAAGATAGTATTTAAAATTCCAACCAGTGTAGTGTTTAGAACAATTTTTCCTATATTTCCTGAACTTTCAGGCCCTTTGATAACTGATATGTCAAGGAAAACCTTGACAGTCATTTTCTAATATTTGGCCCTCTTTGTCACCACTGGACTTCCCTGGTAGTTCAGAGCAGTAAAGAATCCACCTACAGTGCAGGAGACCTGGGTTCAATCCCTGGGTTGGAAAGATCCCCTGGAGAAGGGAATGACTACCCAGTCCAGTATTCTTGCCTGGAGAATTTCGTGAACAGAGTAGCCTAGTCGGCTACAGTCCATGAGGTCGCAGTCAGACACAGCTGAGCAACTGACGCACACATCACCACCATCAGATATGTCCAAGTGTCTACATGTGTTAGGTCCACAGATCAACTTAACCCTTCCCGCCACTCATGCACATGTACACAGTCACTGCCCGCTCCCCATGCATACCTACTTCATTTCTCTTGAAGCCCTTGAGATGGACAACAGCTCCTTTAGTCTTTTAATTTATATTTGTATAGTCACCTATAAATTGAGTATACACAATTATGTATAAGTATGTGTAACTTGTTGTGTTTTTTTAAGAATTGATGCTGATAAAATGTGAGCAGCAGAGTTTTAAGAATACTGGTACTTAGCCTGCTAAATTTCACCTATGCTAATAGTGGCCTTCCATTCAGAAATTAAATAAGCCATGGAAGTTGGTCCTTATAAACAAGTGAGTTTATGATGAAGGGATTTGGAGAAAGTCACAATCAAACTAAACTCTGCAGTTGGTCATTAAATAAAGAAATGATAATCTCATTGCTGGGTTGGAAAGTGAAAGCTAGTTGTAAAGTTTACATCTGCTGCTAAACAGTACAAATTATTAGATAAATGAATAATTTTATGTTTGAAAAACCAAGTGATTCTGTCAAGAAAGAAGGTACTGATGATGCAAAGAATCAATAGCATCAAATGGAAATCTAGCAAATGATAGCCTGCTTTTGTCAAACATTTTACATTTTTCCCATAAATAAGACTATTTATATTGATTCTAAGGTGTGAAGGGTAGTGAAGCAGATAGTAGGTAATTAAAAGCATAAATCTCAAGAGCTTGGGAAGGTAATTCTCACTTTGCAGGCAGAGCTGCCAAAATGATGAACATTTTTTGCTTCAACATGACAGAAATATAGTGTGGTTACAGGGAGAAGGAACATAGTGAACTATAAGTTTGCTTCAATAGCTGCTGCTTAAGAAAGCTCTTTAAAGAATTTAGTCAGCCTTTTGGAAGCATATAGTAGTTACTTATTAATTTTTTTAATTGCCTTAAATTAGCACTGTAACATTACCAAAATGTTATAGTCTTTCTCAGAACTACCTTATGATAAATGGGCATTTGATCATTTAGAACTGATTTTAAATTCATCACTGAAAATAAAAGGAAGATCAGGATAAAGAGAATCTTTTAAAAAGTGAGCATTGTGACTTATAAAGACTCATCAAAACATATATGTAACTAATGGGGAAATTATACAACACATAATTCAATCATTTGGGGCGCTCTAAGAACACATAGGTGCCTTGTAAAATTTAGAGATTTGTATGTGTTTAATAATATTCAAAGTTCTGGTGACCTACTTAATGTGATGTGAAGAACAGAAAATAGGAAAGTTTGGACAAGGAAAGTACCAAAACTCACTGTCCCATATAAGAATAAGTTTTCAACAGAAAAACATTAAGCTTCTGTTGCTTAATTCCTTCAAGCTTTGGTTGTGTTGTTGTTCAGTCTGTCAGTGGTGTCCAACTCTTTGCAACCCCATGGACTGCAGCATGCCAAGCTTCCCTGTCCTTAACCATCTCCCGGAGATTGCTCAAACTCATGTCCATTGAGTTGGTGATGCCATCCAGCCATCTCATCCTCTGTCATCCCCTTCTCCTCCTACCTTCAATCTTTCCCAGAATCCAGGGTCTTTTCCCATGAGTCAGCTCTTCACATCAGATGGGCCAAAGTATTGGAGCTTCAGTTGCAGCATTATGCCTTCCAGTGAATAATCAGGGTTGATTTCCTTTAGGATTGACTGGTTTAATCCCATGCTGTTCAAGGGACTCTCAAGAGTCTTCTCCAGCACCAAAGCTCAAAATCTTCAATTTTTCGATGCTCAGCCTTTTTCAGGTCCAACTCTCACATCCATACATGACTACTGGAAAAACCATAGCTTTGGTTTTTCCTGAATGGACTGTATGGACCTTTGCCAGAAAAGTATGTCTCTATCTTTTGAATACTGTCTAGGTTTGTCATAGCTTTTCTTCCAGGGAGCAAGCATCTTTTAATTTCATGGCTACAGTCACCATCTGCAGTGATTTTGGAGCTCAAGAAAGTTAAGTCTGTCACTGTTTCCGTTGTTTCCCCGTCTATTTGCCATGAAGTGATGGGACCAGATGTCATGATCTTAGTTTCCTGAATGTTGAGTTTTTAGCCAGCTTTTTCACTCTCCTCTTTCACTTTCATCAAGAGGTTCTTTAGTTCTTCACTTTCTGCCATAAGGGTGGTATCATCTGCATATCTGAGGTTATTGATATTTCTCTCGGCAATCTTGATTCCAGCTTTGTGCTTCATCCAGCCTGGCATTTTGCGTGATGTATTTTGCATATAAATTAAATAAGCAGGGTGACAGTATACAGCCTTGACGTACTCCTTTCCCAATTTGGAACCAGTTCATTGTTCCATATCCAGTTCTAACTGTTGCCTTTTGATCTGCATACAGGTTTCTCAGGAGGCAGGTGAGGTGGTCTGGTATTCTCTTCTCTTTAAGAATTTTCCACAGTTTGTTGTGATCCACACAGTCAAAGGCTTTGACGTAGTCAATGAAGCAGAAGTTTTTCTGGAATTCTTTTTCTTTTTCTATGATCCAATGGATGTCGGCAATTTGATCTCTGGTTCCTCTGCCTTTTCTAAATCCAGCTTGAACATCTGCAAGTTCTCGGGTCACATACTATTGAAGCCTAGCTTGGAGAGTTTTCAGTATTACTTTGCTAGCATGTAAAATGAGTGCAATTGTGCAGTAGTTGGCACATTTTTTAGCATTGCCCTTCTTTGGGATTGGAATGAAAACTGACCTTTTTCAGTCCTGTGACCATTGCTTAGTTTTCCAAATTTCCTGGCATATTGAGTGCAGCACTTTCACAGCATCATCTTTGAGGATTTGAAAGAGTTTGACTGGAATTCCATCACCTCCACTAGCTTTGTTCATAGTGATGCTTCCTACGGCCCACTTGACTCTGCATTCCAGGATGTCTGTCTCTAGGAGTGATCACACCATCATGGTGATCTGGGTCAAGAAGATCTTTTATGTATAGTTCTGTGTATTCTTGCCACCTCTTCTTAATAACCCTGCTTCTGTTAGGTCCATACCATTTCTATCCTTTATTGTGCCTGTCTTTGCATGAAATGTTCCCTTGGTATCTCTGATTTTATTGAAGAGATCTCTTGTCTTTCCCATTCTGTTGTTTTCCTCTATTTCTTTGCATTGATCACTTAGGAAGGCTTTCTTTGCTCTTTGCTATTCTTTGGAACTATGCATTCAGATGGGTATATCTTTCCTTTTCTCCTTTGCCTTTCGCTTCTGTTCTTAACCCTCCTCAGATAACCATTTTGCCTTTTTGCATTTTTTTTTTCTTGGGGATGGTTTTGATCACTTCCTCCTGTACAATATTATGAACCTCTGTTTATAGTTCTTCAGGCACTCTATCAGATCTAATCCCTTGAATCTATTTATTACTTCTACTGTATAATTTTAAAGGATTTGATTCAGGTCATACCTGAACAGCCTAGTCGTTTTCCCTACTGTCTTCAATTTAAGTCTGAATTTGGCAATAAGAAGTTCATGATCTAAGCCACAGTCAGCTCCCAGCCTTGTTTTTGCTGACTATGTGGAGCTTCTCCATCTTTGGCTGCAAAACATATAATCAGTCTGATTTCAGTATTGACCATCTTGTGATGTCCATGTGTAGAGTCTTCTCTTGTGTTGTTGCAAGAGGGTGTTTGCTATGACCAGTGTATTCTCTTGGCAAAGCTCTGTGAGCCTTTGCCCTGCTTCATTCTGTACTCCAAGGCCAGACTTTCCTGTTACTACAGGTATCTCTTGATTTCCTACTTTTGCATTCCAGTTCCCTATGATGAAAAGGACATCTTTTTTTTTGGCGTTAGTTCTAGAAGATCCTGTAGGTCTTCATAGAACTGTTCAACTTTACCTTCTTTGGTATTAGTGGTTAGGTCATAGACTTATATTACTGTGATATTGAGTGGTTTTCCTTGGAAACAAACAGAGATTATTCTGTCATTTTAGAAATTGCACCCAAGTGCTGCATTTTGGACTCTTTTGTTGACTTTGAGGGCTACTCCATTTCTTCTAAGGGATTCATTAAATGTTGCTTTGCTGATCAAACATTAATAACACCTATTAAAAAATATTATGGATCTTCTTTTTTCCCTGTGTAAAATTCCTGTGTTAATAACTATTTTGACAAAAGTAAAAGATTTCTGAAACAATTTCCAAAGCATTTTATTGCTGATTTTTGTCATCGTCCCACGTTGGGGTTGGGGAAGGTTTGGAAGGCTTGTGTATTTTTCTCTTTTTTTGGTACAGATTTCTTTAGTTAAGATTGGGTGTGGAATCCTTAACAATAGGATAATGTTTCACTCAATTTTTGTTGTTTAGATTCTTAAGCTAAAAAATATATGCAGCTTACAATTGGAAATCAGATAGAATTTCTTGTCTGACTACCTGTAGGGTTCCTGAATGATTAGTTCCTGGTTTAAAGTTTATATTCAGGTGTTATTTAGTATGTGTTTGATTTCCCATAGCGTATCGTTTGTATGCTTGAGTGGGCAATTGGCTATAATTTTCACAGTCTTTACAACAAGGAAAAAAGCATTACTTATGTAAGACAGAAGCAGAAAAACTGGATGCAACAAGAAGTAATCTTGCCTACTCTATTGCTTTCAAGCAAGTGGATGAATTAATACAGTTCAAAGCATTGTGCAAAAGGGATAACTTTTAACTACTTTTACTTCTCAAGCAACTTTTTAAATAGAGTCACAACATTTGCCCGGGAGGCTAGAGAATTTTAGATATGGTGAAAGTGAAAGTCGCTTCATCGTGTCCGACTCTTTGCGACCCCACAGGTATACAGTCCATGGAATTCTCCAGGCCAGAACACTGGAGTGGGGAGCCTTTTCCCTTCTCCAGGGGATCTTCCCAACCAGGGATCAAACCCAGGTCTTCCGCATCACAGGCAGATTCTTTACCAGCTGAGCTGCAAGGGAAGCTCTTTAGATATGGTAGGTCAGCATTAAGATAATTTTTTGGAGGGTCGGGCATGGGGTAGGCAGGAGTGCCTGACCAGCTATAATAGGAGCTTTATGAGGCATGGTTAGTCACTGGGGAGAAGATAGCATATGAAGAAGTATTGCTCTAGCCAACATCTAAGATTTCAAGCTAGGAACTTTTGTTGAAAAATTAGTGTTGCTGCTCAATTTAGTTCTTCAAGGAAAGTAACGAAACTGTCAAATTGGCCAGAGACAAAAGAAGAGTGTCAAAATAGTTCATGCCTAGAAAGGAAAATCCAAGAAATATAAGACAGGTTCCCTACCCTCACAGACCTGGTTAGTTAGGGAAACAAAACAAATATACTTAGAAACCTTGCTGAACTGTGTGATGTTAACTGCTCAAAGGTGATATTAATATAAATTTAGGAAAGCAGACAGCACATAGGCTAGAAGTATCATGAGCAGAAAGCTAGCATTTGACAGATGCCTCTTCTTCCACCAGGCTCTATATTAGATTCTTTCCACATATATTATTTCTGTATTTGTACCGAGTGAGGCTCAAGGAGGAAATGAAACTGTGAAAGGCTTGAGAGATGGTCAGCATTTGAAAAGGAGAGAATTGAAGAATTATTAAGTACTAGAGCTGAAACAAATAGGGCTTCTTGAGGATGTGGTCTATGGATAGGCTGCAGGGGGTCCATGAACTGTATAAAAAACTATGCACAATTTTGTCTGTCTGTGTATCTGAAACCGTAATCACTTAGAAAGATGTTGAAGTGATTGAATCTTCAATTTCCTGAGAGAAATGTTCCACAGCTTCCTTTGGCAACATTTTGTAGTATTTAATCATTTTTAGTATTTTGTTGTACCTAAATCTTTATTTAAAAAAAAAAGAGAAAAGGAACCTTGGTCTTTTTTCCCCCTCACTTTGGTTCTGTCTTCTAGGGCACTGGGAAACAAATGTGGTATTCACTACTCAGAAAATAGATCTCATGAACAAGAACTCCCAAGAATTCTTCATTCTGTTTAGGTTCTGATTTGGGGGGACTGAGAATATGATTCAGCTTTTATTAATGTGTATTTCCTTCAGGTATAATTTATTTCAGCTCTTATCAGTGGCATACTTAATATTTCTGACACCAAGAGCAGATCATTTTTAACATCTCCTCTATAGGACAAAGTCATTTTCAGAAAAAATTGTGAAATCACATGAATAGTAAGAAAAACCAGGAAAGAAACTCAGAGACTTTATTAAAGTTTCAATATATTACTATACCACTAATATCACAGTGTAAAAAAGGAAGAAAAGTAAAGGATTGATCCTTTTGAAGTATATTCATGTATTTTTAAATGAGTGAAACATAAGCCTATGTATTATTCTATCACAGAAATGATCATAACATTACAGTAACAAGTAAATTTTAATAAAATTATATAAAAAGTACAATTTATGTACTCACTGACTTGTACCACTGATATTTTCTTCTTCATTCCTTAGTTTTAAAGCACAGAAGAACCTAAAAAGAAGCATAAATTTTTATTTCAAAGATATTAACAAAAGTCAGTAAAATCATCACATATAAGCAAAAATTTTTATTTACCAAACAAAAATAATACACGTCATAGTTAGCACTGTCTCATCCTTAAAGTTTAAACACAAATAAAAATTCTAATCAGTCATGGAAAATGAAAGAATTGAAGAATTTCAAGTTCTATTTTCTTTGTCTTTAGTAATCACTGTGCTATCATTGTTTATTTCAAAATCAGTTATTGAAATGCTAGAATATGAGTGGCACAGAGCTTGCAAACTTGATTCTTAACCATTAGGAATTTACTTTCAAAATAAGTAGGTATAGCAGAGCCATTGTGAATTGGGAGTTTGATAATATAACTACAAGTTCTGTGTATTAACTCCATGTAGTTAATTAAAAGACAAGTGAAAAATATATGCTACTTTTAAGTTCATATACATATTACTATAATTCAGCTATAATCACAACAGTTGTTTAAAACAGACCAACACTTTTTTTCAGGGTGTAGTATTTTATTACTGTTTAGAATTACCACCTGTAATGATATAAAAAGCAGACCTGTTTTCAGTTAGTTCTATTTCTGTTTTCAAATTATCTACACACAGTGCAAACTCCTTATTTCCTGTGCTGAAGTGGACATCTCCTCTCTCCCCTCCGGTATACCATGTATGCGTGTGTGCTAAATTGCTTCAGTCATGTCTGACTTTTTGCACTCTAGGAACCATAGCCATCAGGCTCCTCTGTCCATGGGACTCTCCAGGCAAGAATATGGAGTGAGTTGCCATGCCCAACCCAGAGATCAAACCAGTGTCTTTTATGTCTCCTGCATTGGCAGGCAGATTCTTTACCGCTAGCGCCACCTGGGAAGCACAGACTCTAGTTAAACTTAGCATGGAGATAAAGTTGTGCTGATTTATACTTGTAATCTCCAAATAGTTTCCTTTTTTATCTTTAACAGTGCCCACTGCATATTCTCTGAAATGTAGCTTTCATTATCTCTCACCTGTGAGCTTGAGGTGACCTGGTTTTTGCTCTGGAAAGAAATAACATTCTATATTATTTGAGAGACACCTATGGAATCCTTTTTTGTGATGATTTATTTGTTCATGTCATGAATTTTTGGCTTTTTCTCATACCATTTGAGAGGAATGGGAAAGAATAGATTTATTAAAGGGGACTTAGGTTATTCGTTAGTTTTGTAAATTAAATCATGTAAGCCAACAAAATATCCTACATGCACTTTTAAACTAAAAATACCAACAATCTCTTTTAAAGATCTAATTTATACATTTACACAGATGGTTATAGAAAGGGGTATTCACTAACATCTGTAAATGTTGGGGAAATGATGGATGTCTATATTTGTAAAATGCCAAAAAGAATTACTGAATATGCAGATATAGATTAAAAAGTACAAAATCTGAATATCTGAAAGGCATTCTCTTCAAGCTAGTTTTATGAAGATCTAGACATTGAATAATTGTTTTTTGCATAAATTTCCATTTTTATAAATGCAGTAAATTCTTATTAATTTGGACAACACTAATTAGGGATTTGTGATAATTCAGGTATGGGCTAAATTGTACTTTTGTTTGGTCCAAATTTGTTCTTCAAAGATAATGCAAATGAGTATTACGAAGAAGGATGAAGCATAGAGATTTAGAATACCAACAGAACCAATTCTTTCATGATTAGGTAAGCACTTTAAGGGCACTGATTAAAATGCAAGCAATGATATAATTTAAAATAATTCTTATATATTTTAACACATCACCTAAGACTCTCTGGTAGCTAACAGCATTTCTTCCAAAATGTTCAACTTTCAATTTTTTTTTTTTTTACCATTCATTATGCCGTTTACCCAGATTATTCCACATTGTTGAAGTTTTTCTTAAATTATAATTATCTAGTAATACCTAATCCCATTCCCTTTTTTTAAAAAGCAAATGATATTTCTATGACTTGGTTAGTATTTTCCCAGGAATTCTTTTGAGTCTAGTGTTTGAACTTACATGGTATCTAGGTTTTATAGTTCAGGCCAAACAAGCATTGTTTTGAAGGATGACTTATCCAATTTAGTTACCTGCACTGATCAAATTGACTGAATGATCCATAAGTCACTAATTTTGTGTTCTGACCTGGGGCAATCTTGATGGACAAGTGAGTGAGCCACTGTATATAAGAATTGTCTTTGCAATAATTGTGGAATTAGTCTGTTAGGAATCTGTTCATTCCACAATGAGGTGGATCAAGCAGCCAGATCCCCAAAATCATACCAACTGGTAACCCCTGCTTCAGTCCACAGTTTCTCACCATAGGCAGAAGTCAGTCAGGAAGTTGAAGTAAGTTCAGTTCAGTTCAGCCGCTCAGTCGTGTCCAACTCTTTGCGACCCCATGGATGGCAGCACACCAGGCATCCCTGTCCAACACCAACTCCCAGAGCCTGCTAAACTCATGTCCATTGAGTCGGTGATGCCATCCAACCATCTTGTCCTCTGTCATCCCCTTCTTCTCCCACCCTCAATCTTTCCCAGCATCAGGGTCTTTTCCAATGAATCAGTTCTTCACTTCAGGTAGCCAAAGTATTATAGTTTCAGCTTCAGCATCAGTCCTTCCAATGATTATTCGGACTGATTTCCTTTAGGATGGACTAGTTGGATCTCCTTGCAGTCCAAGGGACTCTCAAGAGTCTTCTCCAACACCACAGTTCAAAAGCATCAATTCTTCAGCACTCAGCTTTCTTTATAGTCCAGCTCTCACATCCATACATGACTACCCGAAAAACCATAGCTTTAACTAGAGGGACCTTTGTTGGCAAAGCAATGTCTCTGCTTTTTAATATGCTGTCTAGGTGGGTCATAACTTTCCTCCCAAGGTGTAAGCATTTTTTACTTTCATGGCTGCAATCACCATCTTCAGTGATTTTGGAGCCCAAAAAATAAAGTCTGTCACTGGTTCCATTGTTTTCTCATCTATTTGCCATGAAGTGATGGGACCGGACGCCATGATCTTAATTTTCTGAATGTTGAGTTTTAATTGAAGTAAGTAGGAGATACTTATTTGATTATGACCACTCCTGATACCAAAATCTTTACTCTCTTAGTCACTTAACATCCTCAGAATTCAGGTTTCTAACCAGTATGCACATCTTTAGTCCTGCTCTTATCACTCAGCTCATTGTTGGCCAGCCTTCAGCCATAATGGCTTTCTTTTATTTTGATAAAGCTGCAAAGCTACTTCTTTGCCCTCCCTTTTGGCCTAACCTTAATGAAAGTTATTGTCTAGTGGTGGAAAACAATTATAAAATTTAATAATTTTTAAACTGTGAGTAGTACTATAGAGAAAAGCATCCAAAAAGTTAAGATGTGATCTAATCTGGGGGATCATGGAAGGCTCCTTAAGAATATAGTATTTGGACTGTGTTCTGAAAGGTAAATAGGGGTTAACTAGGAAAAGAGATAGGATCATAGACATGTGCAAAAAGACAGCACTATGCTTATACTCCAGCCACACTCTCAGTTCCTCCGAGAAAAACAAAGAGCCTGCTACCAAATGAAACTAGAATAGGTAGGGAGTAGGACATATAGGTCTTGAATATAATGATTTTAGATTTTAAACCAAGAGCAGTGAAAATATGTCAAGAATTTTAAACAGAGGAATGATATATTAAGATTTGCATTTTTCAAATATCACTTTGGCCACTGTGTGGAGAATAGATTGTACGTGAGCAGGAAGGGACCTTTGGGCAATCACTAAAGAGTTTGTTGCCGTAGTCCAGGTAAAAGGTGATGGCAGTTTGGACCAAGGTGCTTGTCCTTGTTCAGTCACTCAGTCATGTCTGACTCTGTGACCCCATGGACTGCAGCATGCCAGGCTTCCCTGTCCTTCACCATCTCCCGGAATTTGGTCTATCTCATGGGTTGGTGATGCCATCCAGCCATCTCATCCTCTGTTGCCCCCTTCTCCTCCTGCCTTCAATCTTTCCCAGCTTTAAGGTCTTTTCCTATGAGTTGGCTCTTTGCATCAGGTAGTATTAGAACTTTAGCTTCAACATCAGTCCTTCCAGTGAATATTCAGGACTGATTTCCTTTAGGATGGACTGGTTTGATCTCCTTGCAGTCCAAGGGACTCTCAAGAGTCTTCTCCAATACCACAGTTCAAAAGTATCAATTCTTCAGTGCTCAGCTTTCTTTATAGCTCAACTGTCACATCCATACATGACTACTGGAAAAACCATAGCTTTGACTAGACAGACCTTTGTCAGCAAAGTAATGTCTCTGCTTTTTAATATGCTGTCTAGGTTGATCATAATTTTTCTTCCAAGGAGCAAGCATCTTTTAATTTCATGGCTGTAGTCACCATCTGCAGTGATTTTGGAACCCCAAAACAAAGTTTGTCACTGTTTCCATTGTGTCCCCATCTATTTCCCATAAAGTGACAGGACCAGATGCCATGATTTTAGTTTTCTGAATATTGAGTTTTAAGCCAGCTTTTTCACTCTCTTCTTTCACTTTCATCAAGAGGCTCTTTAGTTCCTCTCCGCTTTCTGTCATAAGGGTGGGGTGATCTGCATATCTGAGGTTATTGATATTTCTCCTGGCAATCTGATTCCAGCTTGTGCTTCATCCAGCCTGGCATTTCACATGATATACTCTTCATATAAGTTAAATAAACAGGGTGACAATATACAGCCTTGACGTACTCCTTTCCTGATTTGGAACCAGTCTGTTCTTCTATGCCCAGTTCTAACTGTTGCTTCTTGACCCGCATACAGATTTCTCAGGAGGCAGGTAAGGTGGTCTGGTATTCCTATCACTTCACACAGTTTGTTGTGATCTACACAGTCAAAGGCCTTGGTGTAGTCAATAAAGCAGAAGTAGATGTTTTTTTGGAACTTTCTTGCTTTTTTGATGATCCAACCAATGTTGGCAATTTGATCTCTGGTTCCTCTGCCTTTTCTAAATCCAGCTTGAACGTCTGGAAGTTCACGATTCACGTACTGTTGAAGCCTGGCTTGGAGAATTTTGAGCATTACTTTGCTAGCATGTGAGGTGAATGCAATTGTGCAGTAGTTTGAACATTCTTTGGCATTGCCTTTTTTTAGAAATCAGTGAACTAAAATGAACTGGCATGGGCAAATTTAACTCAGATGACCATTATATCTACTACTGTGGGCAGGAATCCCTTAGAAGAAATGGAGTAACCCTCATAACAAAATAGTCCGAAATGCAGTACTTGGATGTAATCTCAAAAATGACAGAATGATCTCTGTTCGTTTCGAAGGCAAGCCATTCAGTATCACAGTAATCCAAGTCTGTTCCCCATCCATTAATGCCGAAGAAGCTGAAGTTGAATGGTTCTATGAAGACCTACAGACCTTCTAGAACTAACACCCAAAAAAGATGTCCTTTTCATTATAGGGGACCAGAATGCAAAAGTAGGAAATCAAGAGATACCTGGAGTAACAGGCAAATTTGGCCTTGGAGTACAAAATGAAGCATGACAAAGCCTAACAGAGTTTTGCCAAGAGAACGCACTGGTCATAGCAAACACCCTCTTCCAACAACACAAGAGAAGACTCTACATGTGGACATTACCAGATGGTCAGTACTGAAATCAGATTGATTATATTCTTTGCAGCCAAAGATGGAGAAGCTCTATACAGTCAGCAAAAAGAAGACCTGGAGCTGACTATGGCTCAAATCATGAACTTCTTATTGCCAAATTCAGACTTAAATTGAAGAGAGTGGGGAAGACCACTAGACCATTCTTGTATGACCTAAGTCAAATCCCTTATGATTATACAGTGGAAGTGGCAAGTAGATTCAAGGGATTAGATCTGATAGACAGAGTGCCTGAAGAATTTTGTGGACAGAGGTTCTTGACTTTGCACAGGAGGAAGGGATCAAGACCATCCCCAAGATAAAGAAATGCAAAAAGGCAAAATGGTTGTCTGAGGAGTCCTTACAAATAGCTGTGGGAAGAAGAGACGTCAAAGACAATGGAAAAAAGGAAAGATATACCCATCTGAATGCAGAGTTCCAAAGATTAGCAAGGAGAGATAAGAAAGACTTCCTCAGTGATCAATGCAAAGAAATAGAGGAAAGCAATAGAATGGGATAGACTAGAGATCTCTTCAAGAAAATTAGTGATGCCAAGGGAACATTTCATGCAAAGATGGGCACAATTAAGGACAGAAATGGTATGGACATAACAGAAGCAGGGTTATTAAAAAGAGGTGGCAAGAATACACAGAAGAACTATACAAAAAAGATCTTCATGACCCAGATAACCACGATGGTGTGATCACTCACTTAGAGACAGACATCCTGGAATGCAAAGTCAAGTGGGCCTTAGGAAGCATCTCTACGAACAAAGCTAGTGTAGGTGAGAGAATTCCAGCTGAGCTGTTTCAAATCCTCAAAGATGATGCTGTGAAAGTGCTGCTCTCAATATGCCAGCAAATTTAGAAAACTCAGCAGTGGCCATAGGACTGGAAAAGGTCACTTTTCATTCCAATCCCAAAGAAAGGGAAGGTCAAATATCAGTTAAGATATATTATGATTCATTCATGTAATGGGGTAAATATACACACTTATTTTAAAAATATGAAAACTTTCTAATTAATGACTTTTTAAAAAAACTCTAAGATCTATTGCTAAATAAAAAAAAAACACAAAACAACATATGTGGTGTGTAGGCATTTGTCTAAAAATGGAAGGAAGGAAAAATACATACATATATATTTTCTTGATAGGCATGTCAGTTATCTCTGGCAGGATACACAAAGTGATAGTAATTAATTGCTAAGTCTGAAAGGTAGACTTTTCACTGTGTAGGTTCTTTTTTTTATACTTTTCAACTGTGTCATTATATTATTTGGATACAAAATAGATACAATTTAAATTTTAAAAAGCTAAAGTAATAGCTAATTGGACAAAAATGAAATTCAGTATAAATCATGGCTGATTCAAGTCTAAAGACTGCAGATATTCCAAAATATTGTAACTATCAGTTGAAAAGAATAGAAAATCATCCTTTTAAAGCCTTTCTGATATAATATATATATTATATTCAATTCAAGAGTCTATATCATGTAGACAGCATATTAAAAAGCAGAGACATTACTTTGTCAACAAAGGTCCTTCTAGTCAACGCTATGGTTTTTCCAGTGGTTATGCACGGATGTGAGAGTTGGACTATAAAGAGGGCTGAGAGCAGAAGAATTGATACTTTTGAACTGTGGTGTTGGAGAAGACTCTTGAGAGTCCCTTGGACTGCAAGGAGATCCAACCAGTCCATCCTAATGGAAATCGGTCCTGGATGTTCATTGGAAGGACTGATGTTGAAGCTGAAACTTCAGTATTTTGGCCACCTGATGCGAAGAGCTGACTCATTTGAAAGGACCCTGATGCTGGAAAAGATTGAAGGCGGGAGGAGAAGGGGACAACAGAGGATGAGACGGTTAGATGGCATCACCAACTTAATGGACATGAGTTTGGGTAAACTCTGGGAGTTGGTGATGGACAGGGAGGCCTAGCGTGCTGCAGTTCATGGGGTCGAAAGAGTCGGACACAACTGAGCAACTGAACTGAACCGATACCATGTAGTAGGTGCTTCAGAAGATTCAAAGATGAGTAAGACACAGTTCACATTGATCTTATCATATATGAATGACTTTTGTTGTGGTTATTATTGGTGAGCAGAACTTTTAAAACAACGTTGCATGGCATCTGAAATTGAAAGGCCACTTAGCATTCATTGATTATATTGAAATATTTTGGTATTTATCAATGAATCAAAAGTATGAGCATTTTTGGATAGCAGCCATCCTGACTGGCGTGTAATGGTACCTCATTGTGGTTTTGATTTGCATTTCTCTGATAATGAGTGATGTTGAGCATCTTTTCATGTGTTTGTTAGCCATCTGTATGTCTTCTTTGGAGCATTTTTATTTTAGTCTTTCCTATGACAAACCAGTTTCTTATATGTGAGGAAGGTTGACCAGCTTAATCTGGAGTGGAAACTTCTAGTCCAATCTGATACTTTAATGTAAAAATAGCCTTAACATGACTCAGGTTAGCTAAGTGACTACTAAAGATGTACAGTTTTAGTATTTTCTCTTACTTATATTTGTATGTTTTGAAAAGGGTATGGTATTAATCTTCATGTTTACATAGTTTACTTAATTTTAAATTATAAAATGTCTACTGGGCTTTAAAAATTGGTTTAGTGCTTTGGGGTAGGAGTTTTACAAAAACCTATTTTGTAAAAGAGGCTTTCCAATGACTAATGCTAAATAAATAATATATTAAACATATTATAAAACATTACTAAAGCCATTCTTCAGCCAATTTTCTGAGTATAGCACTTTGAAACTTATTTTTCCTTTTTTGTCTACATTAAGGATATTATATACCAAACATAAGGAGACACATTGCAAATCCTAATTTTAGATTTATTTTGTATCATTTATGTAAATTTCTTTAATATGGAAATGGAAGTAAATGTAATACCTTCTAGACTGATTAAAAATTAATGTGTGGAAGCCCAGGAGCCTAATTTAAAGGACCATCAGAAGACTTGAATTAGCTGTAGAGACGCAGCTTTAGTGTGGAGACTTAAATTATATTGCATTACCTATCACTGAGTAACCACAGTCACTCTTAGAAAGCACACAATGGCAATCCACTTCCCCCCTGAAATGAGCAGCACTCTCAAACCCTTTAGGAACTTGGGAAGTAACTCACATCACTGTAAACTCTTCTTTATGTTTCAAGGTAGTAAAAAATTATTAACTACAATGTGCCAGTTTAATAGAGAATTTGAAATTAGTCTGAGAGAAGTGGATAATTTTGAGTGCTTTGGGGTAAATCATAAAATAAGACACTCAAGAATATTAAGTAATTATTAGTAAATCCTTAATGTTTTATACTCTATTATAAAGATAGGAGATGATAGCCATGTATTTCATAAAAATTCCAAGATTTAGAAGTTCTAACAGCTGAGGTCCCCTATGCAAAATTCTTTGAGACAATTTGGTATTTTCATAAATTATAAATGTTCCCATTATTACATATTCAAGATTATGTTCATATACAGAGAGCTAATTTTCTCATTTGAGTATAATAACTTAGAGAATATGCTTCATCAGTATTCTGTGTGAAGTTCATGATTTGCTCCCCTTACGATTTGGAAGAGAGGTTAAAGGCATATTTTGCCTGTGTTCGTTTACTTCCATCTTGCCTCAGTTAAACCCTAGTGCACATACTAGGAGTTGGCACACACCTTATCATTAAATTGGCTCAAATATTGACCCCCCAGCCCAAAGCACAAAAGTAAATAAACATTTCAAAAATTGTAATGTAAATGAATCAGAAAGGTAAGCAGTCTTATTTTCTTAGGGTAAGCATCTCAGATACTTTTTGCTTAATTCTTAACTAAATTGTAATGATGTTAAAGAAATCGTGACATTAAATAAGGCTCATTTTATTATCCATTATGTTGAAAAAAAATTACCTAAACCTACTTCCAGGGCTTCCTGGTGGCTCAGACAGTAAAGAATCCACCTGCAGTGCAGAGACCTGGGTTCGATCCCTGGGTTGGGAAGATCCCTGGAGAAGGAAATGGCAACCCACTCCAATATTATTGCCTGGAGAATCCCATGGACAGAGGAGCCTGGCAGACTATAGTCCATTGGGGTCACAAAGAGTCAGACATGACTGAGCAACTAACACTTTCATTTTCACTTAAAACCTATTTCCATTAGGTTGATGGAGGGAAAAAAATCTTTTTCAAAATACAGTCTCTACACGTGTACCCCAATGTTCACCACAGCACTGCTTACAATAGCCAGGACATGGAAGCAACCTCGATATCCATCGGCAGACGAATGGATAAGAAAACTGTGGTACATATACACAATGGAATATTACTCAGCTATTAAAAAGAATGCATTTGAATCAGTTCTGAGGTGGATGAAACAGGGGCCTATTATACAGAGCGAAGAAAGTCAGAAAGAAATACACCAATACAGCATATTAACGCATATATATGGAATTTAGAGGGCTTCCCTGGTGGCTCACAGGTTAAAATGTCTTCCTGGAATGTGGGAGACACAGGTTCAATCCCTGAGTTGGGAAGATCCCCTGGAGAAGTAAATGGCAACTCACTCCAGTACTCTTGCCTGGAAAATCCCATGGACAGAGGAGCCTGGTAGTCTGCAGTCCATGGGGTCGCTAAGAGTCGGACATGACTGAGCTACTTCACTTCATGGAATTTAGAACAATGGTAACAATAACCCTATATGTGAAACAGAGAAAGAGACACAGATGTAAAGAACAGACTTTTGGACTCTGTGGGAGAAGGCGAGAGTGGGATGATTTGAGAGAATAGCACTGAAACATGTATACTGTCATAGTGAAATAGATCGCCAGTCCAGGTTTGCTGCATGAGACAGGGTGCTCGGGGCTGGTGCGCTGGGATGACCCAGAGGGATGGGATGGAGAGGGAGGTGGGAGGGGGGTTCAGGATGGGGAGCACATGTACACCCATGGCTGATTCATATGAATGTGTGGCAAAAACCACCACAGTATTATAAAGTAATTAGCCTCCAATTAAAATAAATAAATAAATTTTAAAAATACAGTCTCTATTATTTACAGTATTCATGATAGAATTAAGAAATTAATTTTCTGGGATGAACTTCGCCTTGCCCCATATATATGATTAATTTGTTTTCAAAAGGAGAGTATTTTTAATTTTGGCCTAGTTTGAAAGAAAGGAAATAACAGGAGGAGAGAGCAGAATTCAGCAAATGAAAGGATTTGGAGCTCAGATCACAATTGATATAGTCAGTCTCCAATAACTGTCTTTTTTATGCCCCATTCTATTCAACTCTAAACTGGAAATATAAAGTATAGTTGGATGATCAGGGGCAGAACTTTGGGTTGCTGCAAATCATCTAAACTTAATAATCTACCTTCACATAGTTGAAATATAAAACTTACTGGAAGGATGAGACCAATTTTTGTTTACTTGGAATTGTACATAAATAAGTTTATTTAAAAGAGTAAAGCCCCCCTTCTTTAAAAAGCCACTTTTTGCTATATTCTAGGTAATTTTAAACTCAAACTGCAATATTTTTTTAATTCACCATGTAAATTCTGTTGTGGTTGTTAGGTCCATTTATAGCTTCTCCATATTTCAATGTGTAAGTAAAGTAATTCCACCAGTGAATTATGCACCAGAAGCCTGAACATCAATACTCTTAGCTGACTAAGAGAGTGCATTTGAAAAACTACCTTGAAGCCCACCAAAAATCTTAACATTTTAAGAAATGGCTTAATTTGCCTACATGGAAAAGTTTGGAAAACATAAATACATACCTGTGTAATGCTCATATATTCACATAGTGGCATTTTAAAGCAGCTATAATCCAACAACTCTACTTCTGTTTCATGATATTTTGATAGAATCTGAATTAGGCCCAAAGGGAATCAGCAATTTAGAGTGTACATTATTTTCTTCCTGGAGTAACCACTTTTCTCTTTAATAATATAGAAATATTTGAAGTTGATGGCCTTTATACATATATACTGCAAAGCCAATAAATATGAAACACCATAGCCAGAGTTCTGGCCCTAAAGGAATCCAGAGGACCCTATTCACATTAAAGTCTGTGTGACTGGTAGCCCCCCTGACCCCACCAGCACACACAGCATACAGCGTGGCAACCTTGGACAGGCTATAGCCACCTGGAGTGTTTCACTTAGCTATAAATTATGAACTAGCAAAGTCATTGCATCTCCTAACGGTTATAATTTTGTTTGGACTTTGTTTTCAACAGATCCTAGTAGATGAGGACTAAACAAAGTGAATATCAAAGCCAGTAGTATGTCATTACTGATATTGCAGGCCTTAAAATTGCAAATATCAGAAGAAAGACTTATCTTTGGATTATGTAAGCCTTTCTCTTGGGTGTATTTTATGTTTCTTATGTTGTAGCATTGTCTCTGAGAGGATGTGGTCTCATCAATGCAACAAATGTGCAAAAAAAAAGCATTTTTAGAGTTGAATGTAGCCTTATGTTAAAGCAAAGATTCAAGTAATTATTTAACTACCACTCGGTAAGCTCTAGTATATCTAACCATGGTATTTTAAGTGTCATGCTTTTATCTCAAATTATTAAACCTTCTATATAAATAATTTGGTTGTGCTTTGAGTATAAGATTATAGTTTGCAGCAGAGGATAAAATCTGTGATGTAAAAGCAACCACTTTCTTATAGCCATCTATATAAAAGATGCCTGCCAGTAGAACATTGTTTTTCACTTGTGGAACACTATGCTATATTCTCTGTTTTACACTGGATAATAATGTTGGATGCGGCAGTCTTTCCCTATTGTTCCTTTTATATGTCTGTGTTCTAGTGATACTGAAAAGCAGCTATGCCTAGGAAGCACTGCACAATTCACAGGACTTCACTTCCCCAGCACATGCTGGTCCCTCTCCCCGAAATGCCTCTTCCTCCACACTGCCTCTTCAGAGCCCCACCCTAGAAGTAGGGCACAGCTCTGATATTCCTTTTCATGAAGCTTCCACAATCCTCCTCCAATCCAAAGAGATTTACCTCTCCTCTGACTCCCATTCTACTTTGTTCCAGTTTATCTTCCGTTTTATAGTTTCACTCTGTTTGGGTTATAGTTATTTATACATCCATCTTTTCTTCCAGCTACCATTCTTGTGAGCAAGGGGTCTTTGTTTTTAATCTTTCACAGTGTCTAACATATGGCAGGTGCTAAGAAATTCCCTGTGGAATAATCAGATCTTTTCCCCTTGTTAGTTTAGGCTGTTTCATGGTAGTTTGTTTGACATCTGTTTTATTTGGCATTTTAGTATATAGAGTATATACTTTTTTTTCTGAAAAGTAACTGGCCTCTGCTACTTCCCATCTAACACTGCTTAACACATTGAAATCTAAAGTCTCAGAAAAATCAGATGACAACAGTTTTAATGATACACTTTCTATAATTAAGGGAACAGTTCCAATTACATTTTAAGATGCAAAACAATTGGGTCTCTTAGTAAATAAATAGTTGAGGACTTCCTCCAGTGACTTTACGCCAGCCACTTGCCAGTTTGTGTTTGGGCTGTTCTTTTTGCACAAAGAAAACAGTTCAGTGTCTTCTTTCAAGATCCTATCTACCTCTCTGAAGTCCAAAATAGAAATAAGGTAAAAAACAGATACAGGAGCTCAGTGAATTATCGAATTTCTCATTATTGCATTTTTTATTTGTAAAGTAATGCATTATCTCATTATTTATCTTTTTTATTTGGACCAGTAGGGTCCTAAGAGAAGTGGAGGATTTCAGAAAGTGAGGGGCCTTAGTAATACAGATGGAGATGAATGGAAGGGAAAAAATCCCAGGATGTCATCTCCTGTCCAAGTCATTCCTCTGCCGTTGGGTGGTCAGGTAGCTACTAGAGAGACCTCTGTAAGAGCCTAGATGTCAATGAATTCCTGTGTGAAAGTCAGTATGATGCTTTGGGTAACTCTCTAATTTTGACAATTCTTGGCAAGGGGTTTATTTGATTACTGCCAGCTTAGGGTGTATAGAAGTACTTTTGGAAGGGAATCAGAAAGCAAACCATTAGTGCTAGATAAATAGGTGTCTGCTGATTAGTCGCTGAGGTATAAAATAAGTCCATTTGGTTAGCCAAGTCTCTCAGAAATGATACGAGAACCATCGCTGGTCAGGCTTAAGCATCTTGCCTCATTCATAGGTTCTCTGGCTCTTGTCCTTATTGCTTTCATTCCTCAATTGAGATTCCCAGATAATGAAGTCAGGTTAATCGTGTTACTGTTTAACAGTGTCTCAGTTTCACTTGAAGATTTGCCCGGATTTAGAAGCTGTTGACACCTCAGATACAGTACTGAGGACAGCAAAGTGCTACTACCAAGAATACCACAGGGAATTGGAAAGATGCCAAGCATGAGTGAGTGGTGTCTGCCACTGTCTTAACTCCGGATCTTTCCCAAACAGCAGTGAGTAGAGGTTAAGAATGCTTGTTTCGCTTTTCTCGAGGCCCCAGAACTCAAAAAGACAGTGAATCACAGCTCAAGAGAGCTCCTTCCATCTTGGCATCCAATGAGGTATCACTTAACTGGCTCTTTACCCCAAGTGCTAATTGATGCTTTTAGCTTTCTTCAAGGACACCAGGAAATAATAATGAGGAAGTGACACTCCACTTATCTTGTGCTAGGAGGTTTTATTTAGAGAACTTGATGTTTCTTTAGCCAAAGGACACGAAAGTAACATCTCACTATTCAGTATACTTGGAAAAATGAATTACTAGGTGGTCTCCTGATGTCTTGTAGAAATTGTTATATGTCAAAGAAGCGGGCCTTTCTTAGCTATTCAACAGAAGGTTTAGGCCTAACGTACTATGTCAGTGTTGGTTTGGCCAAAAAGTTTGTTTGGGTTTTTCCATAACATCATACATAAAAGTCCAAACGAACTTTTTCAATCCAATAAATTTATTTACATGAATTAAGATGTTCCCTACTCATAGAAACTTCTACTAAAGTATAATCCTTCACTTAGTCGTTAAAAGCAGTGTGCTTTGTATGTAATTTTTTACTCCTAATAAAATTATATTGTTAATTTAGTGTATGTGTGTGTTTAAAGTAAGGATACATAGTTAAATGGGCTCCCTTGGTGGGTCACCGTTAAAGAATCTGCCTGCCAACCAGGAAATGTGAGTTCAATCCCTGGGTCAGGAAGATCCCCTGGAGAAGAAAATGGCAACCCATTCCAGTATTCTTGCCTGGCAAATCCCATAGCAGAGGAGCCTGGTGGGCAAAAGAGTTGGACAAGACTTAGTGACTAAAGAAACAACAATAACATATAGTAAAATAGGGGTACACGTGGAAGCATTTCAGATCCACAAAGTGGCTTCTACACCTATCTGTGTGACTTTTGACAAAGTATTTAACTTCTCATGCCCAGTGTTCTATTTGTAAAGTGTTGACCAATAATTGTACCTACATTACAGGGTATTATGAACTTTTAGAACTGTTCTTGGCAGGGGCTCAATAATATTGGTCGTTGTTATTTCTTCATGTTATCAAGTTTTTTTTTTTTTTTTGTCTTTAACAGTGATTTTTATTTTTATTACGTGTTATCAAGTTTTAAAGTTTTATTTGTATATTTTCTTAATTTATGTCTACCCAACAATACTTGCTGGATTTAACCATTCTCAGATGTTAATAAAACTTAATATTACACTTTTTCCTCCCTTAGGATTGGATTTTTTTCAACTTGACAGAGAACAGCATGAGAAGTCCTTGAGCAAACCAACTAGAACAATGATAAGTCAATGATAGTCTAAAACAATATTTATGAAAAAATATTCAGAAAGTTAGGGACTAAGTATAGTCAATTCAAATCTGTTGACTTTGGGGGATCCAGGTTATGTGCTAGGGAAATCACATATATTTAGTTGAAATGTAGAAGTAAAACCTGACTCCTGTGTCCACTGCCACGTCTACCTACCTATCTACACACACACACACACACACACACACACACACACACCCACTGCCTGTATTCTGCTTGTTGAGGAAAATGGATGAAAACATTAGTATTACCATCTTCAAACACACACAAGTGTATATAAGGAAAACTGAAGTTAAAAAAGTTATTATTTTAGAAATCTTCTAACAGAAACTTTCACTTATTTTATATAACAGGCTTATCAGCATCTTTACTTTCTAACTAATATACCATATATGTTTTAGTTTGTTTTTTTACCTATAATATATGTTTTAGTTTGTTTATATTTTGGGGGTCTGTTTTAAATGGAATTGGAGCAAATATACTTAATTCTTCAGTTAATATGTACATTATACTAGATGCCAAAAAGGTAAAATCCTTCTTCTTTAGGTAGAGGAAAAGTTTCCAAAACTCAGCAAATTGACTAAATGTTTTCTTGTTTTTCCATAACTTGTTTTTGTCTTTTGAAAATTTTTAATATTCACTTGCCTTGATCACTCTTCTTTTTTTTTTTTATTTTGATCTAGTATTAAGTCACAGTTTCACCTATGCTTTGTGTATAAGTGAATGTAATACTCACTGCTTTGACTTCAGAATCACATCTGAGATCAGAAACAAGCATTGTCCCTATTTCTTTGCGGCTTATATTGTCTGTTCTTAGAATTGGAGTTGTCAGAACGACACATTAAGCACATAGAGATGACTCCACAATGGAGTGCCTTTTGCACTCACTAGCTGGTTGCTTTGTCACATCACTTGCTCTCAGAGCAGAGCCAAGAGGAATATAGGTGCAGGGAAGACAGATTTGTAGCTAAAAGGAAACCAAATGGAGTGGTTGTATAAGGTCTTACCCGGGTAGGACACTCAAGGTGCTTGTTGCCAGTCAAACATTTGACAAGTAACCCCAATGGGCAGTGGTGGGAAGACATTAATGACAAAGTTCACCTTCATCCCAGTTTTGCCCTAACCCTTTTGTCCACTTGTATAATGTCTGGTTTTGAAAAACACAGGTCCTCTTTGTTGTATAGAAGGTCTCAGTATGCAAAAATCTCTTAGATACTGGTCTACTACTCATTAAATGCCAAAAACGTAGTTGAGTGCTGAGCTATAAATGTCTGTGGTGCCTATGACTGAATGTATTTTTTCCTGCATGATCATCCATTGTGGTGTTTGTAAGTAGCAAAACAATGAGCCTGATTTGTTCTCCTTTGTAGAGCCAGGCCGAGGCCCACTACAAAGGAAGTAAACATGCCAAGAAGGTCAAAGCACTAGAGGCAACGAAAAATAAACCCAAAATGGTTTCTTCCAAGGACAGCGCAAAGGCTAATCCCAGCTGCTCCATCACTCCAATCACAGGCAACAACTCTGACAAATCAGGTCAATGGCACTTTTTGTTCTTTACATTCTTTGTGTTCCTCCTGGTCCTCTGTCCCTACCCCGTTCTCTTCCCCTCCACTGTTGCATGTTACTCTCCATGATTTGTTTTTATAATATGAATATATTTCCTTCACAAGAAAGGTTATGTGTTTGCACGGAATCTAAGCATTTGATATGTTACCATTCCATGTTGTTAAATATATACCTTTAAGTATATATGTGTGTGTGTAAAAAAAAAATATATATATATATATAATATATGCATAAAAATAAGTGGAAGCTTCTTGGTCACATTGTGTTTAGACAAAAATCAAGAAATGGGTCTAAAATACTGAGTTTATTATTCCCCTCTATTCATTTTATGTTTGGTTTTTGCAATGGACTTTTTCAGTCAAGGAATTCTTAAACTTATTTATTAACAGACATTTTTATATTTTCTTACTCCAGTAAAGGGGAGTTGAAGGGCAACAGAGTAAAGTTTTTTGAGAGAGTAACACTATTAAGTGAATCTAGAAATTTGTCCAATAATAAAAGATATTGATTTTTTAAGGTCTTTGTAGACTTCCCCTCAGAGTTGTAAATGAACTCAAAGATTTTAAAGGAACTTTTTACAGTTATGAACTGACGAAAAGAACTTTATATAATTGGAAATGGGCTACTCATGGAAGGGCCTCTTAAGAAGAGTCTCTATTTCATAGTCCCAGTGAATCAGCAGTTTTTCTGAATAGGTTCAAACTGAATGATTCAGGAAGAAGAGAAAAAAATTGTATTTCTAGTGGGTATACCATGAAATTGGTTGTTTAATGGGCTTTCACACATTCACAGCCACCCGTCAGCACCCAAGATGGATAAGTCTCCTTGTTGCAGTGACTGTCTATGAAGGAAAACTAAGAGAATAGGTCCTTTTCTCTTATGTTTGACTCTCTTTAGGTACCTCTATGTTGTTGGAAGCACACAGACACACACTTCTGTTTTGATTTTCTTCTGCTCGCCAAATCATTATAGAATTTGAGGAGAAGACTTAAGAATGCTTTCCTGTGGTTGCCCAGGGGCTTGGGAGAAAAACAAATCCATTTGTAAGGGGAGGATTCAGAAAACCCTCCTCAGACAAAGATACTATGTAAAAAGTGACCATTATTGGTGAGGTCCCATAGATGCTGGTGCCCAAAGCTCTGAAGCCTGGAATGAATGAGCTGATTCAAACTTGTGATAAAAGACTTTTGTTCTCTGTGTGATAGGATCACTAAATCATGATACCTGAGGAACAGATAATAAATACTAAATTATTACATCACACTTCTCCCCTTCTAAATAACAGAGCCTTTTCCTTCATATTAGCAAATTAATCTTTAACCCAGACTTATCAGTTATTAGAGTCAAATATTATCTCCAGTTTATAAAACAGCAAGCCACAGTGAGGTCCACATTGCATCCGCTATTTGCCCAACGTTACCCAGTGTTTGGAAGACCAGGATCCATCATCTCTGACTTCCTGCCTGATTTCATTTTCTACAGGATATTGTTGCCTCTATGAAATAATATTCTGAGAAAGGTTTTCTTACCTGAATTGTGCTATTTATCCACAGAAGTTCTTGTAAGCAAAATGATAAAAAGTAGTGGAGGTTATTGTGACTCCATTCCTTCAGCTTGTTTAGGACTTTACAAATAATCATGTTTGCCTAGCGGGTAATAGGAACACACCAAGATGAAGTACAGTAGTGGTAGAAACAAGGAAAGAGAACTGAGATCTAGCAGAACCCGCGGAGAGGACAGTGGGGAGAGGAAAACAAAGGTCAAGCCCAGAGTCTTTAATCCTGCATCCTCTGCTGCTGCTGCCACTCCCCTGTGTACCCCCCAAAATACCTGCGGTCCAACAGTATTGACCTCACTCACCATGTCACTGTCCAGACTTGGATTAGAAGTCATGGAAGCTATATGTATTTGAGGGTTACCTCACTTTTCCGTGTTTTCCATACTCAACATCTTCATAAATTATTAAGCAATTCACTGGTTAGGTCATTCAGATTACTTTTTTGTTTCTCCATGTTTTAAATATATATAATACTAGTGAAACATTTAATTTGTCCTATTATATCTATAAAAGCAATACCAAAGCTGTTGAAAAATGGCACTATTTAAAAATAAAGTGGGTTATATTTGCTACATAGATATATGGTTTTTTTTGACCTTCAACTAAATGTTGGCTTCTAAGCAAGAATTTACACATGTGTTTTGTACAATTTTCAAGTTAGAAAATTAGAAAGTTTGCCCAGATGGGTAAATTTTGGCTTCTAAGCAAAGAATTTACACATGTGTTTTGTATAATTTTCAAGTTAGAAAGTTAGAAAGTTTGCCCAGATGGGAAATCTGGTCTAAATAATGTAATACAAAACCTATTGTTGACCACCTATTTCTAAATCCTTAAAAAGTTCCCTTTGTCGTAACATTATTATGAGAAAGTCATAACATTTTGGTAACTGGTTTTGATTTTGTTTAAAACCTCACTTTAGGAGAATAGGAGACACAGGAACCACACCTTCATAAACAGTCTAGGTGGGTCACAGAGGGAAGGGGGAGGGAACAGGAAGGAGTGTGGTACTTACTTGACTGAAGTATTTTATTTCAGACAGCGCGGCCTCTAAGGAGTCAGCCAAAAACTAGAGTAACAGTCACAGTGAGAAGTCGTGGTTGACTGATAATTCTTACAAGACTGAAATTCACTAGCATTGATCTTTTTCTTTTGAATGAAGAGTTCCTATCAAGTGAGTTTAAGCAGTGTCTATGTGATTCTGAGATATTTGAGTAAAAAAGGAATATGCTAGTAACATGATGTCTCAGCTACCAGATTTCAAAATCCAGGCATTCAGAGCATCCAAAAGATTTAGTAATTCAATTTCCTTTCTCACATTTTAGCATGAATAACTTAGCAATAGAGTATTGTTCAATGAGGGCAAATCCTGAGGAAGAGAAAATAGCCAACTTTTAAGGTAGGGAGTTTCTGGGAGTACAGCATCTGGGGATTCACTGAAAATCAGTGAAAGTCAGTGAAAATCAGTGAAATTCCCTGAAAATCTTCCAAGAGCTAGAAAAGCCTTTTTACCTGCTATTTTAGCAACTGGGGCAACCATTTTTTATGATGCATTTGGAGACATAATTTGATCATGTTGTGTCTGGATCTGAGATTTGTTATAATGAAACTATCAGATATAAAAAGTTCAGGGTATTGTTGGAAGCTTTCTCTCTTTTTTTTTTCTTTCAAATCTGTAAAGAAAGTGAGTTTAAACTACAGTAAGAGGAATTTCATTTATTATAAGAAGCTCTGACCACATGATTGAAAAAAACTAAATATGTTTTATTTCAGGCAAGGATAGCTGTCCTATTCACTTTTTAGAAGTTAGAATAGAATTAAACATAAAATCCAAAGAAATAACTTTCTAGTCTTCTAGGATCTATCCCAACTTTTCATGATGTATCAGTGGGAGTTCAAAACTTTGTAGGAGGGAGGATAAATGTGCTTTGGGAAAATTGGGGTCAAGACACAGCAAGCATTAGGCAGCTTCAAGAAGATGGCTAGAACATATTGGCCAGACACTCTACCCAAATTTCTCCCTGGAGTTCAAGTGTCATAATGCCATATGACAGTACACTTCCCTGTGATAATGTGTCCCATACATCAAGTTGAATGCTCTTTGTGACAGCATTTAACCACTCATAGCAGACTCAAAAAACAGAGCCTTTGGAAAACCTTATTTCGTGAAAATAATGAAATATTTTGATAATCAACCTAGAGAAAAATATTGTGATAATTCAACCTAATGGTCCATATGTCTAGTCTTTAGCACAAGATATTTTTAATTAATTAGGTATCAAGATGGGAGAAATACACGTCTAGCTGAAAGTATATAAAGCTATTTAAAGCTAAACAGCTTTTAATCAGTTGCTGTCTAAAAAGATGAAAGCAGATGGAATGATTCAAAATGCTATAGATGTATTTATAAATGCAATTAAGAGCAAAAGATGATGGAACCAACATGTTCTGCTTAAAATGTAACAATAGGATTACCTTGGGTTTGTTCAGTTTATAAAATCCAGTCGCGTAACTATTTCCGTATGACCCTCTCAACAACCCTGTGACTGGTCAGGCTGAGATTAGTATCCCTCTATCATACCTGCACACAGTAAACTCTATATCCATTTATTCACTCAGCAAACATTTATTATCTATGCTAAGTAGTGTATTACATCTATAACATTTGCCATTCTAGGGTACAACAATGAACAGAAAGACATTTTCTTGCTCCCAAGGAGCTCCCAAAATAGTGGGGTTTTGTTTGTTTTACTGTATTGTCTGTTAGGGCTACAAAGAAAAATAACACACAGTAGCCACCTTCAAGCTGCTCCCAAAAATATGGCAACATTGAAGGACCTGGGTCTTAGAAAAATGAAATGGCTTTGTGAGCTTGCACCACTCATATCCCTCTAGAGTCAGAGCAGGAACTTGGGGCTTCTTGTCCCATGCAAATTCCACTGTTCCCATTACTTCTAAACTTTTCTGACTTGGAAAAATTAATACAAGTGTCCCAGTGGGCAAAGTCAGAAACCACTAACCCACTTTTTTAAGGACTATTGAGTAGGACTGTATATTACTTTTAAATTGTTTGCTGTCTCTTGATATTTTTCAGTAGGAGATGTGGCAGTGAAAGGGCCATTAAGGCTTTGTTTTACTGATAATCCTTCATTTCTGTGTAGTATGTTGTCCGTTTAACTGCAAGAGACCAAAGCTTTAGGAGTTAGAGATTTCTTTCAAGGACAAGTTTGAATGAAAACGCTCATTTCAGGTAAATGGCAAGTGTTCTCACAGCTCCTGCTTGACAGCTGTTGACTTTATGTAACTGGAGGCAGACACACTCCTTGAGGTCAGCAGAGGGCAAGAGCATCACCAATATGGCAGAGCCGTGGCTGCCTCCTCAGGGGTCCAGTGGACTGTCCTGTGTGTGGTCCACAAGTTCAGCAGCATTTGGATCACCCCCTCTAAAAGATTTCCACTGGGCACAGAAACACTGTTTTGTTTATCCCCATGTGTATGCATGTGTGCTCAGTCACTTCAGTCCTGTCTGACTCTGTGCGATCCTATGGACTGTAGCCCACCAGGCTTCTCTGTCCATGGGATTCTCCAGGCAAGAATCCTGGAGTGGCTTGCCATGCCCTCCTCCATAGGATCTTCCCAACTCAGGGACTGAACCCATGTCTCTTGTGTCTCCTGCATTGGCAGGCAGATTCCTGACCACCAGCGCCACCTGGGAAGCCCTGTTTATCCTGTACCCATGACCATCACATGGAGATAGAGATGACAGTATCAGAAAATACCTCACAAGGCAGGAGAGAAGTGAGGACATCTCAAAACCTGTTTCAGTTTCCAGCATAATGTGCTTTTGCATGGTGGGAATTCCTCAAGTGTGAGCCCAGAGCAGTTATCAGCTAGCACACCAGCACGATTTGCCTGGAAAGGCTACAGTTCCGCTTTTTACGGTCATCCCATCACCTTATGAAACTGCGTTTTTCAATGTTGTCGAGGAGTTTGTCTGCCAAAGATACAAATGGAGACCCTCGCCTAGTCATTTTTATGGGTTCCCCTGTGTGTTTCACAGTTTTTATGTGTTGTTACAAATGGGGCTAAGTTTCCCAACTGACAGCTTCTCATTTCCACAGACTGCTGCAGGACTCCATCGATTAGCCAGCAAGGTCTTTGTAAATGCCTCTTTCCCCCATTCCTGTCTTTCGCACCAAGACCTTGTGCTGTTGAGTAGAAGAAAATGATAGTTTTCTGCTTTGGCAGCATCTGTCATTTTTAGACAAGCGCCATCATAAATTTGGCATACATCTAGCCAAATTCAGGAGGCCAAGATTTAGTAGCCCTCATAAAATAATAGATTAACTATATTATGACAAACATCTTAAGGCTGAAATTCTGGGATACGATCATGTAGAACATAAATTGAGTCCCATCTGTCTAAAGAGAACAGACCATTATACTAAAGCTCATATTTCCATGAAATGTACATATATCATTAAGACTTTCAAAGTCAATTTAAAAAATGAAACTGCCTCCATCTTTGTCTGTGCACCTTGAATTTGACAGCACCATCCTGCCAGGCAAGGCTGATGACTCTTGTGTGGTCAAGTATTTGTCATCCTCTGGAAACTAACTTCTGAAACTTCTGAGCATTTTATATTGCTTTGAAGTAATACTGAGCATTTATTGTCAGGCTGTCCACTTCTGAAAGTTATTTCCTAGTGTTGCTCTAAGAAAATGAACCAAAAGTTGAGACCAACTTATGATTTACTGAGGATCTGTTAACTTATGACTTACTAGGGATATGTTATAAACCATTATTTTAAGGCTTATATCACTATTAAAAATTTTTCTCATCTTCAGACGTATTTATTTTAACTGGCATTCGACTCTTTTGATTACATTTATTTACAACTTTTCTGCATCAAATAGATATTGAAATGTAAAAAGACTTTGTATGTACACTAAATTTTATAAATGTACAAACATAAATTCCCTCGAGATTTTAACAAAGATTATTGCATTTTTATGACATTCAGTTTATTTGCTTCGGGAAGAATTCTCTTACATTGACATATTTTCCTGAAATGAGTCAATCATGAAATAGAACTGCTAAATAAATATTTGTAGATTCTGTGTGCAGAATACTGGTTCTAGGTACTTTGAGGGATTCTGGGCAGTTCTGATGATATTTATAGCCTAGTGCCACATAAATTTAACTCTATAATAAAAAAAGTTTAGTGTTTTTCATAAAAACATTTCTAAAGTATTTTCCTTTTCCCTGACATCTTTCTCATAGAATCAGGTTCACTGTCATGGACACTGGGCATAGTATTATGCAGTAATGCTTTGGTGCTCTCATTTCTATAGACCAGCATAACCCAATAAAACCTTCTATGGTGAAGAAAATGATCTATAATCTGGGTTGTCCAACACGAGTGCCGTGAACTATTCATCTCTTGAAATGTGGTTTGTGCTCCTGAGGAACTGCATATTTAATGTTATTTAAGTAGCCACATATGGCTACCATATTGCATAGCACATCTATAGACTGTGGTACTCTTTGCTCTTTTGACTAGCTATGATTCTAGAGAAGGCATTACATTCTCTGAGACTCTCTTTTCTCGTTGGTAAAGTGGGAGTAATTCCCTCCCTACAAAACAGTAGTGTTGTGTGAATCAAATGAAATGATTGCAAAAGGACTTTGCAAGGTGTAAAGCATAATTAAAACAACTGTTATTGATGTCCTTACAGTTTTGGAGGGATTGTTTGTTTTTGGTCCTCCTGTGGCGTCTTATTTCAGCTACTTGCAATGAGAGGTGACAGCTGCCCCTTGTGGTAGTCAGCTGTCATTATCTTTCATTATGCTGCACCTAATATAGTATATTCTAGAAAAACAGATAAAACAGATCCAAGCTTATTAGACTTACATGCAAAAAAAATAACTTTAACAGCAGTACAACTGATAATTAATGTATATCATTATATGCCTGGTTCAATTCAGTTCAGTCGCTCAGTAGTGTCTGACTCTTTGCAACCCCATGGACTACAGTACGCCAGGCTTTTCTGTCCATCACCAACTCCCAGAGCCTGCTAAACTCATGTCCATTGAGTTAGTGATGCCATTGAACCATCTCATCCTCTGTCGTCCCCTTCTCCCGCCCTCAATCTTTCCTAGCATCAGGGTCTTTTCCAATGAGTCAGTTCTTCACATCAGGTGGCCAAAGTATTGGAGTTTAAGCTTTAGCGTCAGTCTTTCCAATGAATATTCAGGACTAACTTCTTTTAGGATTGACTGGTTGGATCTCCTTGATGTCAAAGGGGCTCTCAAGAGTCTTCTCCAACGCCACAGTTCAAAAGCATCAATTCTTCAGCACTCAGCTTTCTTTATAGTCCAACTCTCACATCCATATATGACTACTGGAAAAACCATAGCTTTGACTAGATGGGCCTTCATCGACAAAGTAGTGTCTCTGCTTTTTAATATACTGTCTAGGTTGGTTATAACTTTTCTTCCAAGGAGCAAGCATCTTTTAATTTCCTAGCTGCAGTCACCATCTGCAGTAATTTTGGAGCCAAAAAAAATAAAGTCTCTCACTGTTTCCATTGCTTCCCCATCTACTTGCCATGAAGTGTTGGGACCAGATGCCATGATCTTAGTTTTCTGAATGTTGAGTTTTAAGCCAACTTTTTCATCTCTTTAAGAATTTTCCACAATTTGTTGTGATTCGCACAAAATACCAATGTCTAAACATTTTATATAGATTATCTTATTTAATTATAAAAATCCTTTAAGGGATGCTAGAACATGAGACCTAGAGAGGGGAAATAATGGCTCAGAGTCATTCAGATGAAAAGTAGTTTCAAGGTCTCACCCAGGTGATCCCTCAAATTCACTACCATGATACACTGCCTTTAGATGAAGGTTCATGAACTTTACTGCACATGCTTTTTGAAGACTGTTTGAGATTCTTTTTCACTGGGTCTGACATCTCAGAAATGTGTATTCTTTCTTTCCCCATTCTATTTTACAACTGTTTTTTAAAAATCAAATTTTGAGTAGCTTTGGATAAAGATATATTAACCAAGGTATGATTCTTGAGTGCCTTTACCAACCTAGCATGTAGTAGAAAGAGCATAAGCTTGATTATTTCCACCTCTCACTGAATGTTTAACTCTGACTAAGTAATGTTCATTGACCTTCTCTTTCCCCATCTATAAAATGGGGGAACTGATAGCTACCTCCCATGATTGTTGTCAGGAATAAATGTGCCTGGCTCACTGAAGACACTGTCCTTTTGAGTTTATGACCATTTCATGCCATGCAACAGTGACCTACACTTACATCCCTTTATGTGTTTGTTTTATTGTTGTTGTTATTGTTTAGCCTGACTCTTTTGCAACCCCATGTACTGTGGCCCACCAGCCTCCTCTGTCCATGGGATTTCCCAAGCAAGAATACTGGAGTGGGTTGCCATTTCCTTCTCAGGGGATCTTCCCAACCCAGGGATCAAACCTGGGAGTCTCACTGCAGGCAGATTCTTTCCCACTAGGCCATAGCGAAGCACTTGATTTATTAGCTCAGTTTAATTACCTGCATTTTTGTCTTCATTCCAGGACGTTAGGGTCTGATGAACCTGGACTCTCCAAGAGGGACATTTAAAGATGTGGAAGGACCCTTCTTGCTCTTGCGTGCATTTTTGTGGAATGCAAGAAATGTCTTTCTACTCGTCTCCCTCTGGCTAATGTGTCATCCATCATGTCCCCTGCAGATGCTGGTATTGCACCCTGCACACAGCAGTCACATAGTCAGCATGTATTAGATTAATGTCATTAGGAAGAATTTAATGGGTACGCTCTGGTACCCTCCCTAGAATATGAACAGGCAACAAGACACCAGTTAGCTCTTTTTCTTCATCTTCAGTAAGATGGACGCCCCACCTCCTAAGTCAGCAATCTGTTCTATGTGTAGCTAGGGTATTAAAACAAAGGACAACCCAAAAAAGCTTCATTTATTGAGGGAGAAAGTTGGGTGCTACTTGTGAAGAAGCGGCCCAGCCTGAAGCCCGGGTTGGCTGCTGAGATGAAGGGAGTAGGAGGGAGGGTGTAATCAGAATGAGAAACACCACCCTGCCTGACAAGTCCCTGCTGGCATCTATGTCCGTAAATAAGGAGGAATTTGTCAGTCCATACATTTTATTTCTAACGTCTTGCAAAAAATTCTTAGTATTTAAATTTTTTGTTTCTTGTATGCTATTAATATATTAATTACTTAGCCTCTAGAAGTTATGTTCTTTTTCTTTTAAATATGAAATGACATAATTCTTGTCATAATAAGAGATTATTTTATTCCTTGCTTTCAAATATTTGAACTTCAGATAGAGTCTTCAATGAATTTTGCACATTTAACTAACAAAATGGCCATATCTAAGGTAAAACAATTTGTCTTCCCTAGCACAATATCTTTGTTCTTAGTTCTCTGTTAACAAATAAAATATTTTCCTCAATGTGGGAATTAGTGTACTACATTTTGAGTTAAAGAGAAGTTTTTTATGTTATCCTTTTCAACAAAAATTTTACCCCATTATTGACCAATCCAATGATGACTATCTAGCAAATTTAAGTACTTTGAAAAATCATTAGCAGATGTTCTATTTATGTTATTTATGGCATTTTAAATTGAGAGAATCCTTTTGGAAAGCAATGTCATAGAATAAATCAAGAACCATAAAAATGTTAAGTCCAATAGATGAATTAACTCCTCTTCCTGTAATTTATACTAAAGAAATAATCCTAAATACAAAGCAAGAAAAATAAAATGATATATATACATGAAGACATTCATCACAGCATTAGTAAAAACTGAAAACAAGATGATCAGGTAGGGAAATTATTTTTAAAAAGTACTTATACCCCAATGGCATCCCACTCCAGAGTTCTTGCCTGGAGAATCCCAGGGACGGGGGAGCCTGGTGGGCTGCCGTCTATGGGGTCGCAGAGAGTCGGACACGACTGAAGCGACTTAGCAGCAGCAGCAGCATACCCCATAGAATATTATGCCACTTTATAGTAAATAAAAGTAACAACATGAAACAAGAGTGTAATACATTAAATCAAAAAGTTACGAAATACATTAAATCATAAGTTACAGAATGGTTTTTTGGCGCATGTATTTACACATATTTATTGAGCTCCCATAGGTACCCAGCCTCACACTACACACTGGATATATGATAGTGAACCAGGCCAATGTGGGCTTTGCCCTCATTAGAACATATCTACTGGAAGAGTAATACTGAATAGATGATGACAAGGTTGATAGAAAGAAAGGGATCCTGACCTAGTCTGGGAATGAAGGAAAAGCTTAAGCAGGAGACTGAAGCTGCCTCTGTCTGTTGGGAGAGACACAGAGGCTCTGGTTTAGGGGTGGAGGGAAGGGGATTCTCAGAAAAAGGACCAGTACTGCATACAATGGAAGATGTGAAAGACTGCCCTATTTAAACATCTGAGACAATGAAAGAACCCTTGGGGACAAGAGAAGGAATTCAGGATGTTGGTGAGAAAGTAGTTGAAAAGATGGCTAGGGATAGAAATGAAGGTAGTGTGGGCATAATGAAGTGAGTGATGGGCCTAAACACAATGGTTCTTTTCCTAATCTTTTAATTTTCTATTTTATTATTAACTTATTTATTTGGCTGTTCTCAGGTTTAGTTGTGGCATGCGGGATCTTTAGTTGCAGTATGCAAACTCAGTTGTAGCAGCTAGTTCCCTTAGCATCTGGGGATCTAGTTCCCTTAGCAGGGACTGAACCCAGGCTCCCTGCATTGGGAGTGCAGAGTCTTAGCCACTGTATTCCTGTGGCTGACTAGTGAAGCCTGTTCTCTGAATGGTGTTTTTAAATCCATAAAATGAAATTTATAGTTTTACAAAGGAAACCAATTGTATTAAAATACCATTGTCAATCTTTGTTATGATACAGTAGTATACCAGTAATGCATTAAATGAGATCTAACAGCTGGTCTAATATCTGCCATGATTTTGAAGTGTCAATAAACAGTATTTAACCTTTCTATGACAACTGTAATATCTCATTTAAAAATATCTGACGTGTATGGGTTACAAAGGTAAACGTACTACCAAGGCTGCTATAGTTTGTTGCCTTCATTTATAATTGAAGGATATGGTGAATTTCAGTTAGAGATAAATGAAAATATCTATATCATTTTATCATCCAAGTTCATGGATCCTGAGAACTCATGGACCCCTTGGAAGTGCACAGACCCCAGGTTAAAAACTCCTGTTTAGTGTTTAAGAGGATTGTGGGTTTGTTTTTTTTTTTCTCTCTCTATTCTCCACATACCATATTACTTGCAAAAGAACTTCTTCTAATGAGTTGATGGGGCATCCTTGGTGGCTCAGTGGAATCTAAGAATCTGCCTGTAGTGCAGGAGATGTGGGTTTAAGATGCTGGTTCAAACCCTGTGTGGGGAAGATCCCCTGAAGAAGGAAATGGCAACCCATTCCACTGTTCTTGCTTGGGAAATCCCATGGACAGAGGAGCCTGGCAGACTACAGTCCATGGGGTTGCAAGAGTAGGATGCAACTTAGAGCTAAACCACCACGACAACCAGTGACTTAATGAGGTTTATATACCTTGGGGCACAAGTGGGCATTTGTTGTATTATAGTTGGGAAGCTCACAGTCTGCAATACAATGTCATATCTCTTTCTTGCTGAATTTCCTCATGGTCACAGTCATAAGTCCCCATGTTATGGTACCCCTAAGCATGATGAGACACCCTAGACAAACCCCTTTAGAGATCAGGCTTCTTAAATCAATCTCACCTTTTTAAAGGAGACTTTCTCTGGTCGACAGACTTTTTCCTGCAACCCATATGTCTTAAATATAAAGCTGGTTTTGACAACTTTGCAATAAAGCAGCAGATTGAATCTAGGTACAAATGCTAGATTTGAAATGGAGAAATATGATTGCCTTTTAGCAATATATTTTTAAGGGGTTGGTAGTTTTCTTATAGCTGGGCAGTCCAGCCCCTGAAAGTCTACACAGTCTCCTTAGGGCAGGCAGTACCCAGTTAAGTCCATGAAGAGTAAAAGCCTGTACCTATCTCCTTGGAACAGCCTAAGGCAATAAACTTGTTGGCTGACAATGTTTTATACTTTCTCTGTTAGGTAAAGATATGCATTTTAGGTGAGGACTCAGTTTCCTCAATACCTCTCTGGCTGACCTTTCCATCAACAACGTGCTCCTCACCCTGCCTGGAGCCTCAAAGCTAAGCCTGAAGTCTGCATCTAGAAAGGAAGGAGGTGGGAGGAGGAGGATTCAGATGTCTCCCTTGTACCCTGTGAATGTTTATTCTGTGAAGGGCCATTCGTTTAGAAGAAAAAGAACCTGTTCCTCATTCCACCTAGAAAATTAGTTTTTAATCTTACTCCTGGCTTTTGAATCGCTACTGGACCTACTCCCTCAGGGATTTGATTTGAGTGACATGAGTTACTTATTCTATTTTCCATAATAAAGCTGCCTCAGAAATAACTGTCACATCTCTTGGTGACAAATCAGAAAAAGGGCAATTTTTCAACCTGAAGAAGTCGAAATATGATTTCTCTGTTGTATAAGTCAAATGACTGGAAAACTATACAAAATAGGAGAAAGCTGTTCATTAGACTCAAGGTCTAGCAAATAAGCCCTCTTTTGTGCTCACTTAGAAGTGACAAGTTCACCCTGTCAGTGCCAGCTCACTGATACAGGGTGTAAGCTGCCAGCGTCCAACATGGAGATATTTGGAGATGCCACTGTTTTATCTGAGTGTGAGACTGGCAGCAGCTGCCCGCCAACAGGTTGGCCCAGGGGACAACGCAGCAGGTGTCAGATGGTGCTCAGACAAGGTGGGCAATGACTGTCATTTCACTGGGCCACAAAACCTCTGAGGGGTGTAGCCCGTGGGCCAGAACCTGGTTGACACAGGCTTTCAAATGGAAAGGGCAGGGATGTCCTCAGTCACTACTGAGCCTGGCAGAAAATTACAGCACAGGACCTGTTTTGAACTTATAAAATTAGGCACCTGACTGATGGGTCCTAAGTTACTTAAATACACTTTTTTGTTTTTTAATCGTTAAGTGCATGCACATTCCAATTCAGTAGAGTCACTTTCATTTATAGATAATTTCCCCTGCTTCCAGGATTAGTCTAAAGGCTAGATATGAAAATTAGACATAAACATAGTTAATTAGGAATTAGCAAGCTTCACAGTGATAAACCATGCTTGAAGAGACAGGATTTCTGGAATTTAGCTAGAGGCATGGTAACATGGCATTAGATGGAAAGGGCCCGCAAGCATCATATTGACCCAGTGTGTAATATTTTAGTGCTCTGAGAATTTCATAAACTAGCTTTCATTTCCATGTCGGTACTTAGCTTTTTGGTGTTTCCGAGCTTGTCATGCAAGTCCTTTGCTTCATTCTACATATCATAAGCCATATGGAGAATATGGCTTATTCTTTCCACTTCCAAAGTGGTCCAGCAATTCACCTTCAAGTGGGGCACTGAGATCAACATTTTCCAACAAGAAGTCTTGTGACTATCAAAGCAAGTGAGCTAACTAGCAGGTGTTGTGAAATAAGTCAGACAATACTATACTACATGGGTAACCCTTGTGGACATTTGGAATTAGATCAAGTCCAAATGAAGCTCCTAGGTGGAGGAGGCCTAAACGGGTGACTAAAGGACTCAGAGTATACTGGGTCAGGCCACCTGCTAAAGATTATGTGTCTTAGGAATTTGGGTTGGTCATGAGTGGTATCATCACTAGGATACAAAGCCTGCCTTCAGTGAGGGACATCTGATCTCTAAAAGGGTGAGGAAAGTTAAATAATACCACAAGACATAGTACTTGGAATTTCTTCAAGAGCATTGTTGCAGAAGTTTATCAATCATGTAATTGTTGATAATTCAGATGAGTATAGTATGATGTAATTTGTTACTGACTGCTTACGGTTACTGATTTGTCAGATGGGTTGTTGGGCTACAAACCTCTGATGAGTTTCCAAACATAAAAAGCCCATGAGAAACCTTCCTGAGACCCAGACACCAGTTAAGTTGCGAAGAGGTCTGGCTATATTTTTGTGATATTTGTGTTTTCATATGTACTTTAGATTTTCTGGCAAAGGTACATGCTTATTATTTATATGTAAGTTTGTATAGGATTCCTAAAGATATATATGCATTGATATTTGATATGTATATATAAACATATATATAACCTTCAAAATAATTATTCAAGTACTTTACATAGTCAATGGCTAAAATGTATTTACCCATCCTATCTATATTCATTTCACTAGTTATGATTTGGCCGTTAACAGTGGATTTTTTTTTTTAGTATTTTTACTTGTGAGGCTAGAAAACACTGCAATGACTTAAATATTCCTTACTTCAGCAAACTTATTGTCCACCTATGGTTTTCTGTATATTGGACACAAAGATGAATTAAAACATTGTTCTAGAGCATAAGAATATCTCTATCCCGGTAATAAATTTATGTGTGAAGCATTGTAGTTAGTGTAAGATCAAAATATAATTATATGAAGAGGATTATGAGAACATAGAGCAGGGATTGAGAGGGAAAGACTTGGAGAGTAGACTAGAAGTAACAATATCTCTCCAAGGAGGATTAATGGGGGCCTGAAATGGAGCAGTGGCAGATGGTAGATGCTGAATAAATGTCTATGGGATGAAAAGGTGAATAAGGCTGACAGAAGAGGTACTTAGGAGGTAGTATCAATAAATTTTGGTCATTCATTAAATGTAGAGGATAAAAGACAGAAGAATTTAGGAGTCTTTGTTGATGATTGTAATATACAACTGTAAGGTCATCAATTGACGTGGGCACTTCTTGGAAGGGTCCCTATGTGGAGCCGCTCATTCATTCAGTATCTGGCATGTTGAGTTGGAAATACCCAGAAATATATGTCTCACAGACTATTAGGGAAAAGAGGTGGGTGGTTCATGAACCTGTAGAAGTTTCACCTGTGGTTTTAGGAATCTCTGTCAGTGTGGTAGAGGAAGCCATTGGAGTGAATTAGATCACATAATGCACAAGAAGAGGACAATAAATGACCTTGAGGAATGCCAACACTTAGAGGCAGGAAGAAGAATAGGAACTGATGGACAAGTCCTAGAATGAGCTTTTATTGAGGCTGAAGGAGAAGCAGGCAAGGGCAGAGTAGTGTACGTCAAGTGGGCGGAGCATTTCAGGAAGGAACTTGTATGCCCAATGCAAGAGAGTACTAAAGAGGGACCATTGGCTTTGCAGGTGGGTAAGGATGGACAGGGAGAGAGGAAGGGGAAAGAGCCACTGCACGGGACCACTTCAAGTTCAGTGCCAAAAAAACAGATAAATGGAAAGCTTCATGAGTGAACCAAGGCAGAAATGGCTTTGGAACATGAAATTTTTAGCATTTTGTAAACAGAAAGAACCTAATAGAAACAAAATAGAGCTACAGGAAGGAGAGAAGAGATTTAAAAGATAGATAGCCCAGATGGAAGCACATACCTTCCTTCAGAGATGCAAACAAAATAGGTGCAGAGGGAAGAAACTAACATCAGTGGTAAGTTCATCCAGCTGGGCCATTTGTCTCAGGAATGGAAGGCCAGACATTTGCTCATGAGAGATTTGCAGTATTAATAGAGGACTTAAGAAAAAGGGTAAAGCTGCCTTGGGCAAGCTGACTGGCTGTGTATATTTCCTTTATAGAATCACTTGTTTTCCCACTTATCCGATTTATTGACATGTTCTCCAGTTATATAACTTTTCTACTATATATGTTTCTAATTAAGCAAATCTAATCTGTAAGTTTACAGAATTTAAAAATGTGTGTGTGGTTATTCCATTACCAAAAGAGCTCTACTTAAAAAAAAAAAAATCTTTTAAATAGTGCATTCAAATTATTACTAGATTTTCCAAGATCTTTTTGCAGATCACCTTCTAAGAAAACATCTAATAAATAAAGAGGCAAACTTATATCCAAACATTATCTACAATGTAGGTCTTTTCTTCCTACTCTTTTAACAGCTGCAGTCCTGTTAGACTACAAATGAATCCTCATTTCTTTGTGCATCTACCAATATAGTGATGATGCTCCAGCATCTGTACGTCTCTAATTACATTTTGTTTTGCAAAGAACTCCAAGGTACCAAATTGGCTTATTCATCTTGCAGTTCATATGTTGCTGCTTCCTCCCCTCCCTCACACATCCATTAACTATCTTAATGGAATTCTATCTTAAACTTTAAAACGTGTGTCATCAGCTAGTGGCTTCTATCATTTGTACGGTGTCAGAGCATAGATAAGCAGGGGACAAGTGAGGCAGAGGCTTGAGAAGTCTCCCGCAGCACGCGAGCTGACATACACACAGGTTGGCCGTGTTTCTTTGGTGCTGAGTCCCATGGGCTTTTCAGTTTCATTCCTCACAAGACCACACTAAGAAAGTAGGTCCTCTGACTAACACCCATTTATTTCTCGTCACTGAGAAATGGATAAAATGAAGAGAATGATTTCAGAATTCTGTTTCAAAGTGAACTAATTTGCTGTCATGAGTGTTAAGCTATAATCCGGGCATTTCTTTTGGTTTTTTGAAATAATAATGAGATGTTGTACAAGGCACTTGTGAAAGCAGGAAAGAGTATGACCAGCCATCCTTTCGCTGCATGCTTCTGGTGCCTGATCTTTTTTGTGCAACATCAAGTGTAAAAAGGAAAATTATTGTAAAAACTGACAAGCCGTATCCTTCAGTGACCTCAGAAAGCACAAAGTACGATTCTGTTGAAACTGTAGTCTCGTTTCCTGAGCACTTTTCTGAATTTGGAACTCCTTTGCTATTCTGGAAAGCTTGGCTTGGAAAGACATTGGTAGGTGTGAGTGAGCAAGGCTCATAGTTTTTAAAAAACTCTCTGATATCTGGGAGAAGGCGAGGGTGGGATTTTTTGAGAGAACAGCATCGAAACATGTATATTATCAAGGGTGAAACAGATCACCACCCCAGGCTGGATGCATGAGACAAGTGCTCAGGGCTGGTGCACTGGGAAGACCCAGAGGGATGGGATGGGGAGGGAGGTGGGAGGGGGGATCGGGATGGGGAATACATGTAAATCCATGGCTGATTCATGTCAATGTATGGCAAAAACCACTACAATATTGTAAAGTAATTAGCCTCCAACTAATAACAACAAATGAAAAAAAAAAAAAAACTCTCTGACAAATGGTAAATGATTGCACAATAAACAGAGAACCTGTTGCATTTTCATTGAAAGCAAAATTCATACATTAAAATTCTGTCCAAAATTTAAGTCTTTTGAAGCCATAATGATAAAAATAATATGTAATTGAATGAATACTATTGCTCCTAAAAACTCATTGCTTTGGGGTCTGGGGTGTGAGCTGGCATTGTCCACTTGCGGTGATTTACTTCTAAAGACTGGTTCACATTTTTTTTTTGGTACTCAACAAAAGACACAGATTTAGATATCCACAGCCCTTAAATGTGGAACAGAGCATGACCTTGAGCTCATTAACCATGAATCACTTGAGCATAGGCCCCAAAGCTATTAACTTTTCATTGTGTCTTCTGCCTGAAGCCCTTGTCTTACCTTTACAATCTTCTTGTTTCTTAGAGCCCAAGGAGAAAATGGTGGTATTTTGCACATGTTCAGATTAAGGCACCAGTCACTTAAGTCACTTGCTTTAGGTTTATTCATCAGTAAACAGAACTAAAAATACCCAAGTTTTCCTGGCTGAGAGACCAGGAAGTTTGGTCACCCTCCTAAATACCATTATCTCTAATCTCAGTGAATGAATGATACCACCCACCATTCACCAAGTGTTCATGCTGAAATCTTGGTAGTAATCCTTGATTCCTCTCTTTCTCTGATACCCTACATCTAATCAGCCAGTAAGTGTGGTTGTTTTTAGTGATAAATATACCCTAAACATACTGCTTAATTCTCTACTACCACCCTCGCCCAAGCAACCATCGGCTCCCTCTTGGACAACCACAGTGGTCTCCTGACTCATCTCCCTCTCACAAGTTCTTCTCCACATACCAGTGAGAATGATCTTAGGAAAGCATGGCTCAGATCACCTCTCAGGAGACTGCTCAGAAATCACACTTAGATTACATCCAAATTTCTCTCATGCTCTATCGGACTATATGGCCTCTGATCAACTCCTTCCCTCAGAGCCTGCATTCACTCTCTTCTCACTCGCCTTGATCTTGCTCATTTCATTTTAAGGTTTTTGTACTTGCTATTCTTTCTTCCTGGAATGCTCTTCTTCCCAGAATTCCTGCTATTTTATTCAAAGGTCTGTCAACTATTACCTCTTTAGACAGGCTTGAAATGACTCTATTACCATGCCATGCTTTATTTTTCTTAGTACACTTAATACTATGAGACTATATATATATACACACACACATTATACATATATGTGCATGTATATACATATATGTATATATTGTACACATTTTTATATGCTTATGTATATGTAAAATATAAACATGCTTTATACCCACTTATATGTATTTAACATACATTTTATAAATATATACACATGTAATAAAAGTATATGTGTATTTGTATAAATATATATATATACACACACACTTTTCTGGCTCTACCACTAGATAACTAATTTCATTGAGTCAAAGATCTGGTCTTTTCACCTCTAACTTTAGTGTCTAGGATAGTGTCACAGGTACTCAATAATTATTAAATTAGTTGGATAGGTAGATGGCTATTTCCTTATGATGTATTCTTAGATGGGACTTACTTGGTAGAGTGGTATGAACTTCACACGTGTCTCAGAATGGTTCTGCTGCTTCACATTTCAATCAAGCAGGTACTATATTTTATCTTTCCCTCTCTGATAATCTTTAAATCTTTGCCATTTCTCAGTGGCAGAAAATATACTTATTTTTAGTTGTTATTTGTACAACTTGATAAACCAACACATGTGTTATCAAAAACAAAAATGCAAGGACATTTTTACTTCACATAGAGCATCATAACCTTCTTTTGGAGGCCCATTAACCCTTCTGGGAAATTACTCAAAAAGTGAGAACTCAGAGAAGAAAACACAGAAGCAAAAGATATGCCTTTAAAAAGCTTTCGTAGGTTTCATGCAAATTTGCAACCTTCAGTCAGTTCAGTCGCTCAGTCGTGTCCGACTCTTTGCGACCCCATGAATCGCAGCACGCCAGGCCTCCCTGTCCATCACAAACTCCTGGAGTTCACTCAAACTCATGCCCATCGAGTCGGTGATGCCATCCAGCCATCTCATCCTCTGTCGTCCCCTTCTCCTCCTGCCCTCAATCTTTCCCAGCATCAGGGTCTTTTCCAATGAGTCAGTTCTTCACATCAGGTGGCCAAAGTATTGGAGTTTCAGCTTCAGCATCAGTCCTTCCAATGAACACCCAGGACTGATCTCCTTCAGGATGGACTGGTTGGATCTCCTTGCAGTCCAAGGGACTCTCAAGAGTCTTCTACAACACCACAGTTCAAAAGCATCAATTTTTCGGCATTCAGCTTTCTTCACAGTCCAACTCTCACATCCATACATGACTACTGGAAAAACCATAGCCTTGACCAGACGGACCTTTGTTGGCAAAGTAATGTCTCTGCTTTTTAATATGCTATCTAGGTTGGTCATAACTTTCCTTCCAAGGAGTAAGCATCTTTTAATTTCATGGCTGCAGTCACCATCTGCAGTGATTTTGGAACCCAAAAAAATAAAGTTTGATACAGTTTCCACTGTCTCCCCATCTATTTCCCATGAGGTGATGGGACCAGATGCCATGATCTTAGTTTTTCTGAATGTTGAGCTTTAAGCCAGCTTTTTCTCTCTCTCCTCTTTCACTTTCATCAAGAGGCTTTTTAGTTCCTCCTCACTTTCTGCCATAAGGGTGGTGTCATCTGCATATCTGAGGTTATTGATATTTCTCCCGGCAATCTTGATTCCAGCTTGTGCTTCCTCCAGCCCAGCGTTTCTCATGATGTGCTCTGCATATAAGTTAAATAAGCAGGGTGACAATATACAGCCTTGATGTACTCCTTTTCCTATTTGGAACCAGTCTGTTGTTCCATGTCCAGTTCGAACTGTTGCTTCCTGACCTGCATACAGGTTTCTCAAGAGGCAGGTCAGGTGGTCTGGTATTCCCATCTCCTTCAGAATTTTCCACAGTTTATTGTGATCCACACAGTTGAAGGCTTTGACGTAGTCAATAAAGTAGAAATAGATATTTTTCTGGAACTCTCTTGCTTTTTCGATGATCCAGTGGATATTGGCAATTTGATCTTTGGTTCCTCTGCCTTTTCTAAAACCAGCTTGAACATCTGGAAGTTCTCAGTTCACATATTGCTGAAGCCTGGCTTGGAGAATTTTGAGCATTACTTTACTAGCGTGTGAGATGAGTGTAATTGTGCATAGTTTGAGCATTCTTTGGGATTGCCTTTCTTAGGGATTAGAATTTGTAACCTTAAAGAAACTTTATTAAAACAGACTTATTTGTCTGCTGCTGCTGCTGCTGCTAAGTCGCTTCAGTCGTGTCCGACTCTGCGACCCCATAGACGGCAGCCCACCAGGCTCCTCCGTCCCTGAGATTCTCCAGGCAAGAACACTGGAGTGGGTTGCCATTTCCTTCTCCAATGCATGAAAGTGGAAAGTGAAAGTGAAGTCGCTCAGTCGTGTCCAACTCTTCTCAGCGAATTTTGCCCATAATGTGCTATGTTTATATGACATCATGTTACTAAGATATACAAAGATATTTCCATCCACTCACTTACCTTTATTCAGCAATCTCAGGCCTTCAAAAAACTTTTTGAGACTGAACATTCTTAATCTCTACTCCTTCAAAACAGAAGAGCAATAAGAAGCACTGGCTTAGGATTCAGAAGCCTATAGTTGAATCCATGCTCTACCATTTTGGTAACTGAATGAATGTGGGAATTTATGTAATCTGTCTAAGCCTTGGTTACTTTTTCTTTATGAACAATTGTAATTATAACACCACATTAGAGAGAGGAAAGCATACCACTCTCTGGGGAGATAATCTATAACACATGTATCTGAAAAAGGACTCCTGTTCCTATAAATCAAAAAGAAAAAAGCTTATGATCTATTTTTTTTTTTAATGAGGGGAATATTTGACCAAGCAATTCACAAAAGAAGATATACAATTAGCCTATAATGTGCAAAGATGTTCCATATCATTAGTCACCCACCGGAACAGCTAAAGTCAAAAGGACTGAAAACAGTGATACTATTTCTTAGAATGTAGAACAATCGGAATTCTCATACATTGCTGGCAGAAATATAAATCAGTACCGCCATTTTGGAAGACTCTTCAGAATCCACTAAAGATAAATACATATGTAGAGAGAAAGAGATAGATAGACAGAAAACATAAATGAGTATTTATGTCTACCAAAAACATGTCTAAGAATGTTTATAGTGCCATTACTCAAAATAGCCAAAAATTGAAATGTTTCAAATACTCATTAATACTAATGTAGATAAATAAACTATGGCACAGTCATACAATGAATCCTATCCAACCATCAGGAAAAGTACGAACTTCTATAATATGTGCAACAATATGGATAAATCTCAGACATAATGTTGTATGAAAGAAGACAAGTATAAAATAATATATGTTGGGCAATTCCATTTATATGAAGTTCAAAAATAGGCAAAACAGATCTAAGTTGATAGAGATGAGAATGGTGGTTATCTTTGAAGAGAAGGGGAGTGTCAACTGATTGGGGGGTCCAATGGACCTTTCCAGGGTGGTGGAAACATTCTATATCTCTATATCTTACATATTATCTTAAATCTTCTGTATATCTAGGTTAACATAAATGTATTTGTTGTTGTTGTTCAGTCACTAAGTCATGTCCGACTATGTGACCCCATGGACTGCAGCACACCAGGCCTCCCTGTCCTTCACTAACTCCCAAAGTTTGCCTGGATTCATGTCCATTGAGTTGGTGGTGCTATCCAACCATCTCATCCTCTGCCACCCTCTTCTTTTACTCTTTCTGGAGCTATTAGTAACTGTCCTCTGCTCTTCCCCAGTAGTATACTGGACACCTTCCAACCCGGGGGCTCATCTTTCTGTGTCATATATTTTTGCTTTTTTATACAGTTGATGGAGTTCTCACAGCAAGAATACTGGAGTGGTTTGCCATTCCCTCGTCCAGTGGACCACTTTTTGTCAGAACTCTCCACTATGACCCCATATGACCACTATGATCTTGGGTGGCCGTGCACAGCATAGCTCATAGCTTCATTGAGTTATGCAAGCCCCTTCACCATGACAGGGCTGTGATCCATGAAGGGGACACAAATGGATACATATGTATAAATTCATTAAGCTTTGTGTACTTTACCGTATATAAGTTATACCTCAATAAAAAAGAAATTAAAAGGTACAGATAGTTAACAGTACCTCATTAGAGGATATGAAAAATAAATGAGATAATGAATGTAAGTTCTTACCATACTGCTTGGTCTATAGAGAGTATTCAACTAGTATTGGCTATTAATTTGTGGTTATTATCGGTGCTTTTACTATAACTCTAAGATATAACTTCCAGGAATATCTACTAGGTCAGTTTATTTTTTGTTTTACAAAAAAATAAACTTCTTGAAATAAGGATTGAGCCTCTGAATTCAGCTTCTAAGAACACTGCTCCAACCAACTTAACAACATTAGTTACGTATACGACATAGGAAACAAGCTAATGGTTACCAAAGCAAAAAGAAAGGTGGGCGGATAAATGAGGAGTTTGAGATTAGCATATACACACTACTGCATGTACAACAGATAACCAACAGGCACCTACTGTCTAGCACAGGGGACTATGCTCAATATTCTGTGATATCCTATAAGGGAAAAGAATATGAAAAAGAATAGATATATATGGAAGTGTAACTAAATCACTTTGCTATATACCTGAAACTAACATAACCTTGTATATATAACAAAAACCTATATATATATAGGCTACCCAGGTGGCACAGAGGCAAAAGAATCCGCCTGCCAGTGCAGGAGACCTAGGATACCTGGGCTCGATCCCTGGGTCAGGAAGATCCCCTGGAGTAGGAAATGACAACCCACTTCAGTATTCTTGCCTGGAAAATTCCAGGACAGCAGAGCCTGGCAGGCTATAGTCCATAGCATTGCAGAGAGTTGGACATGAATCAGCGACTGAGCACACAGATATGTATATATATTGGTTGTATATAAAAGGAGGCTTGTTATTATGGTAAAATTTACTTATTTAGTGTAAAATTTTAACTCCTAAAAATGCATTTAGCTCAAGAGTTTTTCTCCCTTTTAGAATTAGGAATTTTTTTAAATTACTTTGAAATGCAAATCATTAGCTTTATGAAAACATATTCAACCTGTTTAGTATAAAAAGAAATGAAAATCAAATTGACAATGAGGTACTGTATTACATCTGTCATATTGGCAAAAAACAATGGATGCTTAGGCTGGTAAAGGTACAGGGAAGCCAGCAATCTCTTACAAAGCTCTAAGAGTATTAATTTGTATAACCATCTAGAGGGCAATTTGGCAATGTGCATCATAAGCTTTTTGTCTCAGCAATTTCTCTTCAAAGTTTAGGTCCTGAGGAAACTATAATACAAGTATACAGAGATGTCTGTACACAGTGCTGTTTATTGAGTATATGTGAATTCAGTGGAGTACGAACATGACTGCCTGTATACCCTGTTGAATCTTCCTTTCTCATTCCTCAAAGGCATTGTCAAATATCAGAAGAAAGTCTGGTCTTATCTGCAACTTTAGGCTCTTATCCAGCTGAGCACTGCCTTCATCCTGGCTCAGAATGGACCACGGGAAGAGGCATAGCTTGCCCTTTCCTTCTTCCGCATCATATCATTTCTGATTCTTGCCCTTTCCATCTAGGGATGGGAGAAGGAATGGAAGGGAGGGCAAATACTTTGGTTCAGTTCAGTTCAGTCGCTCAGTTGTGTCCGACTCTTTGCGACCCCATGCATCGCAGCACACCAGGCCTCCCTGTCCATCACTAACTCCCGAAGTTTACTCAAACTCATGTCCATTGAGCTGGTGATGCCATCCAGCCATCTCATCCTCTGTCGTCCCCTTCTCCTCCTGCCCCCAATCCCTCCCAGCATCAGGGTGTTTTCCAGTGAGTCAGCTCTTCACATTAGGTGGCCAAAGTATTGGAGTTTCAGCTTCAAAATCAGTCCTTCCAATGAACACCCAGGACTGATCTCCTTTAGGATGGACTGATTGGATCTCCAAAATATTTTGGTACTTACGGACAATTATTGATGCCTTGTGCATGGCAGGTGTCCAGATGCTTCTTGAGGACCATGTGTAAGGCCTCCACGTGGTTCAATTCTTCCTCAGTCCTGACCACCAAAGGTCCACTCCTCAGGCTCTTACTGCCAGGGTCCTGATTATCAGCCCTCCTGTGCCTGCACCAATAGCAAGGCTCAAGCCTGGCCACCTTTTCTCAGCCTCATCTCTGTCCAGCCTGCTTTTCCTCTACCTCACCTGGCATGAGGGACAGACCACCAAGGCCTAAAGTCGTCTGATGGGGGAATGAAATACCAGTGTCCCCTGTTACATGCATGTCTAGCTTTACTTATTTGTCTGGATTCAGAAGCCTCCAACCAGACAACAAAGTTTCAATGTCAGCGAGTCCTCCAATCCCTCTACAGTCCAAGTGGTAGGTGATAGGGTGTTGATAACAGGTTAAGTCTACTACCTTTTTTTTTTTTTTTTTAATGCTACCAGTATGTGTCTGGGGGATCTTTGAGGACTTTCTCTAAGGTACTGAGTTACTTCATACCAATTGCTTTCAGTTTGGGGTTGTGGCCTTCACTCCCAAGTAAAAGAATTCCTACTCAGTATCTTTTTAACAATAGTAAAAGTGCAAACCAGAAACAACCTAAATATCAAAAGATTTGTTAAATATAGTATATCCACGTAAGTATATATCATTTGGTGTTACAAATCATGATTCAGTTCTATCTATATTTATTGAAATGGAAAGATATTCTTTTTTTTTTTTTTTTTGGAAAGATATTCTTGATACATTGCTAAGCAACAAATGTTCATGATAGAATTTTATGTTTCTGTCTATTCATATACACTATTATATACAATAATGTGGAGTAATAGATATTGAAGTGAAACCGTCCAAGTCAAGGATCAGCAAACTGCTACCTGCAGGCTAAGTCTAGCCTGCTGCCTCTCTTTCTAAGTAGAGTGTGTTCAATCACATGTGTAGGTGGCTACTTTCCTGCTATTACAGCAAAGTTTAGCACAAGTTGAAATAGAGACTGTGTGGCTTAAAAGCCCACTGTGTTTATTATGTGGTGCTTCACAGAAAAAAGTTTGTTGACTTCTACTTTAGATGATAGAATCATGGGTGATTTTAATTTTTTTAAATGTTTGTCTAACTTCATTTTCTATATCAAGCATTTATCATATAAAATACTGTATGTATCTGTTATTGATATCTGTTATCTATTATTGAAGCCATTGACACCTGTTTAGAAAAAAAACTTCTTCTATTTATAACATTAAACTCAAGAGTAAACCTCATGTGAAATCAAAAGTTGATTATAGCTTCCAAAGTTCTACCTCAAAATAAGATCTATGATATAGTTAGAATATTATTTTGTTTTTAAAATCAAGACCTATAAATGGACATGACTCTTCTAATTACCAACAGTATTAGTTTCTGAAAACTGATTTCAGAATTCTTATATGTTCTTTTCATCTTCCATGTCAAAGTATTAGTGCTCTGAGATTGTATATAAGCAAAATAGTGCTAAGCTGGGTCAATTTGAGTAAAATTTTTGGAGTAAAAAAAAAGTGATATATAAATATTGAAAACTGATTTCTTTCACCTGGTTTATCAACTGGCTATGAAAACATTCCAAAAAGAGATTTTCAAAATGTTTAGAGCTTTGGAAAATAAGTGAATTAGAGTGGGACCTTTCAAGAAAGGTACTTTGAGAAACTAAATTCATTTGGATGCATAAATTATGGATATTTGTTATAAAGGGCAATTCTGATGCAGCTTAGCAAATTTTGCTTCAAAATCCTGCAGGATAAAATGTTAAGAAAGGAGTTTGAGTAATCAGGAAATAATTAAGACAGTCAGAAAACCTGCTAATTAACATTAGGTGAGGGAATACTTGAAACTGGAATTCATATTAACCAGAAGTTCCAGATGACATGCATCTTTATTAAAAGAAACAGAAGTAAACAGTTCATTAATTAAACTTTCAAATACACAAAATAAGAAAGCTGTAAAAATGTCAGTAAGGGAAGAGAAATAACAGACTTTGATAAAAATATCTAACAATTAAAATGCAAATAATAAAATTAGGCTTTGATGCTTATAAGTATACATATCCAGAAAGAAAGTCAGAATTTAAATAAACTATTGCATCAGAGACTTTCCTGATTTTAGGATCTGTCTTACTGACTAGGTAGTATCAATCCAGCAGCAGAATCCCCTGAATATGATGAAACCATTTACACATTTCCAAAGTCAATATATTTCTAATATTCTCAAAGTTTAAGACTCTGATTTATCTAGGGCATGCAAACTAAAACATAAGTTATCTAAATGTTAAACCGTGTAAATCTTAAACACTCCATAACTTTTTAAAAGGGAAATAGCTATCCTTAGTATCTACTTTAATAGTTTTAAAATATTCTCTGCCTTCTGACTCAATCCATCTTTATATCTCCCATTATACCTGTTGCCATTTTCTGTGTTCACCTACCAGGCACTCACCAGGAAACCCCAAGCTTTATAACACCTAAACATCTCCTCACATTTCCACTTCTAACCATTCACTTCCTACTCCTTTCCACTCTATTCCATGCTTATCTAAATCTGAACTTCAAAGTTCATTTCAGTTAAGTTCAGTCGCTCAGTTGTGTCCGACTCTTTGCAACCCCATGAATCCCAGCACGCCATGCCTCCCCGTCCATCACAAACTCCCAGAGTCTACTAAAACTCATGTCCATCAAGTAGGTGATGCCATCCAACCATCTCATCCTCTGTCGTCCCCTTCTCCTCCTGCCCCCAATCCCTCCCAGCATCAGGGTCTTCTCCAATGAGACAACTCTTCGCATGAGGTGGCCAAAGTATTGGAGTTTCAGCTTCAGCATCAGTCCTTCCAATGATCACCCAGGACTGATCTCCTTTAGGAGGGACTGGTTGGATCTCCAAAATATTTTGGTACTTACAATTATTGATGCCTTCTTCATGGCAGGTGTCCAGATGCAACAACCAGTCATTGTTCCATGTCCAGTTCTAACTGTTGCTTCCTGACCTGCATACAGGTTTCTCAGGAGGCAGATCAGGTGGTCTGGTATTCCCATCTCCTTCAGAATTTTCCACAGTTTATTGTGATCCACACAGTCAAAGGCTTTGGCATAGTCAATAAAGCAGAAATAGATGTTTTTCTGGAACTCTCTTGCTTTTTCGATGATCCAGCGGATGTTGGCAATTTGATCTCTGGTTCCTCTGCCTTTTCTAAAACCGGCTTGAACATCTGGAAGTTCTCAGTTCAAGTATTGCTGAAGCCTGGCTTAGAGAATTTTGAGCATTACTTTACTAGCGTGTGAGATGAGTGCAATTGTGCAGTAGTTTGAGCATTCTTTGGCATTGCCTTTCTTTGGGACTGGAATGATTACTGACCTTTTCCAGTCCTGTGGCCACTGCTGAGTTTTCCAAATTTGCTGGCATATTGAGTGTAGCACGTTCACAGCATCATATTTCAGAATTTGAAATAGCTCAACTGGAATTCCATCACCTCCACTAGCTTTGTTCGTAGTGATGCTTTCTAAGGCCGACTTGACTTCACATTCCAGTGTGTCTGTCTCTAGGTGCGTGATCACACCATCATGATTATCTGGGTTGTGAAGATCCTTTTTGTACAGTTCTTCTGTGTATTCTTGCCACCTCTTCTTAGTATCTTCTGCTTCTGTTAGGTCCATACCATTTCTGTCCTTTATCGAACCCATCTTTGCATGAAATGTTCCCTTGGTATCTTTAGTTTTCTGGAAGAGATCTCTAGTCTTTCCCATTCTATTGTTTTCCTCTATTTCTTTGCATTGATCACTGAGGAAGACTTTCTTACCTCTCCTTGCTATTCTTTGGAACTCTGCATTCAAATGGGAATATCTTTCCTTTTCTCCTTTGCCTTTCTCTTCTCTTCTTTTCACAGCTATTTGTAAGGCCTCCTCAGACAACTGTTTTGCCTTTTTGCATTTCTTTTCCATGGGGATGGTCTTGGTCCCTGTCTCCTGTACAGTGTCACGAACCTTCATCCATAGTTCATCAGGCACTCTGTCTATCAGATCTAGTCCTTTGAATCTATTTCTCACTTCTACTGTATAGTCATAAGGGAATTGATTTAGGTCATACCTGAATGGTCTAGTGGTTAGGAGCTACTCCACATTCAAGGTCAGGAGGGGCAGCTATGAGGAGATCCCCCTCGTCCAAGGTAAGGAGCAGTGACTGTGCTTTGCTGGAGCAGCTGTAAAGAGATACCCCATGTCCAAGGTAAGAGAAACCCAAGTAAGACAGTAGGTGTTGCGAGAGGGCATCAGAGGGCCGACACACTGAAACCATAATCACAGAAAACTAGCCAATCTGATCACAGGACCACAGCCTTGTCTAACTCAATGAAACTAAGCCACACTGTGTGGGGCCACCCAAGACGGACGGGTCATGGTGGAGAGGTCTGACAGTATGTGGTCCACTGGAGAAGGGAATGGCAAACTACTTTAGTATTCTTGCCTTGAGAACCCCATGAACAGTATGAAAAGGCAAAATGATAGGATACTGAAAGAGGAACTCCCCAGGTCAGTAGGTGCCCAATATGCTACTGGAGATCAGTGGAGAAACAACTCCAGAAAGAATGAAGGGATGGAGGCAAAGCAAAAACAATACCCAGTTATGGATGTGACTGGTGATAGAAGCAAGGTCCAATGCTGTAAAGAGCAATATTGCATAGGAATCTGGAATGTTAGGTCCATGAATCAAGGCAAATTGGAAGTGATCAAACAGGAGATGGCAAGAGTGAATGTTGACATTCTAGGAATCAGTGAACTAAAATGGACTAGAATGGGTGAATTTAACTCAGATGACCATTATATCTACTACTGTGGGCAGAAATCCCTTAGAAGAAATGGAGTAGCCATCATGGTCAACAAGAGAGTCTGAAAGGCAGTACTTGGATGCAATCTCAAAAATGACAGAGTGATCTCTGTTCGTTTCCAAGGCAAACCATTCAATATCACGGTAATCCAAGCCTATGCCCCAACCAGTAATGCTGAAGAAGCTGAAGTTGAACAGTTCTATGAAGACCTACAAGACTTTTTAGAACTAATACCCAAAAAAGATGTCCTTTTCATGATAGGGGACTGGAATGCAAATGTAGGAAGTCAAGAAACACCTGGAGTAACAGGCAAATTTGGCCTTGGAGTACAGAATGAAGCAGGGCAAAGGCTAATAGAGTTCTGCCAAGAGAACGCACTGGTCATAGCAAACACCCCCTTCCAACAACACAAGAGAGACTATACACATGGACATCACCAGATGGTCAACACTGAAATCAGATTGATTATATTCTTTGCAGCCAAAGATGGAGAAGCTCTATACAGTCAGCAAAAACAAGACCTGGAGCAGACTGTGGCTCAGATCATGAACTCCTTATTGCCAAATTCAGACCTAAACTGATCTTCAAAACCTAGACAGAATGCCACTTCCTTAGTGAAAAATTTCTTCCTAACCAAACATAATTTCTTTCAATTCTAGATTCTCATGCCTCTTGCCAGTTTCTGTCATAAATTAGAGATCTCTGAATGAATTTCTTATATCCCCTGCTAAACTATTACTTTTTTAAAGTCTGTGCTATGCTTTGCTTCAGTTATTTCAGTCACTCAGTCAGGTCTGACTCTTTGTGACCCCATGGACTGTAGCCCATCAGGCTCCTCAGTCCATGGGGATTCTCCAGGCAAGAATACTGGAGTGTGTTGCCATGACCTCCTCCAGGGAATCTTCCCAACCCAGGGATTGAACCCAGGTCTCCCACATTGCAGGCAGATTCTTTATCATCTGAGCCACCAGGGAAGCCCAAGAATACTGGAGTCGGTAGCCTATCCTTTCTCCAGTGGATCTTCCCAACCCAGGAATCAAACCGGGGTCTCCTGCACTGCAGGCAGATTCTTTACCAGTTGAGCTAGCAGGGAAGCCCTTTTTAAAGTCTATACCTACTTTATTTATCAAAACTATGCTCTTCAGTACCTAGCACATTGTCAGCAGTTAGCATATTATTAATATACACTTGTTAATGAGTAAATGACCTCTTTTGAAAAGGAGAGGTAAAAAGGAAATCTGTGTACTTTTTCTTAAAGAAATAGGGACACAGAGGAAAAAGATATAATTTTGTCCATCTTCTCAGTGTACCCTGAATCAGATGATTGTTGAATATCATAAGTGTTTTTAAGGCAAATATGCTTTTAAACTAAGCTATAATTGTAAAACAAATAAACAGCTCTTTTACACCTCCAGGTGACTAATGTATGCCTTTTATAATGTTAATGCGACCTGAAGTCCTCTCTGTGCAGGAAGATTAATACATTACATGGTGAATAGTTACAGAAAAGATCATGCTCATTGATGCTACCTACTAATCTGTGGGGTGTTTTTGAATATTGATGAGCTTCCGTTTCCACATTTTTAAGGTAGAAATAATCTTCAGCCTTACGTTTTTCACAAGTTTGTTGTAAGAGATTAAAAGATAATGTAAGTGATAGCACTTAGTAAATTATAAAGTTCTATATAAGGGCTGCCATCTATGGGATCGCACAGAGTCGGACACGACTGAAGTGACTTAGCAGCAGTAGCAGCATGTAAGAGTATAGGAGGGAGGTCAACATAAGGGAAATTAAAATAATGATATGAATAAAAGACAGAATGAGTGACTAAATGACTAAAACACGTCAGATTCTTCAGGAATTTATATAAAATATTTTATGAATTGCTTGAAGCCAAGAAGGATTTCACTACGCGATAACTTAAGTTTCCATCACAAGACACAGTAACACCACAGGAACAGATCTTAAAAGATTACTGAATTATTTCTCTGCTTTGCATCATTCAGTCACTAAGTCATGTCTGACTCTATGCAACCCCATGGATTGCAGCACACCAGGCTTCCCGGTCCTTCACTATCTCCTGGAGTTTGCTCCAGCTCATGTCAATTGAGTTGATGATACCAGCCAACCATCTCATGCTTTGTTGCCCCCTTCTCCTCCCGCCTTCAGTCTTTCCCAGCATCAGGGTCTTTTCCAATGACTGCTCTTCACATCAGGTGACCAAAGTATCGGAGCTTCAGCATCAGTCCTTCAGTAAATATTTAGGGTTGATTTCCTTTAGGATTGACTGGTTGATCTCCTTGTTGTCCAAGGGACTCTCAAGAATCTTCTCCAATACCACAGTTCAAAAGTGTTGATTCTTCGGCACTCAGCCTTCCTTATGCCCCAACTCTCACATCGATACATGACTACTGGAAAAAGCATAGCTTTGACTCTATGGACCTTTGTTGGCAAAGTAATGTCTCTGCTTTTTAATATGTTGTCAAGGTTTGTCATAGGTTTTCTTCCAAAGAACAAGCATCTTTTAATTTCATGGCTGCAGTAACCATCCACAGTGATTTTGGAGTCCAGGAAAATAAAGTCTGTCACTGTTTCCCCATCCATTTGCCACGAAGTGATGGGACTGGATGCCATGATCTTAGTTTTTTGAATGTTGTATTTTAAGCCAGCTTTTTCATTCTCCTCTTTCACTTTCATCAAGAGGCTCTTTAGTTCCTCTTTGCTTTCTGCCATTATCATCTCCATATCTGCTTTGTGAGTTCTAGAAAATTGCAAATCCAATCTGAGGGATCCTTATAGAGAAGAGAATACCAGGCCTGAAGTAATCTTCAATCTAACTTACTTACTATTACCCTTTAGGAAGAATGATTTACTTCCTTCTCTCATACTATTTGAGGTCAGGTTAGTAAAAGCCTGAGATCTTTTCCATCACACTTCATGGTATCCTCAAGTTTTAATAAACTTTCTAAAGAGGACTATAGATTGTGGAAATCAAGGATTAAAAGGGGTCTGAGCATTCCTTTATTCTAAATACCACCCAGGTGTTGAAATTTATCTACAGTATCCCTGCTATGTCTAGTCTTGACCTAGATGAATCCAACTCAGGAAAAGCGATGGAAATCAACTGCTGATCCCTAAATCACTTAAGCAGAAATACCATCTCCCCTTATTTTTGATGTGTGTGGAAGTGTTGGTTTGCCCCAAATAAAGAAGAGACACCCAGAACCTTATCATTCCTTCATCCTTCCTTCCTTCTTGGTCATCCAGGTCCATGGTACATGATTAGGGCATTTAAATAAATATTCAGTTTTAATTCCCTTTCTCTCTTAATGAGAGTTTATCAGCATATCTACAGACATTTTCTAAGAGCAAGGCTCTACTAGGGTTAAACTTGTGATGAATTTTGTATTTGCCTTAGAAGCTCCAGCTTCTTTCCCAAAGGAGTCACTGAACAGAGTCTTTCTTGAATAGCAAATGAACCCCAAAGTGTTAGACTCTGTTAAAGTCACTTTGACCCCTCTTATAGCCTGCACACGGGCCTTGAGGATTATAAGCATTTGGTAGCTACATGATCAAAATGCCAAGACATCTGTAAATGATTTGGCTAATCCTCATACTGTGCTTGTGGTTAATGTCATTATTTAAAACTTATGATTCAGACTGCCAGTAGTTATTAAGTATAATGAATAGAATCTTTGAATCTTTTATTTTGGGTAAATTGCATTGCCATTCAAAGAGCAGCAAAAGCTTAACCAATCATAACCAAAATTAACTATGTTTCTTCCCTCCCCTCTGCCCTATTCCCCAAGGTTAAAATTTTAACTTGGTATAAAAATTGAATTTTAACTTTATGTTCTCCATGTCATAATTAAAACATGGCAGTCAAATGAAACTGCCATTGCATGTCTTATTTCATGTTACCATTATATCATTTAATCAGACTGGAAGGTAGCTGGTTTCCCTATATATTAAAGGGACAAAATTTATAACTCAAGGGTATCAGACAGAAAGTTACCTGCTGCAAGTGGGAGAACAAAGTCATGTTTCAGGAGTCATCATGACCTCGCAGTGACCTGATATGGGAACTGAAGCCATGGAGTTCTTTTTTCAATCAATCTCAACTAAAATCTGCATCTCACACACACACACACACACACACACACACACAAAACTATATATAGAAAACAAACTTCTGCCTGCCAAAGGGAAAGGTGGGGCGTATGGAAAAATTAGGAGTTTGGGATTAACATATACACAAACTACCATATACAAAATAAATAAACAACAAGGATCTACTGTACAGCACAGGAAATTCTACTCAGTATTCTGTAATAACCTATATGGAAAAGAACCTGAAAAAGAATGGGTATATGTATATGTATAACTGAATCACTTTGCTGTATACTTGAAACTAAAACAACATTGTAAATCAACTATACTCCAATATAAAATAAAAATGTTTTTAAAACTGCAGTATAGAAATCAGATTTCTATTTTTAATTCCTTTATGTCAGTTTGTTTGTCCTTATGGTATATGAGGCCTTAACATTCTCTCGTGTGTCTCTCTCAGAAGAAAAAGGGAAGTTAAAAGTCAGCATTTCCAATCAAGTGTCAAGTTCTGAAGGTGGCTCCTTTCTTCCCAAACCTGGCACCACACCCCTGCCACCTGGAGGAGCCACTTCTCCCTCCAAGAGCACCAATGGAGCGCCTGGTACTGTTTCTGAATCAGAAGAAGAAAAAGCCAAAAAACTGCTTTATTGTTCACTATGCAAAGTGGCTGTGAACTCCCTGTCACAGCTAGAGGCACACAACACAGGTTAGCAGCTACTGTTTGAATTTAAGTAATGTTTATAACAAGATCCAGCTTTTCCCATCAGAATACCTTGTCCTTTGTTGTTCAGACATTAGGTTTGTTCAGTCTTCTTTACTTTTTGATTCAAAGGGGTGATTTTAAGAAAGTATGGTGTAACAACTTTAGAAACAGCAAGGCAAAAGCAGCTTGGAGATAAAATTTGTTCTGTTCTTTATTTTCTCAAAAGCATCTAGTACTTCCCCAAACTCATTATGATGAAATGACAGAGATGAAGACAAATCTCTCTCTATGCGCAATGTTCACTGTAACTCACTTCTAAGAGAAAAAAATGGAAACAAGCTAAAAGTCCCTCAGTAGGGAAATGTTGAACGAATTATAGTAACCTAGTATGATAGAATATATTACTCAGCCATTACAGCAAAATTATAGGAAAATATGATTTGATGTGTGAAATTTTCAGGATATTTCACTAGCATGATCCCAATTTTGAAAATATATATTTTTTTAGTATACTAAAAAAAGAAACTGAAAAGAAATACACTAAAATGATAACAGTGGTTATCTCTGGGTGGTGAAAACAGAGGTAATGTTTATTTTCTTATGCTTCTCTATATTTTCATATTTTCTTTATTTTATACTCATGGTTTCATTTTTTTTTTCAATGAAAATGTTATATCTATGCATGCTAAGTCACTTCAGTCGTGTCCAACTCTTTCTGACCGTGGGGACCTAGCCCATGAGGCTCCTCTGTCCATGGGATGCTCCAGGCAAGAATACTGGAATGGGTTGCCATGTCCTCTTCCAGGGGATCTTCCCGACCCAGGGAATGGAACCTGCATCTCCTGCATTGGCAGGCAGTTTCTCTACCACTAGCACCACCTGGGAAGCACCAGATTAGCATTAAAAAGGTCATTTCAAAAAGTTTTGAGAAATTCAACCAAAAGATAAACTTTTCAAGAGCTTCATATAGTTCTTAAATAGCTAATTACTATATATTTCTTTCTGTCTTAGGATCTAAACACAAGACTATGGTTGAAGCTCGTAATGGGGCTGGCCCAATTAAGTCCTATCCAAGACCTGGATCAAGATTAAAGATGCAGAATGGCAGTAAGGGGTCAGGACTACAGAACAAGACATTTCATTGTGAAATCTGTGATGTTCACGTTAATTCAGAAATTCAACTCAAACAGGTAATGTACCCTGAATTAGCAGTCACTGTTGCTTGGGTATCCTTTTGACTGTATCCCTAGTCTATATTAATGGTTCTCACTGTGCTCACAGTTAAATTTCCTGACCTTATAGGATGCCTATGATATACAACATGCAAGTGCTATGTGGAAGAAAAAGTTAGTACTAAATATCTGTGCACCTACTGTTACTACAGGCTTCCCTGGTGGCTCAGATGGTAAAGAATCTGCCTGCAACGAGGGAGACCTGAGTTCCATCTCTCTGTTGGGAAGATCCCTGGAGGTGGGCATGGCAACCCATTCCAGTATTTTTGCCAGGAGAATCCCGTGGGCAGAGGAGCCTGGTGGGTTACAGTCCATGGAGTCGCAAAGAGTTGGACACGACTGAGCGACTGACACTTTTACTTTTCACTTACTATTACTACATGTCAGATTCCAGGCTTGGTGTTATAGACCAAGGAGCACCGCGGTCACTTGGAGCTTACAGCTGAACAGGGACTTCTAAGATAGTAGAGGTTCAGTCTGTCTTCCAAGGACCCAAAATCTGCTTAGGGAGACAGATTCATCAGTCACTGTGGCGCATGCATGCCTGTTCAGCCCCATCCGACTCTGTGCCCCGTGGACTGTAGCCCACCAGGCTCCTCTGTTCATGGGATTTCTCCAGGCAAGAACACTGGAGTGGGTTGCCATGTTCTTCTCTAGGGGATCTTCCCAACCCAGGGATCTAACCTGTGTCTCTTACATCTCCTAGATTGGCAGGCAGATTCTTTACCCCTAGTGCCACCTGGGAAGCCCCTAGTCACAGTGGTAATACCAGGCAAAGTTGAAGGAGTGCCATAGAGAAAGGAAAGGGAGAGAGGCGTGACAATGTAATGGGGAGCAAATCTTAATTCAGAGAGTGTGGTGATCTTACCCACACCACCACGGAACCAGGGACCTAGAACTGGGGATGAAGGAACCAGCTCTTAACCTGATCTCAGCATGTACTATTTTCAGGAACCAGACATATTATTCTGTCTAAGAAATACATTTTACATAGCATAAAACTCACACTTCGATTCAGCTAATGCATCAAACTTTTTTCAGCACATTTCTAGCCGAAGGCATAAGGATCGAGTTGCTGGGAAGCCATTAAAGCCGAAATACAGCCCTTACAACAAACTCCAGCGGAGCCCAAGCATTTTAGCAGTAAGTTCACCTTGCCTGCTCACCTGTTGTGGGGCAGCCCTGCTGGCTGGGGCAGAGACTGTGGGTAAGGAAGGTCTGGGGACAATTGGTCCTGAAAGGGTTTTGAATTTAAATAGCCCTCATAGAGAGGAAATTTAGAAGGAACTTAGTCCCTTCTGTAGGACACCTTGAAGATAGATTGCTTAGAAGAAAGAAACTGAACCTCTTTAAGGGCCAGTACTTTACTGTTCACAGGACCTTTTCTGAAGATTCCCTTCTTTAGCATATAAACAAAAATAAAGTCTTGGGAACAAGGGCAGTGATGCCTGAGGAATCTTGGAGCATGTTACACTTGGGGAAAGGGACTGCTTTCCAAAAATGAAGTGCATCTACTTAATATCCTCCTCCCTTCTGGGGTGTTTTTCTGTTTTTCCAGAAAGCACATGGGTTGTGTGTATTCCTCTCCCTTTCCCTGTCTAGCAGGCATGTTGAGAGTTAGCCTGTCTTACCTGCTCTCATTATGTGCTATTTTCCATTTCTTTGCAAAAATATCAATGGGCTCCACCAATAGATGTCATATAAATGCCCAGATGGAAGGATTTCCTAATCTCCCTGGGACTCAGCCCAGTGTGGTGTTCTATCTGAGCCTGAAAGCTGGGATTGGCCAGCTAGAGGTGATACTGACATTACCCCCAGCTTTTCCAAAGCTCCATGGATGCTGCAAGCAGGTGTTACGAGCATTAAGCAAATCCAGCTTGCAAAGCTCCTCCTGATTGCAAAAGAGAGGGTTTAAGAATGGTTTCTTACTTTACAGATTCCACCTGGGATTTCTTACAATCATTACCAATGATAACTCTGAGTTAGCTGCAGATTTTCAGAGAGGTATAAACTGACTGTGTCTTCTTAACTCCTCATGGGTCCCCACTGTCCCGAACTCCAGTTACCTAACCCAGTGCAGCTTTTTTAAGATGTGAGGTGAAGGGTAAGGCACATTCTCTTAAAAGCCTCATTGTGGGTTAAGACAAGCCAGAATTTTGAATGGAGCTCCTCCACAATCTACACAGGAAAACTTCTGGGCATGTTTGGTTTTTCCTTGTGAGCTGCAGCATAAAATAGCTTCAGTATCTATTCATAGAGGCTTTCCTCCATTTTAGTGCCCAGGGGCAAGGACCCACCAGACAAGCGTTGAAATGGAAACAAATTATAGTTAAGATATGCCAAGAGACTTTGAAACCAAGCTTTGTGAAAATAATCTAGAGGGGTCAAGATTTTTAAATTTTGACTTCTGAATGTTAGTTTTTACTTAGGAAAATATTATCAGTGCTGCCATCATTCAAAACTCTCTCCCCACCCCACTCCTGGTTTTCTCCCTCTGCCAGGCCAAACTTGCATTCCAGAAGGACATGATGAAGCCCCTGGCCCCGGCCTTCCTGTCCTCGCCCCTGGCGGCGGCCGCCGTGTCCTCCGCGCTGTCTCTGCCGCCGCGGCCGTCGGCCTCGCTCTTCCAGGCCGCAGCCATCCCGCCCGCTCTGCTGAGGCCGGGCCACGGCCCCATCCGCGCGACCCCCGCCTCCATCCTCTTCGCCCCGTACTGAGGTTCCGCAAGCCCCCAGGCGGTTGAGGCCGTAGGGAAGTAGGGCAGGAAAGCCAAAAGGATTCGGCAGTTGGAGCGTTTTCAGTGGCAGTGCGGCCCCCCGCTGCAGAATGCAGCAGGCCTCCCTGAGCCGACTCCAAAGAGTAAGTCCCTGAGATTCAAGAGTGTTTTGGGGGGGGTCGCTCCTGGAATTTCGGAACCTGAGCAGCACAAGCTTTGCCTCCCTCTTTCCTCCCCCTGCCCTCCCCCATTCAGTTTGTGTATCTGAAATACTGAGTTTCTTGCAAATGTGTTTGTCAGAAAAAAATATATATGTGCATATATATCATTCTCTGACGATTTTTCCATGGGTGTGATCTGGCTTAGAAACAATATGGAATATTTTCCTGACAGACTTGAAAAACTAGGGTCTTCCTCACACGTCTGTAAATAATCCTGGAATCCAACTGGGCACATTCTAGTGTGGAACAAAATAGATGAACACAAGTGCTTGCTTGTGGCTACCATCTTAGCGACGCATCACCGCGTTTTCCTTCTGGTGTACCCTTGTTGACAGGGATCTGTACTGTTTTAGACCCAAGTGCTGTTGTATCCTGTGTAGTACTAGATCTGTATTTCTTGTCTGAATTAAACATTTTTAGTTGCTGTGTAAATGTTAGGAAGCAAAGTAGCTTTGAATTTTCTCTTTGAGAGAACAGAAGATAAAATAATGTATTTTCTTTGTTTTACATTTTATTTGGTGATATTTAAACGAAATAGAAAGCCATATAACATAGCTCTGATTACTACCTGTCTGCTATTTTTGTTTAACTTATTTTGGAGCTTCCTCACCAGTTTTGAGTTGCTAAGCAAATGTATACAAACAGAAAACGAGCTTCCTAAATTGCACATTTTTGCACCTCTCGTGCACTCTGCAAGAAGACAATGAATCTATGTATTTCTACGTCATTATCTTCTTCATTTTTAACCTGTTTTCATTTGTAATGATGCTACATAATTTTGTGGCTCCCTAATGCAATAATGTACAGAAGATTAAAAAAATTTATAATTGAACAATCTGTCTTTCTGTTCACTGAAATCTGTTGCAGGTCATGCTCCCATGCCCCCGTTTCTAAGCTGATATCAACAAGACTGGAATGTTTGTGATATCAGGGGCAAGAGGTATAAGACAGCAAAATAGAATGAACTCTTTTAGAGCATCTATATCTGCAATCTGTAAATGGTAAAATGTCTGTGTATTTTTTTAAATGTACCTTTTCAATAAAAGTACAAAAAATAAAATCTGTTTGTATTTTCAAAGTTATTTTCTCCTGAGACACCTCCAACTTGAAATCATCTGATGAAGGATTTTCAGTAGGTGTAAAGATTGCTTCTAACATATTTAGCATTTTCACTTCTTATTTTCAGCATATTTATTTGTCATGTTTATTCATTACTGTTCACAGCATCTGCATGAAGCGAGACTTTACTGCTGTTTTCCCTCTGAATCTCTAAGAAGTTGGACCAGAGTTGTAAGTGTGACCCAAAATCACAGTAGCAGCCTGCCAAAAATTTTGACATAGTTTTTAAACATTCCCTGAGTCTTCTAAATCCCTAACTCATCTTTTATTCAAGTCCAACACAATGATCTCGTTTTAGAGGAGCTGATTCCACTCTCCCCTTTGACCTTCTCTAATCAGCCTATCCTTCTTTTCTTCCACTTCATTCTGTTTTTAAGTGTAAAGAGCAATAAATCCTTGTTTTTTCTGGTTATCTGCTTAATGAACTACTCTAATACATAGTGGCTTAAGATAAAACCATTTTATCGTATCACAATCTCAGGGGGTCAGTAATTCTAGCAAGGCTCAGCTGGGCTGTACTGTTCCTGAGTCCTCAATAAAAGATCCCTGGGTAGTATTTGGCTGGTAAATGGGCTGGTGTGGAGGCCAAAATAGCTTTGCTCATATGTTTGCCTAGATGGAGGGACTAGGAAGCTAGACTCTACTGGATCAGTTCAAGGGCCTTTGGGTGGTCTTCCCAGCTAAGTGGTCTCAGGTAGTTATCTAGTAACTCAGGACTCCCAGAGAGAGTATATGAAGAAGTTCTAGATGGAAGTCAAAAGGCTTCCTATAAAATTGTCTCAAAACTCCCAGCATGTCACTTACATGCTGCATTCTATTGATCAAGCAAGTCCCTGAGATCAATCTAGATTCAAAGGGAAAGAGATTATTCACTTTGAGAAAAGAATTTTTGGCCATCTTTAATCTACTACTATGTTATAGAATTTTGAGGGAAGTGGTAGTAGCAAGGAGATCCAACCAGTTCATCCTAAAGGAAATCAGTCCTGGGTGTTCATTGGAAGGACTGATGTTGAAGCTGAAACTCCAATATTTTGGCTGCCTGATGTGAAGAGCTGACTTCTTTGAAAAGACCCTGATGTTGGGAAAGATTGAAGGCAGGAGGAGAAGAGGACGACAGGATGAGATGGTTAGATGTCATCACCGACTCAATGGACATGAGTTTGAGTAAACTCTGGGAGTTGGTGATGGACAACCAAAGAGTCGGACACGACTGAGCGACTGAACCAAACTGAACTGGTAGTAGCTTTATAGTTATTGTGCTAGTCATGTCCGACTCTCTGCAGCCCTATGGACTGTAGCCCACCAGGCTCCTCTGTCCATGGAATTTTCCAGGCAAGAATACTGGAGTGGGTTGCCACTTCCTACCAAGGGATCTTCCCAACCCAGGGATTGAAACCATATCTCTTGTGCCTTCTGCGTTGGCGGATTCTTTACCACTATTGCCACCTTGTGGCTTTTATAGATTCTGTTTTCCTCCATCTTAAGTCCAGACTATGTCAGTTTTTTAAGTTGAGAAAAATAGGGGTTGAAGTAGGAGCTAAATTCTCGTTTCTAAAATATTAAGGCTAGTGGATGACTGTGCAGCTGTGAAATGTGGCAACAGACTTCCTTTATCAAAGAGTTACTCCAACTGTTTGACATGTGTTGACCTCAATATTCTAGACTTATAATCAGGTCAGTTTTAGTGTCTATTAAGATTCCAGTTTTACATTCAGAATTTGAAAGTGAAAGTCGTTCAGTCGTGTTGAACTCTTTGCTACCACATGGACTATACAGTCCCTGAAATTCTCCAGTCCGAAATACTGGAGTGGGCAGCCTTTCCCTTCTCCAGCAGATCTTTCCAACCCAGGGATCGAACCCAGATCTCCCGCATTGCAGGTGGATTCTTCATCCACTGAGCCACAAAGGAAGCCCTCAGAATTTGAGGGGGATTTTCAATATGACTCTTTTGAATTCTCACCACTGGTAGTTACATTAAACCTTTGTTGGACCTTCAGACATATTTTGAAGGAACTGTGTTTTAGTTCAACTCTAGAGAAGCTTTTTTTTTTAAATAGACACTATTGACAATTACATTTCATTCTAAATCTCATTAAATCTTACCAATCCTCAAAAATCTTAAATATCTATATACAAATAGACCTAGGAATTTACTGATTATTATAGAGTCTAAGTTTTTAAAAATCCCTCAGGGAAGAAGTATGAAAGAATAACAATTAATTAAGATGCAAAAGAAGCCAAGAATAGCTTCAAGCAGTGATTTATAAAACACTATCAAGCAGATATATCTTATCATCCACCCTGATTCTGAGGTGGCAGAATGGATCAAACCTGAGGGGTATATTAATTTGAACTAGTACCCCTTCCTATGCCATTTCTAGTGGGAAAAGACTACTATTCTACCCCCTGCTTATTCAGAAAGTTAAAAAATTTGCTGCTTACTCTGACATAGTCCACCTCTGGTCTCTATAGAATCTAAAAACTGGTCTCACATAGGATTGCCAGATAAAATATAAAAATACCTCATTAAATTTTCAGATAGGTAATGAATAATTTTTAGCATAAGGTTTTAATAATCTTTATTATGACATTACACATAGACTAGTATGTTCCATAAATAAGTATCTTGAACATGTGTATACCAAACAATATTTGTTGTCTATCTGAAATTCATATTTAAGTGGACAGCTTGTATTTTTATTTGCTAAATCTGGCAACACTTGTCTCAGGAGTATTCCTCTTCTTCTCAAGTACCATAATTGTTCAGGAGAGAAGTGACCTCCTGGGTGTTAAAAGCTAAATGGTGAGATTTGTAAAGGCACACTGTGAAATGCAGTCACAAATAGACAGAGGAAGGAACTTGCAATAAGTAAATGTCAATGGTATATTGACATTGATAGGACCAGGACAGGGAAATATGTAGCTGCAGATGCCTCTAACTTAAAGCTGTTTTGATACCTGTTTAACAAGATTAAAGTATTATGAAAGAAAAAAAGAATCCTTTTATATTATGCACAAAACATATCACCCTTGAGTTGTTCCTTCTCTGCCCTAAGAGAAATCTTATTTTCTGGAGCAGAAATGGTTGTGGTTGTGTAAATTTTCTCTCAGAAAGTGCTTTAAAGCAAGTTACACTACAGTTAACGTAGCTGAGAAAGAGAACCAAGGTATTCCCATTGGGGGGAGAAAAAGGAGAAAGAACTAATAGAGCATCAGGTAAAAATCCTGTTGTGCTACGTCTCCTTTTGGGAGTCTAAAGAGATTAACTGAGGAGAATGAGTTTGAGGCTGTTTTGAGGAATAGGTGCCCACCGCCTGAGCTGCCATCAGAGAGAGGGATCATGGCAAGAGGGGAAGATGAGCGGGAACTCCTTGATAGATAAGTCAGCATCAAGACATACATGTTTGGGACTTCCTGGTGGTCCAGTGGTTGAGACTTTCTGAGCTTCCAAAGCAGGGGCATGGATTCGATCCCTGGTTGGGGAACTAGGATCCTGCATGCCGCATGGCGTGGCCCCCAAAAACAAACAACAGAAAAAAAACACATAAAGATATACACCCTTGATAAGCACAAGCATCTTCAGGTAACAGGCAGAAGAATTTCATTTCACCACTCTAGGTCTGCTGTATGGATTCTGGTCTCTGCTTATAGTTTTCTTTCTACCAGATATTTGTTTTGCTAATCTGTCGGCCCTCAATTAATATTTCAGGTTACATGGCCTCTCTGAGAAAATGCCAGTTTCTGGTGCCTTGGTGGGTTGAGGAGAAAATGTATATTGCAAGAGAAAAGTCCACAGGGGATGCTCATCTTTGCCTCCTTCTTTCCTCCAGGTAATTAGCTCCACAGGAGAATTCATCAGGGATATGATGCACGTTTTCAGCAGCTATGAAAAGGGACTGTCGGGAACTGCCCTGATTTCTTTGGCTAAAATTTCTAAAGCCAAAATGACAATATAATGTGTTCTTCTTCTCCTCACTAAATGCTCAGACTATATCAAACCTCAGGTTGTCAGATCAATCCCTTCTGTGGATGCAATGAAAATATCTTTATGTCACATTATTCATTTTAGAGAAGTCAGTTATCTACAGATGATTGGACAAGCTTGTCATTAAGCATCTGTTTTTCATTTTTATTATAGTAGAAAAGTAAAATTAGACTAGAGGAGAATTAAAAAGAATAATACATATTCTGCACTCAAAAGACCTGAACTGAAGCTCTGGTCATTTCGTATACTCATTAGTTCTATGACCTTATGTCAGAAAATGATCTTATGTAATTTCTCAATGCTTCAGTGTTTCACATACATAAAACAGACATAATGATACCCAACTCACAGGGTAATTCTGAGAAGCAAATAAAATTAACATGTAAAAATGTTTCTGTAAATTACAGTTTCCTAAACAAGGTTTCATAGTAAGTAGATAAATTAATTTTTTAATTTTTAATTTCTAAATTTTAATTAAGATTTTCTCAAATTAGCCAATTTTTGAGTTTTTGGTGTTAACCTAGACTAAAGAGCCTCTTGATGAAAGTGAAAGAGGAGAGTGAAAAAGTTGACTTAAAGCTCAACATTCAGAAAACTAAGATTGTGGCATCCGGTCCTATCACTTCATGGCATATAGATGGGGAAACAGTGGAAACAGTGGCTGACTTTATTTTTCTGGGCTCCAAAATCACTGCAGATGGTGATTGAAACCATGAAATTAAAAGATGCTTAGTCCTTGGAAGGAAAGTTATGACCAACCTAGACAGCATATTAAAAAGCATGGCCGTTACTTTGCCAACAAAGGTCCCATCTAGTCAAGGCTATGGTTTTTCCAGTGGTCATGTATGGATGTGAGAGTTGGACTATAAAGAAAGCTGAGTGCCAAAGAATTGATGCTTTTGAACTGTGGTGTTGGAGAAGACTCTTGAGAGTCCCTTGGACTGCAAGGAGATCCAACCAGTCCATTCTAAGAGAGATCAGTCCTGGGTGTTCATTGGAAGGACTGATGTTGAAGCTGAAACTCCAATACTTTGGCCACCTGATGCGAAGAGCTGACTCATTTGAAAAGACCCTGATGCTGGGAAAGATTGAGGGCAGGAGGAGAAGGGGACGACAGAGGATGAGATGGTTGGATGGCATCATCGACTTGATGGACATGGGTTTGGGTCGACTCTGGGAGTTGGTGATGGACAGGAGGCCTGGCGTGCTGCAGTTCATGGGGTCGCAGAGTCGGGCCAGTCCAACTGAGTGACTGAACTAAACTGAACTGAAGACTCAAAAACACATCTGTAATGGAGAATAGCAAATCCATTCATTGTAAGTTGATGTTTTTATTCACAAGAGTATAATGCAAATAGAAATAGTACTAAAATAATAGAGCCAAAATAAATGCAAAGTGTTTATATATCACAGAGTTGTTTGAAGTTTATAAATCTTGTATTCTGTATAACAAAAACAGAATTTCAGATTGTAGAAAATCAAAATCTTTGTATTATTAAAAAATTATTACTGTTACAAAAATAAACTTCTTTCTGATATAGAAAATTGAAAGACACTATAAGGAGGATTTAAACATGCAAGACAAATTAAGAAAATATTAAATGTGACATATAATTTCATATCTTTATTATACAGAGAAGTCATAAAATGAAGTGAGGGAACTCTCTCAGAGAAGAAAGATGAGAAGTTCAATAGCAAACAGGCAAAGAGGTAGCCCAGAAAAGGCAAAATATATACCAATGCTTATTAAATATGAAGAGATATTTATCATCATTAAGAAATACAAATTAAATCAACATTTTTTTGATCTAGCATATTGACAAATTATAAATTCTCTAAACCTTATGTCAGTGAGAGTGGGGAAACAGATACATTCATGCAGTTTGTATTAATAAAAATTGCTTTGACTTTTCTAGAATTATATGTATCATTATGTCAATTACCCATAATCTTGGACCCAGGAATTCCATGTCCAAAGCTTTATTTTAGGACATTAACACTGTAAATTTAAGATTTGTTTTTAGTGTCTACAGTATTTCTTAATCGTTTGTTTATCAAGAGAAATTATTCCTTAGCCCAGATATTTATAGTTTCATAGTTCAGGAAAATGGGTAAGTTACAAACTTCAGTGAAGCTCAACTCAAAGAATTTCTTTACATTCCAAAATCACTTTGCGCTCTGAAAGATACCAGCCTTCTTCATCTCCTCAAAACATCTGCCTCAATAATTTCACTCAGATGAAAAATAATGGGATAATGACAGTTTAAGTCTGGTTCAACACAAATTTACAAGTTTATTTATCAAGGCTGAAAATAGAAGGCTATTAAAAATAGCTGAAGAGATAGAATGTGTCATAATGCTTAATGTTACTGTAACTTGGTTAATGCTTACGTCTAAATCTGATGTAGAGTTTTTTGTGTTTTTTTTGTATAGGCATTTCCATTTACTCTGCCTTTTTTGTAACAGCCTTTCTGAGACTCAGTTTACTAATCTGATGCAGAGTTCTTAATAGCATTGAAATTCTTTTTTCAGCTACCTGATATATATAGAGTGGTACTATGAGTCTGGAAGTACGTTTCAAAATAGCAGGGGAAAAGTTCATTTATAGGGATGAGTAAATAAATTATGGAACTTACACAGTGGGAAATAGCACAATGACATAATTCTGTAATTATGAAAAGATGTTGATGATATGTGTCCTAGTGGGGGAAATAAAAGGTTAGAACAGCATGTTGAGTTTGATCACATTTGCATTAAAGTTTAAAACTATCTGTTTGTTTGTATGTATACTTGGAGAAGTGTCTGATAAAAGAGTTATCCAGACTGATAGACGTTACCCCTGAGTTGTAGATTTTCATGTGAATTTATATTTTATTCATAATTTTTGGTAAATTTTTGCATTTTTTTTTACAAAGAACACATGTTGCTATTTCAGGACCATGTAAATATAATCAGTTACCCTGTTAAAACCAAAATAGATGACCTCCACTATATAATGACAGAGGGACAATTTTAAAAGACCCCAAGAAATTATAATTGGAAAATAAATGCCTAATAAATATCAAATAAAAACAATGATAAAAAGCAAAAAAGGAGTTTTACTGTTACTTCAGATTTCTCTTCTGCCTTGAGAAAGACTGTTTTGCTGACATATTGAGAAATTGTAATAAGATTACTTTAAAAAAGGAAACGCCCAATAATTTAAATAATGTAAATAGCCTCTTCAGATCTATGATTCTCCATGCCTCTTATATAGATTCTTCTCATCTGTCTCATGTTCTAAGTTCTGTTGTTCAACCAGTTCTGTGTCTTTTATTACTAAACACCAATCCTATGGCAATTGCATAACCAATGCCTAGATTCATACAACTCCATGACATTATTATAAGATCAAAATGAATTCACCTTTCACTGTTGACTGGAAGTGCATTTTTATTATAAAATACATAATCTGGTCACTAGGCCACCAACTGAAAGAAAAAGCAGTCTCCTTGTTCCTTCTCTGAGATGACAGCCATTTTAGGCATATCATCTGATGTTTCATCCTCTGTAATTTAGGCAGAGGGGAAGAATCAAATGCATAAAAAGCGCAAACTATGTAAGAACTAAGAGTGAAGAGCTAGTAAAATTTCTTTGAAGAGCAGCTGACAGCATTTAACCTACAGAACCCAGAAGTTTCAAATGATAAAAGGATAATGTAAAACACAAACTCTCCTTTCTATCAGGCAGTTGGAATCCCATGCTGGCACTTCCCTTAAGAGAATTCATTATTTGGATGCCAAAACCATTTCACTTTCCACTGCATATAAACTCATGGCACGTATGGGACTAAACGTTAAAATCAAAGCTTGCATGATAAATAGGAAAGCCATATAGTGAAGGAACACGTTGCACTTTGATTTCTGTCTTTCTAAGATAAAGATCAGTATGCTTCTCTGTGTAGCTCCAGGTAACAGGAGGCTCTCCTGAGAGGCATTGTCATTACAGATGGCTCGTAGTCAAGTTCACACCTTTCAAACAGAAGGCTGGCTTTATTTCTCACTCACAATTCACAACATGGCTGAGGCCATTTTAAATCAATATACTGAGCAGTTAAGCGCTGAAATTGGCTTGAAGACAGAACACCAGGCAAGAGCAGAAAAGCAGCACAGGTCTCAAGCCAGAAAGCAGTGCTTCTGTAATAGGGTGGTTGCTTTGCTTTTGTTGTTGTTCAATCGCTCAGTTGTGTCCGACTCTGCAACTCCATGAACTGCAGCACGCCAGGCTTCCCTGTCTTTCACCATCTCCCGGCGTTTGCTCACATCCATGTCCATTGAGTCAGTGATGTCATCCAGCCATCTCATTCTCTGTCGTCCCCTTCTCCTCCTGCCTTCAATCTTTCCCAGCATCAGGGTCTTTTCCAGTGAGTCAGCTCTTTGCATCAGGTGGCCAAAGTATTGGAGCTTCAGCATCAGTTTTTCCAATGAATATTCAGGGTTGACTTCCTTTAGGACTGACTTGTTTGATCTCCTTGCAGTCCAAGGGACTCAAGAGTCTTCTCCAACACCACAGTTCAAAAGCATCAATTCGTCAGTGCTCAGTTTTCTTCATGGTCCAACTCTCACATCTGTACATGACTACTGGAAAGACTATAGCTTTGAATAGATGGACCTTTGCCAGCAAAGTGATGTCTCTGCTTTTTAATACACTGTCTAGGTTTGTCAAAGCTTTTCTACCAAAAAGCAAGTGTCTTTTAATATCATGGCCTCTTAGCTTTGTCTGTAGGAAAAAAATTTGAACTGACTGCTGAGTCTTTACTGAGGTGCAAAGGACCACCTGGATCATGGATCCTCAAATGGCAATATTAGAAGGATCATCTGGAAAGTTTGTTAAAATGCATATTCCTGGGCACCACACCCCTCCCACTAGAGATTATTATTCCAGAGGGCAGGAGTGATGCCCAATAATCTGCATCTTAACAGGTACCCACTCCCACCCTGCCCCCCACACCCAGTGTAACATGGAGAAGATAGAAGAGAGACAGGTTCATAACACTGAAAAAAGCATTATTGGCCTCAGGATACATATGTGACTCATGGATCTAGGCAGTGTTGCATATCAAGTCCAGAAAAGTGAGTGTTATTAACTCGGTCTTGTCTGACTTTTTGCGACTCCTTGGACTTCAGCCCACCAGCCTCCTCTGTCCATGGAATTTCCCAGGCAGGAATACTGGAGTGGGTTGCTGTTTCCTTCTCCAGGGGATCTTCCTAACCCAGAGTTTGAACCTGGGTCTCCTGCATCACAGGTGAGTCTTTACCATCTGAGCCAGATGAAAGCAGTAAATATTTCCAAAGCTCACACTGAGCAGACCAGACCTGTGGCTTCCCTGGAGGCTCGGACAGTAAAGAATCTGCCTGCAATACAGGAGACCTGGATTCGATCCCTAGGTTGGAAGATAGCCTAGAGAAGGGAACGGCTACCCACTCCAGTATTGCCTGGAGAATCCCCTGGACCAGAGGAGCCTGGTGGGCTACAGCCCGTAGGGTTACAAAGAGCTGAACATGACTGAGTGACTAACACTTCCATGTCTTTTCAGACCAGACTTCAGATTAAGACTCCAAGAGGTCCATCTTCAAACAATCAAAGACTTTTAGTGAAACAAAGATTTTAAATGCCCTAGGAATCAATTCACCTGTTTTTCTCCTTGCAAACAAAAAAGCAGAACAAAACAGAAGTCATCTGCAATATGGAAGAGGACCTAGTGATTCAAGACAAATAAAGGAAACAAGTTACTTCTGATTTCAGAAGAGAAATAAGAGAAAAAAGGTTTTAGGTGTTTATGGAAGATTGTTCCTAGTTCTTCAGTAGCAATTCTAGAAAAGTAAGAGGATATTTTAAGGTGGCTTTTAAAGCAATATCTCTAAAATTTATCCATTATTGTCACGGACTGGGAAAATCATGGCTTTAAGCAAACATAGAGGAATACTCTAGGATACATCTCAAGGAAACTCTATCCTTTGATACTAAAATTTAGCTAATATAATGCCTGACTTATAAACCCGGGAATATGATGTCCAAATAAGTTTATTTTTCACATATGCAAATCTTAGTTCCTTTAGAACCACATTTTCTTGATTTTGTTTGAACTTTTAGATAGAACCTTTTCTAAAAGTTATAATTTATTGTCCTGCCTTCTTAAACATGATATATTATCTGTAATATTTACTTGATGATTCAAGTTCATCATTAAAGCCATCATTTGTGGCACATATGCAGAAAATGTCATATGGTTATGGAAAGAAAAATGGACAAAAATCAGAATCTCCAAATTCCAATCCCCAGAGCCTAACCTTGCTGGCACTTTATCTTAAGCAACTTTGAGACTCAGTAGCCTCATCTATAAAATGAGAATGACACTACTTGTCCTGCAAATATCAAAATGTATTGTGAAGACCTGATAAAAACAATACATAATAAATGCTCAATGAATTTTTAGCTAATATATTATTGGCATGATAAGCACTGCACACACCCAGGAAACAGATGAGGAAACAAAGCTCCAGAGATGAGGTAACTCACACATTCATCCCAGACAGCCTCCAAGACTGCTCACTACTTTCAGAGCTTTACTCCTCATCTAAATCCTGGGAACCATTTGTAGCAATGCTGGGCTTGTGAACTACTTACAGAAGTTCCTGCTGAGACGTGACATCTGAGTAATAAAAATGGGAAAATGGATGGGAAAGAGGTTTCAGTTTAATCTCCTGTAGCAGTCATTTATTGTTGATGTCAGACTCTGGAAAGACAGTGAAATTTTAAGAACAGTTCCTGATTTCAGGTTACTTAAAATGCTGGGAAGCCAGGGGATGGTAACGGGAGGAGTTGTTTTTGAAGACAACAGTCCTGAACATGATTTCAGTGCATAATAAAAGCACATGCAAGACATTGGTCCCAGTGGGTGGGGGTGGCACATATGCAGAGTGAGTAGATGTCAAGGAAGACTTTCTGGAGAACAGCATAGCTAAAGTGGGAAAAAGAAAAAGCTTTCCGAAAAGAAGGAACAGCATGAGCAAAGAGACAGAAGTATGAAATACAGCATATAGAGGAAAGTGTGAGCAGTTCATAGAACCTGAACATGGGAAACAGTATGGGTAATAGCTGGGAGACAGTTGTGGATCAGTCATGAAGAACTTCATGTAGAAGTCGTGTGGCCTGTGGTATCATCTTGACAAGTCGCTCAGTCGTGTCCGACTCTTTGCTACCATATGGACTGTAGCCTACCAGACTCCTCTGTTCATGGGATTTTCCAGGCAAGAGTACTGGAGTGGGTTGCCATTTCCTTCTCCAGGGGATCTTTCTGACCCAGGGATTGAACCCAGGTCTTCCGCATTGTAGGCAGATGCTTTACAGTCTGAGCCACAGGATTTTAATTGGGAGTCATATGATCAGATTTACATTTAAAGAGATCTTTTTGGTAGAAATATAAAGTAGGGGTTAGAGAAGGCTACGTAGACCAGAGAGACAGTTACGTGGCCACAGAATGACCTGAACTATGGCCTGGTTTTGCTCTGGACAGCAAAAAATGCTATGTGAAAACTAAGCAGCAGCAGCTTGACACTACTGTATTTTAAGCAACTCAAGAGCAAGAATAATGAAACTGGAGCCAAGGTAAATACTCACTCCTACTCAATGAAAGGGTTCACCTGTGTCGTCCCCATACACCCAGAATGGTACCTTGTACTCATGAATCCCAGTAAATAAATGAATGAGGGGCACAAGTCAGGGCTGCTGGAAATGTACAACTATTCGCCTTCACCTAAATAGTCCCCCAACTATCATATTCTCTGAATTTCACTGTTTCCTTTTGTGATGTGTCACTTTCCTTTGTCACTCCTCCAAGTTTCTGTGAATGGAAAACCAGAGAAGCAAGACCAGTAGAACTGTGTGTAAAGTAAGAACAGAGCTCCCCGAGCAGCCTGAAGGATGCTCCCAGGAATAAAGTGTATTAGAACCATGTTTGGTTTTTTGACATATGTTTTAACTGCTCAACTGAAGCATTTTTTTTCTTTTTTCCTTCTTTTGTTTACTTTCAGATGTTCCATAGTGTTTATAAGTTGAGGTTGTCAAGAAATGACTTCTGAAACATATAAATCACTATTGCACAATAGGAATAAATAACCATCTTCATTCTACAAGCCATGAGGTGCCAGACACTAGGGCTAAGAATACTAAAATAAAGAGACTCTCACCGGGCCCTAAAGGATTTTATTAAGAGCTTCAGGGAAAGTAAAAATTGGTTAGTAGATTCCTTTTCATGTGTGTCTATTTTTTTTAACTTGATTTATTCTGTTTCTGATAATACTGAAATGAATCAGGCTGAGGATCACCTGAGGAGCTTTCAAAAAATAGCAAAGCCATGATCTCAACATTACATCAACTGAAGCAGAATGTAGGTGATAAGCCCTGGGCACTGACAGGAAGACAAACTGTCTAGGTGACCTGAATGAGAAGCCAGGTGTAGATACATTATTATTAATTACTTGTTATTATTAGATACATTAATTGATTATCAATTATTTAAAGCTAAAGAGGGACCACACCTAAGACCGTGAGAGGAATTTAGTGTCCTGATCACTACTGAAGGCAAATATATTTTGTAAGTCTGAGGAACAACAACCAAAAAAACCAGCTTTCTAAGTGGGGGACGGAAGAATATTTGGTTAGGTGATGTATTTTTTTTTTCTCAGTCAAACCATCATCTAACCCACTTAGGTATGGACCTACGGAGCATTTGAGCTGTCATCTGGCACTATGCTCACGGAGATTTGGGGAGAAAAATGTCATCATTTACTGCTAAACTTCTGATGAAAAAGAATTAAGCTCTGGAAGTAAACTTCCTAAAATTACTTATCTAAATTAGAAATTCCTAAGTGACACAGAATAATCTGTTAGACCGTTGATGCTAGAGTAAATAATATTAATTACTTAATTGCCCACAATCTACACAAATTCCTCTATGGTTAACTCCAAAATCCCATGTAGGATATTGGGCTATATCATGATGATAATGAGGGTGGGGAAAGATGATCCCACATACTTAATAAATAATAACAATAAATGATAGCTAGAGACATGAATGCTATGAAAAGTCAAGGATGCTTCTGAACCATGGCATATGTTGAACAGTGTTAAGAAGGTTATAAATGATCTTTATCTGCTATGAGCTTGAATTTTGCTGGCTTCTGTCTGCTGCTGTTAAATCGCTTCAGTAGTGTCCGACTCTGTGCGACCCCATAGACGGCAGCCCACCAGGCTGTTCCATGTGCTGATGTCATCTAATTTCCCCTCCAAGATCTCATATGTCATTATGATCAGAATCTGTAAACTGAGCCAGAGGGGGATCCTCACAGAGTCAAATGCTCCTGCTACAGCTGAAGACAGCAACAGAACCAGGATCATATTTTCCATGACAGAGAGAAAAGAAGGGAGGTGCTCCTGAATTTCTTTCCTCCTTTTGAATTTTGCCCCACTTTGCTAGCCAAGTACAAGTGGTGTGGCAAAGGGCTTTCTTATTTAGGGCTGCCATTGATGAATATTAGCATGTGCTCCAATCATGAACATCTCAGAGAAAAAAAAAAAAAGGTGACTCCCTTTTCTGCATCTTTTACAACACTTAGCAGAGCAAAGCTGGAAAACTTCCATCACAGGCAGAAAAGCAATCGTGTTCACCAAATTTCCCATTGCGTAGCTCTGCCTCAATTAGCCATTGAAGAGAGAAACTAGCAGGTAATGGAAGGCGTCCTGCACATGTTTTCACTGCTGCACACCTGGAAGCTAAGCCCTGCCATCTGTGATTGTGGAGGAGGGGAACCGGGTTTGCACAATAAGGTCAGTGGGTATGACTAGCTGGGTGGAGCTGCAGCTCTGGGACTGACTTCCTGAGGCCTGAAGTAGTGGCCCATAGCCCTCGGCGCTTGGACTTTGATTCTCATGGCCTGCTTACCCGTTCTCAGCATCTCAGAAAGTAGGTAAAATGCTGCTTGTTACAAGCAAACAGAGTGAATGCAGCCAAGCTCTTAGGCAATGCGGAAACTTGACAGTTTAGAATGAGTCAAAACCCTTAAGGACTTGAGCAATCTGGCATTTAGGGGGGCCAGAAGTGAAGTCTTGAGGAGCAAATGCTGCTTCAGCTGCAAGGGCTCCGAGGCCGGGACGCCTGCCCAGTCCACACAGCCCCATCTTCAGGACAGTTCTGTCAAGAAGGGAGCAGTCTGGAGTGACTGCAGACGTGCTCAGCTCCATTCACAAGTGCAGTGGAAAACCATGGCCCACCAAGAGCCCAGTGCAGTGCAGTTTTTAATTTCCTTCTCTGGGGAGCAGAGGGGAACCATGACAACAAACTGATGCAAAGGAAGAAGAAAGTCTGCAGTTTTGCTGCTCCCACAAGTAAGTGGGGAGCAGTTTCCTGCTATCCCCAAAGACACTTAGAAGAAGATGGAATGTTCTAGGACAGATACACAGGCCACTTGTTAATTAATTGAACCACTTTGGAGCAAAAAGAAAAAAAAAAAAGGAAAAGTATGGAATAAAGCATGAATCAACACAAGTTAAAGAAGTATGAGGCTCCCTTGGAGATAAAACCTCCTCCCAAATGTCCTACTGGCTACCCTGGTCCCTTCCCGCCACCATGCTTAAGCTGAGGGTACCCTCTCCTAGGTGAGGGCCATACCCTTGCTTTAAGCCAGTGCCCACAATCCCACTTGAGCTCAGTTTTAGGAGACCCAAGGTGCCTCTGAATGCTGGGACCTCCCCATCTCATTTGTATTCTTTGAACTGTGCCTTCCACAGCAGCTTCTGCAGTTTAGTAAATTCCCCCTGAATTTGACTGCAGGGATCATGAAAATGAAATGTTGCCATTTTATTTGGTTATTTTACCTGTTCCTGAGCAATACAGATAGGCGGTAAAATTAATTAAATTAACACTCTCCGTTACCACTCCTAGTATTTTCCCAGAATAAGTTGTCACTCTCTTTAAGAGGTTTTTTCACCCCCAAGGCTGTTTTAAAATGGTAATACAACCTCTACTACAAATGCAGGAGGACTGGCAATAAGATGCACAAACTTACCTTTTCTAAATTTAATTAAACTCATGTAGCAAGGATGTCTTTCAGAACCATAGTCTTGAACATAGTCATATTTGAGCATGTTTAGAGAGTTTTGCAGGGGGTGAGGCGTGAGAAAAGTCTATTTGCAGAGCAGAGCAAACAGACTTCGCTCCCAGCAGCCTGCCTCAAGTGGAGGGGTCTGAAGGGTCCCTGGGAGGCTCTATGACAATCTAGAAGGGTGGGATGGGGAGGGAGATGGGAGGAAAGTTCGGGAGGGAGGGGACATGGGTGTACCTATGGCTGATTCTTGTTGATGTATGACAGAAAACCACAAAATTCTGTAAAGCAATTATCCTTCAGTTAAAAAATTAAGAAAAAAAAAAAAGAAAAGTCCTCTGGGAAAGAGGACAGAGCAATGGGGTAAGGAGTATAACCGCATAACAAAGTTTGGAGGAGGGAGATAGTTCTTAGTCTTTCAGCTTCTGGACCCCTTTGAGGATCTGCTGAAAATATTGGACCCTCTCCATAGAAAAATTTCCATTTGCCCCTACAACACTCAATTTCTTACACAATTCCAGAGGCATTCTCAGAGTCCTGAAAACCTATCTATGATTTCATGGACTCAGGGAGGCATTCCTTAAACTTCCTGCTTCTCAAGAATTGACCAAGAATGGCACTGCACCCAATACCCTATGCACTGGATGCAGGCCTGCGCTTGAGCAGAGGAGGCTGCAGCTGCTGCTGCTAAGTCACTTCAGTCATGTTCGACTCTGTGCGACCCCATAGACGGCAGCCCACCAGGCTCCCCCGCCCCTGGGATTCTCCAGGCAAGAACACTGGAGTGGGTTGCCATTTCCTTCTCCAATGCGAGAAAGTGAAAAGTGAAAGTGAAGCCGTTCAGTCGTGTCCGACTCTTAGCGACCCCGTGGACCGCAGCCTACCAGGCTCCTCCGTCCATGGGATTTTCCAGGCAAGAGTACTGGAGTGGGGTGCCATTGCCTTGCAGAGGAGGCTAACCATCCTCAGTTCTATAACATGCTGGCCACCAAGTGACCCTGCTTTGACTTCCTGTGTCTGTATTTCATTCCAAGGGGAAGTGTTTCACCCACTTCACCCTAGGCACTTGAAGGACAGCCACGAGCACTGGACTCTGTGACCAGCAGAGCACAGATGCCATGTAAGTGCCACCCATGAGAGTGCCTACCAAAGTGTTATTGGCCCTCCCGAGTGCAGCCCTAACAGGGGTCCTCCTCCTCAGTGTCAGTGTCACTTGCATCAATAAAGTGAGATGCAGTTTGGTTCAGAAGCAAAGGACAGATTTACTCATCAATCAAAGAATAGAAAGGTATGATCACACGCTTTCTTGACAGGACCTGGATAGGGCTGCTTTACAGGAATCTGGGCGGGAAGTGGGAAGAGTTCTCGCGGGGCTAGCAGAGTTCTCGCGAGGCTAGCAGAGTTCTCGTGAGGTGGCGGAGTTCTGGAGAGACAGGCACAGCTGTGCAATTGCGTCCACGTCTCAGCCTAGGCCCCGCCACCGCCATCTTGACTTGAGGTGTAGTGGGTGTCTTTTTCACACTGGGAACTTTAGCCCAAAGTTCTTGGGGCAAGGCCTCTGCATGCAGCACCTCGTGAGCAACTGAAACTAAATTAAGCACAAAGGGAAAAAAGGTTAGTCTCTTATTTTATTACCCAGATTCTATTTTTATTCCCTGGGAATTGTTAATGCCGCTTTACTGGTTATCTTGTCCTGCTCCTGATTCTTGAGGGGCGCTGAGGGGCACATGTTCTTCTTCAGTAACTACTCCCTGCTGATTTGGGGGTAATAATAACCCCCGGGTAGAGGAGCAGAACTTCTCCCCAGCTTCTTTTAGATGTGTTTGATTGTCATCAGGCCTCAGCCCTAACTGTTCACATCTCTGAGCAGCCACCACTTGGGAGTTTTATGGATTCTAAGCTTTTGGAGACCATTTAGCATGCATGGTCCAAATATTAGCAAGAGAATAATGGTCATTAAGGGGCCCAGGAAGAGTAGAAACAAAGTGATGCTAGGGAGGGCCTGTTTTGCCCCACTCCAGATTTATCCAGCCAGATTAGGCTGCTGGATTTCTGCTAGACAAGTGGCTTTTTGCAGTAGTCTGTCTGCACTTTATTTAATTAGACCATGTAGGGAAAGAGCAAATTAGCCAAGATGACAGTGGTCAGGCTCTCTGGGTCCCTGTCCTCTCAGCTCTTGACCCACGTTTTGTAAATAATGATTATGCAACAGCTGAGATCATTTGTAGCACTGCCATAACCTATATAAGCACCACCTGAAATGCTCTTGTAATCAAGTTTAGGCAAGTCGCCTTGAGTCCAGTTGCCTAATTGTTGTTTCTGCTCTGTCAGCCATTAGAGAGTAAAGCATGTCTGCCTTGCTGCTGTGAATAAAGAATATTTGCAATTTCTATGTCTCCTCACATCTTCTTCCAGCTTCCACACTTTTGCCTTGCCTATCCTGGGTTCTGCCAACAGTGAGATACAGCAAAACAGGCCAGCTTCATCAAAGTACAAACAGCACTGCGTATTGGCTAATGTATAGACCCTTACCTGGTCAGCTAATCGAGGGCAATTTTGTTTTCTGGGACAATTCTGAACAGTGAGTCAACAGACTTTTATAACGGATTGAAATCAAGACCCGTCTAATCGGCCATTGTCTCCATGGGGGCTGTTACCTTTTTATGGTGACAAGTGTTATATTTGTTTTCCTGGGCCAAAGTCACTGGCATGCCTGTGAGTATGATGATTCCTGAGAGCAGTGGTACTGCAGCTCTTTTGGAACATTGTGTCTTCCCCTTTTTGTTAATGGTCTGATTGTAAACTTGAATCAGCCTCGCATCCGGCCCCACAGTTCCAGTGGTGATATAGCCCCTTTCCTTGGTATTGTCCAAGCATTGGGATACCCAGCCTCCTGTTGAGTTTGGGTGCTTACCTAAGAACATGTAACCTCCTTATAAACCCACCAACCCAGTGCCATTAACTTGAGTTCCTGAAGAACTGGTACCCTGGTATTCTAACTACATAGGTATATCTGTGGTCTTATTGGGACATCTAGATATCCTACTTAGCTGTGTTTTTCTCTTTTGGACTGTCTAAGTGTCATAGCTGGGACCAGTTTTGACATCAGTCTATTTACAGTTTGGAACTTAGACATGGTTTCCATTGCAGGTTGCAAGTTGTACTGTCCAGTTTGTAAGGGTAACATTGCCTATCAGGTAGGATTGACACCAGGGTATGCAACAATTGAGTGGCTTTAAAGACCTGCAAATTTTTCCTAAAAATGGAGGTATCTAGGTCTTTTGCCTAATAGGTGAAAGCGTGCCCTGATGCTGAGTCTCACTGCCGTGGTTCGGTTTATATTGGGATTGCCTGCTAGGAGGAGAGTGGTATTTAGTGCTTTATTTTCAGCTTTTGAGGTTCCTCTTAAATACAGTTCGACTAATGGTCCTTTCCTGTTTCAGGTTAGAAGTGATAGATCCGATAATCAGTGAAGTTCCATCCTTAAATATCCCTGGTCACACTTTTATTGGTTTTCTGCTTGGGGCATGAGTCTACCATACATAAGTTCATATACACTTAACTTTTGATATTTTTTTTTTTTTAGGAATCAAAACTTTATGCAAATTATTACTTGCATTCCACATTGAGCAAGGCAGTATTTTACGTGATTTTTAGAAGCTCAAATATGGGCCTAATGCCTCTGCGTTACCCCCTACACTTTTAGCTTTTATAGTTTTTTCTTAATTTATTTATTTTTAATTGAAGGATAATTAGAATATTATGTTGGTTTCTGCCATACATCAACATGGATGAGCCATAGGTATACATATGTCCCCCCTCTCTCGAGCCTCCCTCCCATCTCCTAGTTCATCCCACCACACTTAACTTTAACTTATCTCTTGGAGCTAACTACATGCAGAGTAGGGCAAATTGAGGGTAACTTAATTCAATTTTCTTGAGTCTCCTGGCATAGCCTGGCTAAGGTTCATTTTAAGGTCTGATCATATCTCTCTATTTTCCCTGAGGTTTGGGGTCGCTAGGCTAAGTGCAAGGTCCATTTTATGCCCAGGGCACTTGTTATCTCCTTGGTCAGTTGGGACACAATGCTGGGCCATTATCACTTTGTAGAGCTTCTAGGAGCCCACAGTTGGGATATGATCTCTTTTAGTAATGGCGTTAGCCACTTTGGCTGCAATTTCATTTCTAGGGGGAGTGTTTCTGCTCAATCTGTAAACATATGCATGGGCAGCATCTTTCTACCTGAAGCTGCCTGATGATCCAGGCATGACAGTGAAATCAGCCTATCTTCCCCAGTATATGTCCCTCTGGTACGATTGGGCCTTATCTGGGGGCTTCTGGGGGCCTGGTGTTAGGGTTATTCACTGTGTAGATGGGGACTGTCTCAACTTTCTGACTGATACTTTTCATGCCAGGAGTTACCATGACATCAACTAACCAATTATGTAGGGCTTCATTCTCTTAGTGAGTTCCTTGATGAGTTTTCCTGATGGCTTGATAAGCCACAGTTTGGGGAAAGAAACATGGCTCATGTTCACTAACTAGCCACACATGGCCTCCTAGATCTCTACTGCAGCCCCATTTGGGGACTTTGAACAACTGGATGGATCTAGCCTTCAAGGTATGAGGGGTAGTTGTCAGGTCAGTCATTCTAGGGCTGTCCTTTTTGGCAGCTGCCCTGCCTTGTTCCCCTGTATTAACTCTGCCACCCCCCTTTTGGTGATGCCTACAATTAATCACTGCCACCTTTTTTGGAAGCTGTGCTGCTTCTAAGAACTTCAATATGTTCAAGCCATTTTTCACCTGTTTATTTTCACAGTAAGCATACCTCTGTCCTTACAAATAGCCCTGTGTATATATAGAATGGCATACCAGGAGTCTTTGTAAACATTTAAGATCTTCCCTGCAACCAGCTACAAGGCTTGGGTGAGGGCCATCAGCTTGGCCTTTTGAACAGAAGTCCCTGGGATTAGGTTGTGTGCTTCAGTGACTTGGGTCTGGGAGGTGACTGTATATCTTGCCAGCCTTTTTTGCTCTCTCAAAATTGCTCCCATCTGTGAATCATTCCTCTTCAGCATTTAGGAGAGGCTCATTTCTTAGGCTGGGGCAATTGGAATAGATCACGTCAATGGTTTCTATACAATCACACTCTTGGGGCCGCCATTTCTGTGGGCAGTGGGGTGGCAAGATTTATCTTGTGACAGGTGTTTATAGTAGCCTCTGGGTTGTCTAAAAGCATAACCTGAACTTGAATCAACCTCATGGAAAATAGCCATCCTACTCCTTTAGAACTCACTAAAGCCTGAACCTGGTGGGGAGTCCATATAGTGACTGGCTAACCAGATGTTAACTTTTCAGCCTCTTTTATCAGGGCTATAGTAGCAGCTACTTCCCATAGGCAAGGAGGCCATCCTTTAGCAGTTTGACCTAAGTGTTTAAAGAAATAAGCACCACTCAAGTAAGCCACCCCAATTTTTGAGCTGATACCTCAAGGGTGATTACCCTTCTCTCTCGAATATAAAGGTCAAAGGGTTTAGCTAAATCTGGGGAAACCAGGTCAGGGACCTGAAGTAATTGCTTTTTCAATTCTTAAAAGACTCCTCTGCATTCTGAATTCTATTCAAAAGGATCATCATCTTTCCTTTCAACTTTTCCTATAGAGGCCTAACCATTAGATCATAGCTACAGATCCAGATGCAGAAAAACCCAGCCACCCCCAGGGAACCCCTAAACTCTACACACAGTATGCCACCGCCATCTTGAATTGGTGCAGCCCTTCTGCACACGGTCCACTCAGCTCAAGTGTCAGACACAATCATTTCCCACTAAGAACTCTGGTCTGAAGTGTGCAGTGTGCATGGCCTCTGCACACAGCACCCAAGGAGCAAGTGAAACTAGACTAAGCAGAAAGGAAAAAAAGGTTAGACTTTCTTCCTTGAATATTGTTAATAGACTTTTCTGGTGGCAAAAGCCTTAGGACCTGGGACTCAAGCACCACACCAGTGAAAAGTGGGTATAAACACTTCAGTGATCTCATTTGTTCCCACAGGCTGGTGAGGTTAGGAACATTCAAGTTATACCTAATAATTACATTCCTTAAATTATTATTTGGGGTTTGTTACTGGAAAATGTGAGTCTAAAAGACAGGAACATTTCTGGAGTAAAGAAGGGAAGCTCTCAAAACCCCACTTTATTGAACTAATTTATTTTTAGCACTTGCATATTTAATACTGTCAATATGATTAAAATAAGTATTGAAGGCAATCTTTGAAAGAGACATCTTTGAACGCAACTCTCAGGAAGGAGATCTGTGGTGAGATAGGTGAATGTTTTCAACTCCAGAATTCTGTGTGGGACTGGGCACATAGGTGAGTAAGTGGTGAAAGTTGAAAAAGGCAATCACTTACTATGCAGATGTTCATTCAAGTGTCAGGAAGTCATGGGGACTTGCTGAATCTTAGGAATCTGCCCCTAAAATAGCCTCAGTAATTGAGATGTTATTGTCTTTTTGCTATTATTTTAATTTATTTAACTCCCTACTCCAGTTTGCCATCATTTTCTTTTCTTTCAATGCACTGAGCTATCTTAAGATAGCATTGGCAAAAGCCAGAATTGCAACACAATTATTAGAATCCACACTGTCAGTGTAATGGAGGGGAGGGTGATGCAGGGTGCTGACTGTATTGATGTCTGAAATAGAGCAAATTTAGCTTCTGCTTGAGTTCACCTGTGAACTTGAACAGAGTAGTTAACCTGTCCTGTTCCCTAAAATGCAAGAGGAAGGGTTCTGGTAGATTATCTTAAATGAACCTTCTAACCATAGTCTTGACTATAATACTTTGAATTTTATATGGATCTTTGGTAATCACTTTCTCTCATTTAATGTAGCCTGCTCAATAAGAGCACAGGGGCTCTGGAATCAGACTGCCTTCTTGGGTTCAACTTTTGGCTGTACCTTTTACCAGCTGTGTGACCTAGGGCAAAGTAGTAACCTCTCTGTGCATCTTTCCTCATCTGTAAAATGGAAATGATAATTCTTCATATGATTGCTATGACGATTAAATGAGTTGTCACATATAATAACCTTAAAACCATATTTGTTTGGTATAGCATAACTGCTTAATGCATATAGTGTTAATTGTATTTATTTTAAAATTTAATCCATAACTGGGTCAGTGCCTCCTTTTAATTTTTCATTTTATTTCTTTCTTTTACTGTTTTATTATCCATCTCTTGAGGGCTCTATTTTATCACTTGTGTAATTATTTAATATGGCTAATAAATTTGAGTTTGTAATAGCCAGCTTAATTGCATCTTTAGCTAAGGGCTGAGAGATAATTTGAAGCTGATACTTATTGTGATATCATTTGCAACTGTTCTTTTATCCCATTTATACCACTCAAATGTCCATAATATCTTAAGTAGTTTATTTTGCTCATAAATAGAATCCAGCCAATAGATCAGCATATACATGGAACAAAGTCACTCTTCCATGAAAATGAAATTGCTGAGCACCTATAAAGTGACATTTGAGAGGTACTGAGTCCTACCTGAACATAACTAACCACCTATAACCTCTCACTACCTCATCCTCTTGCCACGGTTAGTGTTTCCTTCTGCATGGTCTGAAATACCTATTGTGGCTGTTTTGATGAACAAGGTATAAGTCACTCTTCGGAGCCATAAGAAGAGAACTGCTTCTAGAAGTTACAAATATCTCACACACACTGTAAGTTTACTTTTCAAGGCATTTTAATATAAATGTTCTCATGTGTATCTCCTAATAAGCTTGAAGAACATGGTAGTATTATCACAGTGTTACAAAGGTGGAAACAGAGAGAGAAGCTAAAAAAGTTTGCCATCAATTTGCTGAGCAACCTATAAGTACCCAGGATGATCTCCAGAGGGACTTAAAATAGAAGACCTAAATTTAAAAGAGCTAACAACTCAGCTTTGCTTTCTTGGACGTTAGGAATTGCATTTAGAATTTCAAGATGTGTTACGTTAGTTACCTTGAAAGGTACAGAGAATCAACTATGGAGATCAGGAAACCAAAGCCAGGTGAGTTTCAGAGGGGAGCTCAGATGAAGGAGGGTATCAATACATAATTCTGATGGTGAAGATAGTCCACGGTGAAGGTCTTCAGTAACCCAGAGCTATGACAGAAGACGAGTCGAGGGAGGGTGGACCCTGACTTCAGGGTCAGATCCCCAGTGCATTCAAGATCGCAAAGCCAACAGCAGACAGTGTGTCTGGGCACCTGCCCTGTATCTCACATAGCCCATGAGGTTATGAAAGCAGGTTCTAGGTACGGATTTATACAGAAAATGAAATCTCTGCCCCCTTCTGACTAGAGGATCAGATATGGCTTATTAATCATCAGAAAAACTTCCCTGATACTGTCTGGTTGTCATGATTAGTCTTACATGTGGACTTGGCTAGATCACAGTACCCAGATACTTGATCAAACCTTCTGGATGTTTCGGTGAATGTGTTTTTTTGGACAACAGCAACGTTTAAATTGGTGGATTTTGTTAAAGCAGATTACTCTCCCTAAAGTAGGTCAACCTCATCCGGTGAGTTGAAGGCCTTAATAGAACAAAGACTGACCTCTCTCACCAAGAAGGAATTCTGCCAAAACACTGCCTTTGGACTCAGATTGCAGCTTTTTCCTGGTCTCCAGCCTGCCAGATTAAAGATACGGGACTTAACAAAGACCAAAAGCCTCCACAATCATGTAAGCCAATTTCCTTAAAACCAATCTCTTTATATATATTTTTAATTTTTTATTAATATTTATAGATTTATAGTCATGCACATCCTGTTGGTTCTGTTTCTCTGCAGAACATCAGTTAATACACTGATACACAGCTTCATATATTTCAGAGCAAAGTGGTTGCTTTCTCTGAAACCACTAAGCTTTAATATGTTTAAAACACAAGACCTTCTGTTATGTTGATAGGCAATGTCATGCAAGGACATAGCACATGGGCTCTGGCTGGTTTGAATCCTGGTTCCATCATTTACTATAAATTGACAGCAATGACAACCTCTCTAGTCCTCAATAACATCTTCCACCTCATAGAATTTGTAAGGTGACGCATACATTCAAACTGATACATACAAAGCATTTAGTACAGAGCTGAGAACTTAAACTCTCAATAGTATTAGCTATGATGTTTCTTGCTCTCCATCTCTGGGGAATTCTTATTAAGTCAGGAATGAACAGGCCAAAGACTCAGAATCTGAAGAATTCCCTATTAAGCTGCTGTACAACATATTGTGTGATTTCCATGATGCCTCTGTTTCTCTGCTATAAAATGAAGTAAAACAGATGGGTTGTGAGTTAATGAGTATATAAAGCCCTGTGAAGTCCTTAGATAAAAGGTACCCCTGAGCATTGCTATCACATGGTAGGCAATTGAGTGTTATTATAGGGCAGGTTTTATATTTTTAATATATTTTAAATGGTTTTTTGGTCAACAGGAGTGAGGTAAACAAAGTGGTGTTAGAACAGAAACTCATAAACAGTGGTATAATCACTTCTTGGCTTGCCCTACCTCTTTATATGCAATTCACTGTCCAAAGAGTTTGAAAGATAAAAAATCTGATTTTTCTGGCATCTGACTCTGATAAACAAGGCCATGCCAAGTCTTCTTCTGTGACTTGGATAAGCTCAAGCATTTGTAAGTAAATCATAGAGTATCTATTCACAGCTATTCACTTTTTAATAAGCATCAAGCTAGAATCAGCATCTTTTTTCAACTGAGCCATTTTTAGAGTATTTCAGAATTCCATGGGCTTCCCTGGTGGCTCAGACAATAAAGAAACTGCCTGCAGTGCAGGAGACCTGAGTTCAGTCCCTGGGTTGTGAAGGTCCTTTGGAGAAAGGAGTGTCTAGTCACTCCAGTATTCTTGCCTAGAAAATCCCGTGGACAGATGAGCCTGGCCAGGCTATAGTCTGTGGGGTCTCAAAGAGTCGGACACGACTGAGCAACTAACACTTTTACTTTCACTTTCCAGAATTCCATAATACTTCCAAGGATACCAAACCTAATCTGTGAATTGCAAAGATAACCTATCTGTAGTCACTAAAGGAAATAAAAATAACCATATTATGCCCAATGTGTAATAGATATTTCCAGAGGTAGCATGGTTTAGAACTATACCTGGATTTTAGTTCTGTTTCTAGCACTTATTAGGTATGTGACCTTTACAAATCACTAACCTGTTTTTTGGTTTTTGTTTGTTTCTTGTAAAATATAGTAATATACAATTTATAAGCTACTATGTGAAAAGAATCTAACCCGATGCCTAGCACATATTAAATATTCTTCTCCTATGGCCCTGTGATGAAAATTCATATAACTTTGATGTGATCCAAGAGTCCTCAGTTTTTTATATCATTTTCTTGAGGGTTAAACTGAGTTCACATAATATAAGGGAGTTATAATTTTGGTTGCTGCCCCCAAACATCCTAGCAGAATTAACAGGATTCTCTGAAACTGTTTTTTAACTCAAATTCCCCAGTTTGGAATTTTATGTAGTAATGAGAATCAATGGGACTGAAAGAGGAACCCAGATAGCCACTGAACCCACGGCCAAGGATTGCAGACCAGGGCCTGAGCCAAGCAAACCCACAGCCTTCTGGTGTTCCCTGGAGGCCGCCAGTAGCATACCTCTTCATGCGAGGACCTTTCATCTCTGAAGGGCTACAAAGGGAAACTCAGAGCCTTGCTCTTACTTCTGTTAGAGATATATATATATATGTCAAGTGTTCACTATCAGACACCAACATCCATTTTGCTTTTCTCATATAGAGGCATTATCTTTCTATGCTCATTAACTTTTTCTGTCTTGAGATGTCTGACTCCTTTAAAAGAATAATGATATATATTAAAAAGAAGGTCATAAAAGCCAACTACCAGGGAAATGCAAATCAGAATCACAAGATAACACTTCAGATTTTTAAGATGGCATGTGTGCATACTTAGTTACTCAGGCATGTCCAAGTCTTTGCAACTCTATGGGCTATAGCCCACCAGGCTCCTCAGTCCATGAAATTATCCAGGCAGGAATACGGGAATTGGTTGCCATGCCCTCCTCCAGGGAATCCTCTCAACCTAGGGATCGAACCCAGGTCTCCCACATTACAGGCAGATTCTTTACCATTTGAGCCACCAGGGAAGCCCAAGAATTCTGGATTGGGTAGTCTACCCCTTCTCCAGGCGATCTTGCTGACCCAGGAATTGAACTGGGGTCTCCTGCATTGCAGGCAGATTCTTTACCAGCTGAGTTACCAGGGAGGCCCTTTAGGATGGCTACTATATTTAAAAAAAAATAAAAAAAGAATAACTAGTGTGGTAAGGATATGGAGAAAATGGAATCCTAGTGCATTGCTTGTAAGAATGTAAAAGGGTGCAGCCACTATGGAAAATGGTTTTTCTTTAAAAAAAAAAAAAAAATGGCACATGTGATCCAGCAATTATACCTCTGGGTGTATACCCAGAGATCTTAAAGCAAGAACTTGAACAAATATCTGCACACCCATGTTTATATAGCAGCATTATTAACAATAGCCAAAAGGTCGAAACAACCCAAGTGTCCATCAATGAGTAAATCAGTAAACAAAATGTGGTATATATTATAATGGGTCATGGTGGAGAGGTCTGACAGAATGTGGTCCACTGGAGAAGGGAATGGCAAACCACTTCAGTATTCTTGCCTTGAGAACCCCATGAATAGTATGAAAAAGCAAAAAGATAAATACTGAAAGAAGAACTCCCCAGGTCAGTAGGTGCCCAATATGCTACTGGAGATCAGTGGAGAAACAACTCCAGAAAGAATGAAGGGATGGAGGCAAAGCAAAAACAATACCCAGTTGTGGATGTGACTGGTGATAGAAGCAAGGTCTGATGCTGTAAAGAGCAATATTGCAGAGGAACCTGGAATGGTAGGTGCATGAATCAAGGCAAATTGAAGGGGTCAAACAGGAGATGGCAAGAGTGAATGTCGACATTCTAGGAATCAGTGAACTAAAATGGACTGAAATGGGTGAATTTAACTCAGATGACCATTATATCTACTACTGTGGGCAGGAATCCCTTAGAAGAAATGGAGTAGCTATCATGGTCAACAAAAGAGTGCGAAATGCAGTACATGGATGCAATCTCAAAAACGACAGAATGATCTCTGTTCGTTTCCAAGGCAAACCATTCAACATCACGGTAATCCAAGCCTATGCCCCAACCAGTAATGCTGAAGAAACTGAAGTTGAATGGCTCTGTGAAGACCTACAAGACCTTTTAGAACTAGCACCCAAAAAAGATGTCCTTTTCATTATAGGGGACTGGAATACAAAAGTAGGAAGTCAAGAAACACCTGGAGTAACAAGCAAATTTGGCCTTGGAGTACAGAATGAAGCAAGGCAAAGGCTAATAGAGTTCTGCCAAGAGAACGCACTGGTCATAGCAAACACCCCCTTCCAACAACACAAGAGAAGATTCTACACATGGACATCACCAGATGGTCAACACTGAAATCAGATTGATTATATTCTTTGCAGCCAAAGATGGAGAAGCTCTATACAGTCAGCAAAAACAAGACCGGGAGCTGACTGTGGCTCAGATCATGAACTCCTTATTGCCAAATTCAGACTTAAATTGAAGAAAGTAGGAAAAACCACTAGACCATTCAGGTATGACCTAAAGCAAATCCGTTATGATTATACAGTGGAAGTGAGAAATAGATTTAAGGGGCTAGATCTGATAGACAAAAGTGCCTCATGAACTATGGACGGAGGTTCATGACACTGTACAGGAGACAGGGATCAAGACCACCCCATGGAAAAGAAATGCAAAAAAGCAAAATGGCTGTCTGAGGAGGCCTTACATATAGCTGTGAGAAGAAGAGAAGTGAAAAGCAAAGAAAAGGAAAGATATTCCCATTTGAATGCAGAGTTCCAAAGAATAGCAAGGAGAGATAAGAAAGCCTTCCTCAGTGATCAATGCAAAGAAATAGAGGAAAACAATAGAATGGGAAAGACTAGAGATCTCTTCCAGAAAACTAAAGATACCAAGGGAACATTTCATGCAAAGATGGGTTTGATAAAGGACAGAAATGGTATGGACCTAACAGAAGCAGAAGATATTAAGAGGTGGCAAGAATACACAGAAGAACTGTACAAAAAAGATCTACATGACCCAGATAATCACGATGGTGTGATCACTCACTTAGAGCCAGACATCCTGGAATGTGAAGTCAAGTGGGCCTTAGAAAGCATCACTACAAATAAACTCGTGGAGGTGATGGAATTCCAGTTGAGCTATTTCAAATACTAAAATATGATGCTGTGAAAGTGCTGCACTCAATATGTCAGCAAATTTGGAAAAGTCAGCAGAGGCCACAGTACTGGAAAGGGTCAGTTTTCATTCCAGTCCCAAAGAAAGGCAATGCCAAAGAATGCTCAAACTACTGCACAGTTGTACTCATCTCACACGCTAGTAAAGCAATGCTCAAAATTCTCCAAGACAGGCTTCAGCAATACATGAACCAAGAACATCCAGGTGTTCAACCTGGTTTTAGAAAAGGCAGAGGAACCAGAGATCAAATTGCTAATATCCGCTGGCTCATCAAAAAAGCAAGAGAGTTCCAGTAAAACATCGATTTCTGTTTTATTGATTATGCCAAAGCCTTCAACTGAGTGGATCACAATAAACTGCAGAAAATTCTGAAGGAGATGGGAATACCAGACCACCTGATCTGCCTCCTGAGAAACCGATATGCAGATCAGGAAGCAACAGTTAGAACTGGACATGGAACAACAGACTGGTTCCAAATAGGAAAAGGAGTACGTCAAGGCTGTATATTGTCACCCTGCTTATCTAACTTATATGCAGAGTACATCATGAGACATGCTGGGCTGGAAGAAGCACAAGCTAGAATCAAGATTGCCAGGAGAAATCTCAGTAACCTCAGATATGCAGATGACAGCACCCTTATGGCAGAAAATGAAGAGGAACTAAAAAGTCTCTTGATGAAAGTGAAAGAGGAGAGTGAAAAGGTTGGCTTAAAGCTCAATGTTCAGAAAACTAAGATCATGGCATCTGGTCCCATCACTTCATGGCAAAAAGATAGGGCAACAGTGGAAACAGTATCAGACCTTATTTTTTTGGCTCCAAAATCATTGCAGATGGTGATTGCAGCCATGAAATTAAAAGACACTTTCTCCTTGGAAGGAAAGTTATGACCAACCTAGACAGCATATTAAAAAGCAGAGACATTACTTTGTCAACAAAGGTCTGTCTAGTCAAGGCTGTGGGTTTTCCAGTAGTCATGTGTGGATGTGATAGTTGGACTATAAAGAAAGCTGAGTGCCGAAGAATTGATGCTTTTGAACTGTGGTGTTGGAGAAGACTCTTGAGAGTCCCTTGGACTGCAAGGAGATCCACCCGCCCATCCTAAAGGAGATCAATCCTGAATATTCATTGGAAGGACTGATGTTGAAGCTGAAACTCCAGTACTTTGGCCACCGGATATAAAGAGCTGACTCATTGGAAAAGACCCTGATGCTGGGAAAGATTGAGGGCAGGAGAAGGGGACAACAGAGGGTGAGACGGTTAGATGACATCACCAACTCAATGGACATGAGTTTTGGTAAACTCTGGGAGTTGGTGATGGACTGGGAGGCCTGGCCTGCTGCGGTTCATAGGCTCGCAAAGAGTCGGACACGACTGAGCGACTAACTGAACTGAACTCAATCGTCTAGTGGTTTTACCTACTTTCTTCAATTTTAAGTCTGAATTTAGCAATAAGGAGTTCATGATCTGAGCCAGTCACCTCCCAGTCTTGTTTTTGCTGACTGGATAGAGCTTCTTCATCTTTGGCTGCAGAAAATATATAATCAACCTGATTTCATTATTGACCATCTTGTGATGTCCATATGTAGAGTCATCTCCTGTGTTGTTGGAAGAGAGTGTTTGCTGTGACCAGTGCGTTCTCTTGGCACAGCTCTGTTAGCCTTTGCCCTGCCTTATTTTGTACTCCATGGCCAAACTTGGCCTGTTAACTCCAGGTATCTCCTGATTTCCTGCTTTTTCAAACCTGTCATAAAAGGACAAATACTGTATGATTTCTATGATTTTAATCATATAAATACTGTATGATTCTACTCATAAGGTATTTAGAGTAGTAAAATTCAGAGACAGAAATTGTAATAGTGGTTGGAAGGGTCTAGGAGAGAGAAAACCAGGAATCATTATATAAAGGGTACACAGTTTCAGTTCTACAAGATGAAAAAGGTTCTGGAAATGAATGATGTTGATGGTTGCACAATAAGGTGAATGTACTTAATGCCACCAAAGTGTACACTTAAAATGGAAAATTTTATGTTATATATTTTATCACAATTTCTTTAAAACATTAATTCATTTAAAATAATTTTTTGAAAAATTATCCTACCATGAACTATGAAAGAGTATAGGGAGTACTTTTTAACAAAATAGTAGATTTTAACCTCTAGGAGAAATTAATATTCTGTCCTTTGTTTGGACAGATGTGTGGGCATATACAGAGTGTGACAATATACATTGCCTTTCTGTTATTTTTCTGTTTTATTTTTATAAAAAGGACCAGACCAGTTTCTCAGCTTAATGGTAAGTGGGCAATGATCACTTTTAGTAGTTCCCTTTAGATCCTAAAATTTCCTCTGCCTCTTTTTTCCATTCAAAGAACCTCTCTGGAAAGATATAAAACCCATTCATACTAGGGGAAAATAACTCATCACAGCTTAATGTGAGTGACACTCTTCCCCTGGCAATAGAGGGGTAGATTTCAGCTAGCCTGAAAGAACTTAGCTAAAGGAATAGCATACTTACATTGAAATCTGAGCCTCCAGCCAGAGGATGAGAACGAGTGCAAGGGGTTTAATTTCATAAGGCACTTGACATCACACCATGTCACTATTCAGTTATGGCTGGTCAGGCTCTGAGTCATGGAAAATTTCTTTTAATGCTGTATCAATTGTATACCCTTAGTAAATTGAGATTAGGAACAATGTGATTTACATGCTTTTCCAAATTAGACCACATTAGTTCACTCACCAATTATATGCCAACTATGTGACCAAAACTATAATAGGCTGTAGACATTCAAAAATGATGCAACATAGTAACTCGTCCAAAAAGAACAGGAAAATTAGTCTAACATGAGATTGTTGATAACTCTATATGTAAATAACCCCTTTCCCCTCCCTCCCAGGCCTGGCTTGGGTGAGCCTCATTGTATTATTGTACATGCTTTTATTATAGTATTTATTGACTCATATTTAAATTACATGTGCTCATGTCTGTCTTTTCCACTATACTATGGGGATGAAATGCATCAAGCATAATATGTTAGATTTGCATGTTAGAATGAGCCTTCACGTTTTCTGGTAAGTAGCTCTGTCTCATTATCCATTGTTTTGGAACAAATGACCTTAAAATTTAACAGCTTAAGGCAAGAATTTATTTTTCATGATCCTGTGAGTCAAAAATTTGGCATGGCTTAGCTGTTTTGTTCTGCCTCACATGATGTCAGTTAGGGTTACTAATGTACCTGCAGTTAGCTGGGAACTGGGCCAGAGTTGGAACATCCAGAGATGCCCTCTCCCTCCCCAGGGCTTCTCTGACTGTGGTCACTAGTCATTCATTAGTCTAGCCTGGATGTCCTTGTAACATGGTGGCCAGACTCCAAGATAAAGAAAGTAGGAGTTGCCAGAACACTTAAGACCTTGGCTCAGAAGTTCCAGAATATTTTTCCTACAACATCCTACTGCTAAGATTCAAGAGAGGGAAAATAAACTCAGCTTCTTGTTGTAAGAAGCAGCATGAGCATACACGAATGGGAGGACTTGTAGTCTGCTGTATTTGGAGGCAATGTACCACAATAACATTTAAAAACTCCCTTAATTACTATAGATATCTAGAAATACATAGTAATATATAAGACACATCTATTTAAATAATGATCTGAGCTCTCAACAAAGTATTGAAACCCTAGAGTCCAAAAATAAGGAAGGAACTGAAAAGTACTGTAATGATTCTAGTGCCATAGGGGAAAGGGAATAATCAGTCCTAGCAACATGGGGCTTGGATCTAATAACAATATGAATATAGGAGATAATGTTTGAGTTTCATCAAGGTAGGGAGTTGCAAGTGAGATCCCACATAAAGCTATGATTCCTGAAGGGCTTCACTCTCAGGATAGACTGGAAGATACCCATCCAAGAGGAAGGCAGAGTGGGTTTATTGTCTCTTCCTAGAATCTCCAAGGAATAAAATCTCTCCCAAGAGTTTTAACTTCAGGCCAGCCCTAATATGAATTTGGGGTTAAATACATATTCTCTGTAATGTTCAGACAACCAGACTAGGAGCTTGAAAAAAAGTGGTCCCTACCCAGTAACATCCTGAGAAATCTGGCATTAAAAATTATAAAACCTCTATAAAAGGAAAAGTAAATAAACCAAGTTATATAGAATTCTTGCAGTTAAGGTTTTGTGGTATAGATCCTGATCCAAATTTATAAACAGAGTAACAACAGACCCTGAGTGAGATTCAGCAAACAAATGTAAGGATAGCTAGAGACTTAAAAATAGACACCCTTAGAAAGGTAAACTTTTTGAATACAAAAAGCAGAAGAAAAGGAGTCAAAATAAGAGAAAACTGAATGGATAAGTTACATAACAAATTAGACACAGATGAATAAAAAACTAGTTAACTAGAAGATAGATTTCAGGACATTTCCTAGAACATAGTATAGAGATAGAAAGAATTCGAAAATGTGAAAGAACATTTATATTTGTGGAATAGGATGAAAAATGTCAACAAACATCTAAGAAGGGTTCCAAAGGAAAGCTGTGGGAGATAGGAAAAAAACAATATTTGAAGAGCTAAGGACAGAATTTGGAGAATTGATGAAAGGTTTGTCTTCAGATTGAAAAAGCCCAGCAAGTTCTGAATAAGACAAAGTAAATATAAAACCCACTTGATTACAGTTCTTAGAATGGCTAAAATTGAAAAGACTGACAATATCAAATATTGACAAGGATGTGGAGTAACTCAAAGCCTCAAACAAAATGAAGAGACAAGGACAGAAGATACTTGCAATGCATACACCTGACAAAATAAACATTACAAATTTCTACAAACCAATAAGTAAAAAACAAGCAATGCCACTGAACAGGTAGTTTAGAGACAATAACGCTTGAATGATCCATAAGCATAAGAAAAGGTATATATTTCTTCATAATCAGAGAAAATAATTAAAATGACAATAATATACACTTTGACAAAAAGAAGTGTAACTCGACAATTCTCCTTATAAACAGACATGTTGAGGAAAGGAGTGAAAATTGCTAGAGAAAAATGTGTATCAGTGCAATTACTTTGGAGTGCAATTACTTTAGAGAGCAATTTGGCAACATGGGGTAAAGTAAAACATTTAGTTCCATTTTTAGGACTATACTTTAGAAAAATTCTTAAATTTGCACAAGAAAATACAGGTCAGAATATAAAACTGTCATATCACAAGTAAAAGTGAAAAATAACCTGAACATGACCATAAATTCTGGATAACCAAATTTTGGTACGTTCAGATAATGAAATACTAAGTGACAAAAATTGAAATTGAAATACTGAAATAAATGACTGAAAGGGAGGCTTTGACATGATTAAATTAAAAATACAATAGTCAATGAAATATGGAAGTTGAAGAATATGTACAGTATGATAACATCTATGTATCATTTTTTAAATTTATGTCAATATGTTTTGGCCACTTGATGCAAAGAGTCGACTCATTGGGAAAGACCTTGATTTTGGGAAGGAATGAGGGCAGCAGGAGAAGAAGGTGACAGGATGGGATGGTTGGCTGGCGTCATCGACTCAACGGACATAAGTTTGAGCAAGCTCCAAGAGATAGTGAAGGTGAGGGAAGCCTGGCATACTGTAGTCCATGGGGCCACATGGACTGTGGACACAGCTGAGCAACTGAACAACAACAATAATGTGTTATAGATAAAATCCATTTACAGTAAACATATGAAAAGCAAAACAGGAAGGATAAGCACCAAATGTAGTGATCATTGTGAGGGGTCAGGGCAGAAATGGGCAGGACTGGGGTAGAAGGAAGTATACAAGTGACAACTACCATATTTGCAAAGCTTTATTTCTATTTTAAAAATAGCAAATTTGACAAGTTAAGATTTAGCAAAGCTTGATGGGTATATAGGTTATACTATTAACTACTTTAGAATTCTTCAATGCTTGAACTAAATCATACATTTTATATTTTTCAAGATAAATTCTTCTGGCAGTCTAGGGGATATTTGGAAGGGATGAGTCTGGAGGCAAGGAGAAAGCTAACGAAGAACTGAATTATGCTGGGGCATTGAAAATGGAGAGCGGATCCTGGATGCAAGAGGCAGTTAAAAGCTGGTTTCACCCAAATTGAAAAAGACACATGTATCCCATTGTTCATTGCAGCCCTATTTACAATAGCTAGAACATGGAAGCAACCTAGATGACCGTCAAGAGATGAATGGATAAAGAACCTGTGGTACATATACATAATGGAATATTACTCAGCCGTAAAAAGGAACTCATTCAAGTCAGTTCTAATGAGGTGGATGAACCCAGAACCTATTATACAGAGTGAAGTGAGTCAGAAAGAGAAAGCTAAATATCATATTCTAATGCATATATATGTAATTTAGAAAAATGGCAGTAAAGAATTTATTTACAGGGCAACAATGGAGAAACAGACATAAAGAATAGACTTATGGACCTGGGGAGAGGGGAGGAGAGGGTGAGATGTATGGAAAGAGTAACATGGAGACTTATACTACCATATTTAAAATAGATACCAACAGGAATTTGTTATATGGCTCAGGAAACTCAAACAGGGGCTCTGTATCAACCTAGAGGGGTGGGATGGGGAGGGAGATGGGGGGAGGTTCAAAAGGGAGGGGATATATGTATACCTATGGCTGATTCATGTTGAGGTTTGACAGAACACAACAAAATTCTGTAAAGCAATTATCCTTCAATTAAAAAAATTTTTTTTAAAGCTGGTTACAATATACTTGGTGACCAACTGAATATGAGTGCTATAAAGACAGAGGGGATACTAGGATTGTGTTCAGTTCAGTTCAGTCACTCAGTCGTGTCCAGCTCTTTGCGACCCCATGGACTGCAGCATGCTAGGCTTCCCTGTCCATCACTAACTCCCAGGGTTTACTCAAACCTCATGTCCATTGAGTTGGTGATGCCATCCAGCCATCTCATCCTCTGTCATCCCCTTCTCCTCCTGCCCTCAATCTTTCCCAGCATCAGGGTCTTTTCCAAAGAGTCAGTTCTTCGCATCAGGTGGCCAAAGTACTGGAGTTTCAGCTTCAACATCAGTCCTTCCAATGAACACTCAGGACTGATTTCCTTTAGGATGGACTGGTTGGATCTCCTTGCAGTCCAAGGGACTCTCAAGAGTCTTCTCCAACACCACAGTTCAAAAGCATCAATTCTTTGGCACTCAGCTTTCTTTATAGTCCAACTCTCACATCCATACATGATGACTGGAAAAACCATAGACGGACCCTTGTTGGCAAAGTAATGTCTCTGCTTTTTAATATGCTGTCTAGGTTGGTCATAACTTTTCTTCCAAGGAGTAAGCATTTTTTAATTTCATGGCTGCAGTCACCATCTGCAGTGATTTTGGAGCCAAAAAAAATAAAGTCTGCCACTGTTTTCACTGTTTCTCCATCTGGTATGGGTCGGCAGTGGTCTGCCACAGGGACAGGGGCTCTGGATGTGGGTATGGCATAAGTCCTCTTGGAGGAGGTTGCCATTAACCCCACCATAGAGCTACCAGAACTTACATAGGCCAGGAAAATAGACTCTTGGAGGGCACAACAGAACCTTGTGCACTAGGACCAAGGAGTAAGGAACAGTGACCCCACAGGAGACTTGCCTGTGGGTGTCTGGGAGTCTCCAGCGAAGGCGTGGGTCGGTGATGGCCTACTGCAGGGTTGGGGGCACGGTCTGTAGAAGTACATGCATGGGATCTTTTGAGGGAGGTCACCATTATTTTTATTACCTCACCTCCACCATAGCTTGGGATTGTGTAGCTGCTACCAAAATGGGAATTTCTGAAGAAGAAGCATCAGAACATTTGGGGAATAGTGCAATAAATTGGGACTTCCCTAGTGGCTCAGACATATAGAATCTCCTACTAGTGCAGGAGATGTGGATCAGATCCCTGGTTCAGAAAGATCCCCTCCTGGTTCAGGAGAAGGAAATGACAACCACTCCAGTATTCTTGCCTGGGAAATCCCATGGACAGAGAAGCCTGGCAGGCTACAGTTCATGGGGTCATAAAGAGTCAGACACAACTTCGGGACTGAACATGTGTGCACACACACACTAAACTGAGTGGGATATTTTGAGTCTGAGGTGTCAGTGAAGCATTCCAATGGAGAGTCACATATGTGGTTAGAATTGTGGGTTTGAAGTTCAAAGAGAAAGTCCCTGGGCTTGAGATACAGAATTAGGAGTCATCATAAAAATGATAGTCAAGGTCATGAAAGGTCCAAATCTTCAGTGAGACTTGTATGATATTCCAGAAAAGTTCAGCTGTGTCTCATTGGCAGGCAGTTCCTAAGAAGTGGAGGACATCAATAGTGCACAGGGGACAATGGGTCATCTGCAAGACCTCTTCCATGTTTCAGACCTTTTTCTGGGCTGAGAGAAGCAAGACACCCTTAAGTGGAGCATCCCCCAAATTCCAGACAGAATCTGGTCTATTGACTTTCTTCATCTGTGCTCACTCTAAGGACACCAATGACAAGAGCCAGGTCTGAAAGCAGCTTAACTTTTAGTAGCCAGTATACATAGGAACTTCCCAGATGGTGCAACAGGTAAGGAACCCACCTGCCAATGCAGGAGACATAAGAGACGTGGGTTGGAAACCTGGGAAGAGCCTCTGGAGCAGGAAATGGCAACCCATTCCAGTATTCTTGCCTGGAGAATTTCATGAATAGAGGAGCCTGGAGGGCTACAGTCCATAGAGTTGCAAATATTTAGACGTGACTGAAACGACTTAGCATGCATACAGAGTAACAGCCAGGATGGAATCTGTAGGCATCAAATAAGGAAAGGACGACATAGGGCCGGGATCTATAGCTTCCAGGGCCAGTTCACAGACATGCAACAAATGCAGTTACACAAAGCCCCACTCTCAGAAGTGCCCTGCGCTTGTTGAAAAGCTCTGAATTCTTCGCAATTTTATCTTGAACTTGTACTTTACAAGTGAAGTTCAAAGAGACAGTGGGGCAGAGGAGATAAACACAAGTGTGTCCACAGTACTTTGCCAATGTCCATATAGTATTAGTAATTGTTATTAAACTTTCACAACAGATTTAACATGTACTGACTTTGGGTTTCACTCAACTCCAGTGTATCTTAAGTCCACCTGAATTGTATGCTCGTTTTATCTTCATAATCCAAGACTGAATAAGTGGGTACCTTGACAGCCGCAAGAGTTCATGCTTTTCATTTGAACCAGAACTTGGTTCAGAGAAAGAAAGTAATGGGATTCTAGGAGACACAAATATATTTTTTAAAAAAAGGACCTATTACCTTCTTTCTTATTCATGCCACTTAACTAAAAGCTACAACATACAAGAAAAGAAAGCCTAGGACAACCCAGACTCCCTTTTCCTTTCAATTCTTCCTTACTAATTAGTGAACGAAAGACAGTGGGTATTGGTGCAATGTGTGGGTAACAAGAAATGAATAAAACAGTTTGTGATTTCAATTGTTCAGGAAAGAGCAAAATACATATGTAAGTGTGAACTATAAAATATTGATGATTCCACATATGAGTTTAAAACATAAAAACTGACACTGTACAATATAATGATGAATGATAAAATTCATGCTAATAAATAAAAATTTTTAGTTTTTACTTAGAATGATGATTATCCCTATTATGTCAAATAAGTAATAAAATACTTTTTAAAAGGGAAAGCTTTTATATCAGTACTTTCTTACAACACTTTTTTCCTCCTTTATGAACAACGGGATCTAGACTTTCATGTTGCACTAAGCCTTTTTTCCTTATTTATTTACTAATCCAGGGTTTTTTATCCTTCCACTATCACACAGTTTCAACTTGTTACCAAGGAACTGAAAAGATAGAAGGAATATTCATAATCAAGTGAAAGTGAAAGTCCCTCAGTCGTGTCCCACTCTTTGCGACCCCATGGACTATACAGTCCTTGGAATTCTCCAGGCCAGAATACTGGAGTAGACATTATAACACAAAATTAATGTCAAAATGCTAAAGTAATTGACATGTTTTAAAGAATGAGTTTGTTAAACACCTTCACATTTATATTGTAGGATTATTCTAACAAGAATATGAACAGACCCTTTGATCTTGTACCCACAGTACACTTGAAAAAGAAACAAAATACTTGGGGTGCTTCTGTTTCTGCCCTTTGGGGTGCTCCATCCCACCCCCATCTACAGGTGTGTCCTGCCTCACGCCTAGTTCGGGGATTAACAGAGAAACAACCTTCAGAACTCTCAGTCTAAAACTAACATCCGGTGAATTAAATACTGTGTCCCATTTAAGTTGTGGTTTTCAGAAAGGGACGTTCAACCTGTATGTTTGTGTTCCTCTCTTTTTTCTTTCTCAGGTTTCTTGAATTCTTTCAGGATTCTTCTCCAGTACACCCCACCAACTCACAAACTTTGGAGCTGGGAGAAAAGGAGCTTCCCAGGAGGCGGTCATGAAGCTGCAATCCTGGTGCCCTGCAAGCCCTGTCTAGAAAGTTACTTGGTTGTTTCCTTATAGTTGCTGTGCTTCCTGGTGGCTCAGACTGTAGAGAATCTGCCTGCAATGTGACAGACCGTGGTTCAATCCCTGGGTCAGGAAGATCCCCTAGAGAAGGGAATGGCTACCCAGTCCAGCATTCTTGCCTGGAGAATCCCATGGAGAGCGGAGCCTGGCGGGCTACAGTCCATGGGGTCACAAAGAGCTGGGCAGGACTGAGCGACTAACAGTGTCACTTGTAGTTGTGGGTCATGTTTCTCCTCACAGTTAAAACCAACGTGGGACTGTTTTCCCATCTCCAAAGTTCCGGGCAGCCTAAGGGTGATTAATGAATCTGTTCCACCCTTAGGAGGGTTTGAAAGATGCCCAGTGAGGAGTGGTGAAGAAATCTACGCTCCCCAGTGACCCACCCGGCCCCACTGTCGGCCTTATGAAGGCTGACACTGTTTTCTGGGAGCCCCACGTCCGGTGTTGCTGGTTTTCAGTCGCTCAGTCGTCCATGCACCGCAGCACGCCAGGCTTCCCCGTCATGTCAAGTGGCGGGAAGGAAAACCAGCCTTATTTGTGCTCCAGAGTGCCACTGTTGCTTGGATCCCAATTCCAGTTTTCCTCACAGGCATTCAGAAACTTCAGAACGCCAAACATCACACTATTGCCCCCTGGTGGATGACGATGTAACAGTTTCTCCTTGCTAACACCTAGGTGGAGTATTTCTCTGAGCTTGGATATTCATTTGATATATTAATCCCAGTAAATGACCACGGTAACATATACTCTCTCTAGCGTAGTAAAGTATTTTGCTGTAAATTGGGCAGTTTATACTCTCACTTAGCTGTCAATATATCTTAATCATCAGGGTTTTCCACCACCATGGTTTTTTTGCCATTTCTGTTGCCCACAGCAAGTCCAATTCTCTAGTCCCTGGCAAGCTACTTGCAAAAACCTTTGAGCAGCAGTTACTGGGGACAACAGCAACCACTGAGCGTCTAGAGGATCCAGTCCTCAGCAATGAGACTGGCCAGAGACTTCAAATTACAAGAGTTCAGTTGCTGACCTCCTTAACCCTTACAGGAACGACTCCCTTCTCTTAAGAACTAGATTGTGGTGTTTGGGTTAAAAAAAAAAAAAAAAAAAAGAATATCCAAGTGTTTTGACTAAAGCCCACCCTCTACACCACTAGAATAAACCAGATAATAGAAAATTCTTATAAAAAAATTGTTCTCCCTTATCTGATACAGGGTATCTACCCAAAACTATAGCAATGTCATTCTTAATGGAGAAATTTTAGAAATTTTCATTTGAAAAATCAGCATTGGGAAAAAGATAACTATAACTACTTACATTCAATGTGGCACTTCTGTTCTTGCACATTGGTATACCCCATTCTAGCCCACATGTATTTTGTTTATCCCAGTCAGCAAGTAAAGGTAAAAATAAAAATTAAAAAGATAAGGACTGCAGAAGAAGAAACTTATTCACAGATGATATTAAAATATAAGGAGTTCTTAAATCACTCAAATTAATAAGAATATAGCAAAATGACTGGATATAGAATCGATTGTTTTTCTATATGCCACCAAAACCCAAAATTTTAGAAAGCATGCATTTTTAGAAGAGACTAATTTTTGTAGCAATTAGTCTTTCAAACATATTAGACCTTTAAGCAATTAAGTACCTAGTAATTAATCTAATAAAGTATGTTTAAAACTTTTATGGAGAAAATTATAAAACTTTATTACAAATCATTAAAGAACATCTAAATAAGTAAAGAGGATACTTTAGTAGATAGGAAAACTCAAATCCTAAAGTCCCAACAGTATCTAATTAATGTATAGAGTCCATGCATTACAATCAAATTTACCTAAGGATTTTTCTAGAAACTTTTCAAATCTTAAAATTTCTAGGGTAAGTCAAAGCCGGGGATCACCAGATGTTCTAAGGAAAGGAGATGAGGAGAAAGGGAGGCGGTAGAAGACTTGTCATTTCAAAATTTATCAGGAAGCCAAAGAATGATTCGCAAATTGACAATGTAACAGAGAAGAGCCCAGAAACAGACCTCTAACATATATTTGAAAATGATGTGACAGAGTTAGTACTGCATATGACGGGAAAGAATAAACCATTCAGTAAATGGTACTGGGGTGCCTGGATATCCACTTTAAAATAAAAGCAATTTTATCTTCACCTCACAGTGCACACAAAAATCCATTAAAATGAATTAAAGACTTGAATGTGAAAGGTAATTAAAATAGACACGGTGAAATTTTATTCTTGGTTTGGGATTCAATAATGATTTTAATCCAAAGGGCAGCCTAAGTCCAAAATCTCAGATGAGAGCTTTTAAAATGTAGTACAAATAAATCAAGGAGCCCAAGGAAAAGCAGTCAAGATGTAATGTTTCATTCAAGTAAATAGTTAGGAAATAAAAAGTAATTAAGCATACTAAATCATTAAATCTGTGAAAATTATACCAAAGTGAAGTGGCATTCCTAGGTCCACACAGTCTTCTTAGGTATCTTATAACTTCTTGAGAAAGTGTTCCTTTTATCATAAAAGAGTGACCTTCTTTTATGAATCTTAAACACACATACAAAATGAACACTATGTGAGGTGATAAATGTGCTAATTCATGGTAATCATTTCACATTGTATATGCATATTAAATCATCACATTTTATACCTATAAAAATAATATTGTACAACCAAATGCATAGATAAAATTATTTTTAGAAAAACTAATAACCCTATTGGCCCTAAAAAAAGATTTTGGTTTTAGTTTATGTAGTGTGACCCCATCACTTCACAGCAAAGAGATGGGAAAAAAGTGGAAACGGTGGCAGATTTTATTTTCTTAGGCTCCAAAATCACTGTGGACAGTGGCTGCAGAGATGGAATTAAAAGACACTTGCTCCTTGGAAGATAAGCTATGACAAACATAGACAGCAAATAAAAAACAGAGACATCACTTTGCCAATAAAGGTCTATCTAGTCAAAGCTATGGTTTTTCCAGTAGTCATGTACGGATGTGACAGTTGGACCATAAAAAAGGCTGAGCATCGAAGAATTGATACATTTGAAGTGTGGTGCTAGAGAAGACTCTTGAAAGTCCTTTGGACAGCAAGGAGATAAACCCAGGCTAATCCTAAAAAAAATCAACCCTGACTAGTCACTGAAAGGACTGATGCTGAAGCTCCAATCCTTTGGCCACCTGATGTAAAGAGCTGACTCATTGGAAAAGACCCTGATGCTGGGAAAGATTGAAGGCAGGAGGAGAAGAGGGTGATAGAGGATGAGATGGTTGGATGACAACATCAATTCAATGGACATGAGCCTGGGTTAACTCCAGGAGACAGTGAAGGACAGGGAAGCGTGACGTGCCGCAGTCCATGGAGTGGCAAAGAGTCGGACGTGATTTAGCATCTGAACGACAAGAGTGTGATACTGATATCACTAGTGTCCTTTCCTTCTGAATTTATTTGGTGTATTTTTTTCCATCCGTTTACTTTCTACTTCCCTGTTTTATTTTGCCTCAGATATGTCTCTTATAAGAGCATAATTTTATAACTAAATAAAGAGCTCCAGCTTCTTAAAGGTTATGCTATACAGTTGTTGCATTAACAGATACATTTGAATTTACTTCTGCCATCTTATTTTTTCTGTTACTCATGTTTTTTGGGTTTTGGTGGTTTTCTTGTTTGTTTGTTTCTTCTGTCTTAAAACTTCTTTCTTGCAAAGGAAAGAAATACTGTCACAGTGATAACTGCCTCTCTGTTTTGTTGTTATCTAGTATTTTAGTCTAAATTATTCTTTTCATGATTGATTTCTAGTTGAAGATGTTTTAGAATTATTACTGTATTTGCTAACCATTGCTTCTTTATTCCACTCCTTTTTGAATTTAATTTCTTTCTCGAAACACATTTTCTATGTATTTATTTCTCTTGAATGGTAGTTTAGCTGAGTGTGGAATTCTAGGCTGACAGTTCTCCTCAGAACTTTGAAAGTATTGTTTCATCCTCTATCATTTTTTATTGCTGATGAGAACCTGCTGTCAACTTTTTATCTCTTTGTGAATAATCTATTTTCTCTCAGCTGAATTTTCTCTTTGTATTCTATAGCTTCAAGATGTGTTTAAATGAATTTGTTCTATTCTGCTCACAACCTGGGTATATTTAATCTTGGGATATCATGTTTTTTGTCACTTCAGAATAATTTTTATTATTCAATATGAAAATGAAAGTGAAAGTCACTCAGTCATGTCCATGGAATTCTCCAGGCCAGAATACTGGAGTGGGTAGCCTTTCCCTTCTCCAGGGGATTTTCCCAACCCAGGGATTGAACCCAGGTCTCCCACATTGCAAGCAGATCCTTTACCAGCTGAGCCACAAGGGAAGCCCAATTTTCAATATAATTGTACTTTATTCTATTCTCTATTTACTTTACTTTCCATTTAATATTTTCTCCCTTTCTGCTTCTATTTGAAAATATTCCTTATGTTTCATCTCCAGATTACCATTATCACTTCACTTGTGTCTAACTTGACATTTTATTCCATGTTTTGAGTTTTCCATTTATATGACTATATTTTTAATTTCTGGATGTCCTAATTGGTTCTTTTTTAAAATTACAACCTCTTCTCTTTTTCATGATATCCTTATTCATGATAGTTCCAATTCCTTTTTTTTTAAATCTCTTTATACAATTTGAATAATTCTATTTTAATTTTTTAGATTGTTCTATATTGTCTGCAATTCTCATTTGTTGATGTTTACTCAGGTTATTTTCTGTGTGATGTGTATTTCTTATTGTGAATTAATTTCCAGAGAAATTGTTATTGTTATTTTGGAGTTTCTTTTGTCATGAAAGTGTCTTACAGAATAGTTTTATATCTGTTTCTCCTGAAATCCAATGGGTTTCAAAGATCCTAAGTACAATTTTATGGCATTTCTGTTTGTGAGTTCCTGAACCATGAGGTATTATAAATTTGTATTCCATGTCTGGGTGTGGTACAAGCTTAGAATTATAATTTCTCATGTATGCCTTTTCTTTTCCACTTGAGGTACTGGACAAATAGAAACATCTTCACTATTTCATCTCAGTCAGTGGGCAGCAGTTTGATCTTTTAACAAATGGATCCGTTTATGCAAGGTCCAAACTTTACCCAGTAGGCTCAGTTGCATTTTCTGTATGTTCTCAGAACTGAGGCCACTTGTGTTCCAACAGGTTATTAGAATCCCAGCTGACAGCTCCAGTTTAACTTCAGCCTTTGCTCATTGCTTTAAATTTTATTTTATTTTTTTCCCTTCATGTCTGGCACCTGAAGATTTCCTTTTCTTTATGTTGAGCTTGATTATATATTCACAAATCCTTAAAGTGTACCTTTTTATAGTTATATTATGGTGACTTGTCTATGTTAACTTAGTCCACAAAGTTGTTAAAAGTATCACCGAAGAATTCCTTTTTTTTTTCTTTTTTTCCTTTTTAATTCTCATTCAGTCTTATGGTGCTACTAGTTTATCTTTAATAATCCTTACCAAAAAAGTAATGAATACATAAAGGAAGAAAGACTGATACAACAAACCCAAATGTACCCACTCCTCATCTTAAGAAAAAACTACAAATAAAGCTGAAACTACCTGTGTACTTATCACTGATGGAATACCCTTCCTCCCTCCCAGAAGTAATCCCTTTCATGAATTCGTGCTGACTGTTCACATGCTTTTCTTTGTTCCTTTAAATTCAGTTCAGTTGCTCAGCTGTGTCCAACTCTTTGCGATCTCATGGACTGCAGCATGCCAGGCCTCCCTGTCCATCATCAACTCCCAGAGTTTGCTCAAACTCATGTCCATCAAGTCGGTGATGCCATCCAACCATCTCATCCTCTGTCATCCCCTTCTCCTCCTGTCTTCATCTTTCCCAGCATCAGGATCTTTTCCAATGAGTCAGGTCTTTGAATCAGGTGGCCAAGTTATTGGAGTTTCTGCTTCAGCATCAGTCCTTCCAATGAACACTCAGGACTGATTTCCTTTAGGATGGACTGGTTGGATCTCCTTGCAATCCAAAGGACTCTCAAGAGTCTTCTCCAACACCACAGTTCAAAAGCATCAGTTCTTCGGCACTCGGCTTTCTTTATAGTCCAACTCTCACTTCCATACATGACTACTGGAAAAACCATAGCTTTGACTAGATGGACCTTTGTTGGCAAAGTAATGCCTCTGCTTTTTAATATGCTGTCTAGATTGGTCATAGCTTTTCTTTCAAGGAGAAAGTGTCTTTTAATTTCATGGCGGCAGTCAGAATCTGAAGTGATTTTGGAGCCCAAGAAAATAAAGTCTTTCACTGTTTCCATTGTTTCCCCATTGTTTGTTTCTTTACTACATACTTAAGTGTCCCTAATGACATAGTTGTGTGAATTTTAAACTTAATGTATGTGTATATGTATATTAAGTTGCTTTGTTTTGCTCAGTTCTTTGTTTTCAGATTGTGTCATGTTAATATATATATATATAGTTCCATTTTATTAATTTTCACTGGTATGCAGTGTTCCTTTTTGTGACCATCACAATTTGATTTATGCTCCCTGATATTGATGGATATTTATCTTTCTACCTTTTTGCTGCTAATGACAATGCTGCTCGAAACATTTTTCTGTGTATATTCACAAGATTTCCATAGGAGTAGCTGTGCTAAGCTATAGAGTCTTTGTTGTTGAGTCATTTAGTCATGGCTGACTCTTTGTGACCCCATGCACTGTAGCCCACCAGGCTCCTCTGTCCATGGGATTTTCCAGGCAAGAGTACTGGATTCTCTAGGGGATCTCCCTGACCCAGGGACTTAACCCATGTCTCCTGTGTCTCCTGCATTGGCAAGTGGATTCTTTACTGCTGAACCACCAGGGAATTCTTAGAATCCTTACATTTTTAGAATTATGAAATGTTGAAAATTCTTTTCAAAGCCATATAAAATTGACAGGTAGTGCGTCCTTTATGCACAATGAACACCAATTCTCTCTCACCTTTGCTTCCCTCCCAGTAGTTTCCACGTGGACTGCAGACTTTCACCAAATAATCTCTCCCACTCTCGAGCCCCAACCCCTAAATCTGCACACAGCCTTGTCACCATACTCCAAGTCTTCTACTTCTCCAGGCTGGAACAGTCTAGGGTAGAAGGGGCACTTGGTCAGCTCTGCTCCCTCCAATTTTCCCCTGACTCAATGGTGGAAAATGTCACAACCACCAAATAAATGTGGCTTTTTCTCTCCTCCTTTCTAGCTCTTTTTATTAGAGGGAATTCTCTTGTGAATAAAATTATTCAAATTTTTACATAAGTGACTTCCCAAGTAAAATAGGTATATTAATCTATGTGTCCTCTTTGGTCTGTTTTACATGTTCATTTCAACACATATTCTAAAGGAAATATCTATTTTTTTGGTTTTGTACATGCAAAAATTTAGTCTAATCCAAAGATTCTGGGCCTCAGAGCTGACTTTCAGAAATTATATATGCCATGTGTGTATATATGATGGCATCACTGACTCAGTGGACATGAGTTTGAGCAAGCTTCAGGAGTTTGTGATGGACAGGGTAGCCTGGCGTGCTGCAGTCCATGGGGTTGCAAAGAGTTGGAAACGACTGGGCAACTGAACTGAACTGATATGTATATATGCATATGTGTATTATACTAGATGGACTGTGATGTTCATTAGATTCTCAGAGAAGTCCATGACCCTTTAATAATCATATAACCAACTTTTTGCTAATGGGATAAATGTCAGGTTCATATGGATTAGGTCAGCTCCAGTGGAGCTGGATGGGCAGGAGAGGTTCCTTAATACCTCTCCCTCACAGCAGAGCCCCCTTGCATAGTCTGCATATATTTATTCAAGGAAACACTATAGAACAACTATAGAACATAAATGAAACATATTTCTGCTCTATAATTTTAAATGTAAATTATAAATCAATAAATCTGCTTTTGTAAGTTTTCTGGTAAAAACCACAGATACATAAAGTATCTAATAAATGGACACTTCTATATGTTTCCTCTAGTCAATTGACATGATGATAAATGGTGAAAAATTAACTCCTTTAAATATAATATTCTGGAGATTTTTTTTTACTTTTTTAATTAATTTATTTTTTTGCTGCATCAGGTCTTAGTTGTGGCATGTGGGATCTTCATTGCTGCATACAGGATCTTCACTGTGGCATGTAAAATGACCAGAGATCAAACCCCTGCATTGGGAGTATAGAGTCTTAATCACTGGACCACCAGGGAAGTCCCCATAGAGTTTCTTTTTTAAATAATTTAATATATATATATATATATGTCTATGGAATTTCAAAGAAATTATTTAGTATTATAGAAAAATAGTTTTTTTAAACTTCAGCTGATTACTAAGTGTATGCCTTTTAACTTACTAAAGAGAATGCATTTATGGAGATCCAGCAAGCATATTCATGGAACATGATGCATGTAGCCACCCAAATTCATGGCTAAATCTCTCGATAGAGTAAATTGCTGACAACAGAAACATTTGTACTGGCCAAGCACTGTGGCTTGATTAAATTTGCTCTTTTATTTTATAAATCTGTTGTAAAGCCGTTAGAAGAGTTTTATTGCTCAAATTATGAGGCTGAGTCAGAGTGGCCTTTTAAATCTATAAATTAATTAGAACTCTATTTCCAGAGCACTGAAAATATTCACCCGTTTGTTTCAAAGAATATATTTCCTTTCTCTATTACAAATAAAGTGTGGTTTAGATCTCAATTCCCCAGGTGGCCATCATTCTTGTGTATGCCCCTTGGATAGACCAGCAAATAAAAATTCCCTTCACTATTCATTTCTTGGTAAAGGTGAGAGAAGCATCTTATAGAAGCATCTTATAAAAGAAATTAACCTTAATTAAAGCATTGTCTACATTCAAAATATGGCCTAGACACAAGTCCAAGAAAGAATGACCTATCTTTACTCTCTACTCAAAATTCATTTTCCTTTCTTCATGAAAGGAACCTTCAGCATGAAAGTTCCATTGGCCCAGCATTTCTACTTTTTGCCATTGCTTTCTTCTTTCTGCTACTTTAACAACACTTTCTTTTTTGTTGTTGTTTAATTTTTATTTTGTATTGGAGTAGGGCTTCCAAGGTGACTCAGGGGTAAAAAGAATCCAACTGCCAGTGCAGGAGCCACAGGAGATGCAGTTTTGATCCCTGGGTCGGGAAGATCCCTGGGAGGAAGGCATGGCAACCCACTCCAGTATTGTTGCCTGGAGAATTCCATGAACAGAGAAACCTGGTGGACTACAGTCCATGGGGTCCAAAGAGTTGGCTACGACTAAGCAACTAAGCAGGCACACATGCGTAGTTGATTCACGGTGCTGTTTCAAGTTTACAGCAGAGTAATTCAGTTATAGATATATACGTATACACACACACCCATTCTTTTTCAGTCTTTTCCCTTGTAGGTTAATACAGAGTACTGAACAGAGTTCACTATTCTATACAGTAGGTCCTTGGTGATTATCTATTTTATATATAGTAGTGTGTCTGTGTTAGCCCAAATTCCTAAATTATCCCTCCTTCTCGCTTTTCCCCTTTGGTAAACATAAATTTGTTTCCTAAGTCTGTCAGTCTTTTTCTGTTTTGTAAATAAGTTCTTTCATATCATTTGCTTTAGATTTCACCAATCACATATATGTCTTTCTCCATAAGAGTTATTTCACTTAGTATGATATCTCTAGGTTCATGCATGTTGCTGAAAATGGCATTATGTCATTCTTTTTGTGGCTGGGTAATATTCCATTGTATATATGTACCACATCTTCCTTACCCATTCCTCTGTCAATGCACATTTAGGTTGCATCCATGTCTTGGCTATTGCAAATAATGCTGCAATAAACATTGGGGTACATGTATATTTTTGAATTATAGTTTTCTCTGAATATATGCCCAGGAGTAGGATTGCTGGATCATAGGGTAGTTCTATTTTTAGTTTTGTAAGGAAACTCCATGATGTTCTCTACTATGATTGTACCAATTTACATTACCATCAACAGCACAGAGGGTTCCCTTTTCTCCACACCCTCTCTAGCATTTATTGCTTGTACAATTTTTGATGATGGCCATTCTCACTGGTGTGAGGCAACCGTCACTGTAGTTTTGATTTGCATTTCTCTAGTAATTAGTGATGTTGAGTATCTTTTCATGTGCTTTTGGTATTCTATGTGTCTTCTTTGGATCCATGTCTATTTAGGTGTTTGGCCCATTTTTGATTGGATTGTTTGATTAAAAACCTGCCAAAAAATAATGCCCACAATTTTAGAATCTTTTAGTCAGATTTTGTAATGCTTCACTCTTAAATAGAAATGTAAACTAAAAGATAACCAGATGGTTAAGACATCTCCAAAGTGAAAAAAAAAAAAAGTTAAAGCATTTTTAAAATTGTATAAAGAAAACAGTATGCAGAGAACAACAACAACAAAAAAAACCCTGTAATTAGAACCTTCCAAAAGTAAGAAATCAAGACATGCATAAAACAACAAAGAATCATAAGAAAAAAAGACAAAAATCCTGGAAATTATAAATATTATCAAAATTTGAGGAAGAGAAAGATAAAGTAATTGAAAACTCTCAGAACCTTAAACAAGCAAAAACATTGAAAATATGTTAAAAAGAAGTAAATATAGTGGTTCAAGCTAGAGATGCCTATATCCGGCTGAGATGAATTCCTGAGAGATCAGAGGAAATTGTGAAAGAAATACTCTAAGAAACAATATAAGAATATTTCCTGCAATGAAAGGATATGAGTCTTCATTTTAAAGAGGTCACCAAATGCATGGCACATTAAATGGAAAATGACTCACAACCATGCACCAGGAATAGAGAAGATAGTAAAAGTTTTCAGTGTACAAACTTTGAGTCACATATAAAAGACTGGGGCTGATAGTGGCACTGACTTCTCAATAAATAGCATCCTAAGTTAAAAGACAATGGGCCAACACCTTCAGTGATGAAGCAAAATAATTTTCAGTCTCAAATTATCATTCAAAGATGAGAATAAGAATAAAGACAAATTCAGATATACAGAGGACAAGGCATTTTACCTTCCATTCTCTGTTTCAAAAATGAGTCACTGAAGAATGATATCCAGCCAAAAAGAGAGGGGGAGGGGGACAAAATGAAAAAGAAAAAAAATATGAAATATGAGGAGAAATGGAAACAATCAATAAAGCCTCAAAGAGGACTCCCAGGTAACTGACCCTGCAGCACATACTGGAATGAAAGAACAGAGACTTCAATCAGGTGTCTTCTGGAAAAAACTATTCAATAGCTTGGTTTTTACTCTGGAGCACTTTGATTTGGGGCAGATACATAGGTAGCAAGTGCTACAAGTGAAAAAATTTGACAGGGTAAAAAACTGCTGCAAAATGGGAAAATGAATCACAGCATATGTTTTAGCTCTACAGTAAATGGTATTTATAAGGTTATAATGATTTTACACTAAATATTGATTTAATTTAAAATAGTAGCTTGCAATAGAAGATGGGTAGGAGGAAGGTAGTATAACATCTGTCACAACAGGATGCCTAAAATTAATAACTTGAAGAAATAGTAGCATAAGTGTGTCATGTAGAAATATGGGCTTAAGGATAGAAGAAACAGCTTAAAAAGTCAAAAGATTATATTTGAGTAGCAAGTAATGAATGTTGGTCAGGGTCTTATTTTTCATTTTAAGTTTAATGGGACTTTTTTTATTTTTCAACCAACTGTATATATTATTGACTTTCTCAGTAAATATTTTTAAAATAACAAGGTTTTAAAGCAAAATGGTGCCCAGATCTTTTGATACTTATCTTGCTAACCTGAGCTTCATTTGTTTACTAGTGCTCTGAAGATGAGCCATGTTGTCAGACTCCTTTGGTTTATGGCTATGCAGGCAAAATACTAAGTATTTAAAGACAAGATGCTTCTGTTGATTCCATCAGTGTAATCTATTTATGCCTCACTTAATATCCTCTGGTCCTTTACTGAGTTTCTATGACAGGATTGTAATATAAGATTTGCACAGCTGCTGGCTCTGTTAGCAAAGCACTTGGTACCCCACAGTTACAAGGCCCCTGAGAATTTGTTAGCTCCTTGAAGTCTTGTGGGTTTTTAGACTCACAAATCCTAAATTTAAGAAATTGTCAAAGTAATCTCCCATAGACCAGGAATTTAGGTCAGAAAATACTCCAAATCCCTCAGACAGAAAAAGCTGTAAATCTTTTAGGTTTCTTTGGAGGGTCTGAAGAGAGGTGATGTATTTAAATCTGAGAATTACATGGCAAAAGTATATTAGCTTGACAAATTCCTGTCATGATGCTACCCTCCTGGGGAGAGCAAGTCCATCTATGATACATTATATCTTTGGGAAAACACAAAATTGCTGATTTCTTTCCATTACCCTGGCCCCTTTCAAGGCTCCTCCAAAGCCTCTGTAGAAATACCCTGTTGCCTTGGGTAGAAAAACCAGACCAAAAAGATTTAGCCAAAAAGGTTATGAGATTGAAACTTTTTATCTTTTTACCTTCAACTCTTTGGCTCTTTCTAACTGTTCCTACCCAGCAGCTCTCAGGAAGAGTCCGAAGTTTAGAAGTATAAACCCCTGCTTAACTAGCATTAGTGATGGGGTATACTCTACATTCCTCATGGGTAAATCATTCCCACCCTTCTGTGTACCCATCCTCTCTGCCCAAGGTCAGAAAAAGAGATCTTCTTATTTTTAAAAAAAACAAAAAGACACACTTTATCTGAGCAGTAGATTATTCCCATTAAATCTTAAGCACAACCCAGTTGTTAAACAGATAAACCAAAATATTTCTAAGGAGTAATCTGGCATCACTCAGGGAATCTGCCAGATTCTGCCTCTCTGCGCCCTAGCCCAGACGTTCTCAGGGCAGAAACTGGGTGGTCAAAGGGCTGGACCACTTTTGTCTTCTGTCTCAGGGATCACTGAGTTTCAATGCCTCATCTCTAACATCTTGAAAACTGAAATCTGTTTTTTATATATTGTTTGTCTGTTTTTCTTTGATTTTTTTCTATCTTCCTTCTTTACTCCCCACCCCCCCCCCCCCCAACCCTTTTTTTTTTTTTTCCAGTTGTTTCAGAGGATAAATCTGGCTGGAAGCAAAATTCCTTCTTTTGGTTTAGGCTGCCTTGGTAGCTCAGCTGGTAAAGAATCCACCTGCAATGCAGGAGAACCTGGTTTGATCCTTGGGTCAGGATGGTCCCCTGGAGAAGGGAAAGGCTACCCACTCCAGTATTCTTGGGCTTCCCTGGTGGCTCAGACGGTAAAGAATCCGCCTGCAATGCAGGAGACCTGGGTTTGATCCCTGGGTTGGGAAGAGCCCCTGGAAGAGGGCATGGCAACCCACTCCAGTACTCTTGCCTGGAAAATCCCCATGGACAGAGGAGCCTGGCAGGCTACAGTCCATGCGGTCGCAGAGTTGGACACAACTGAGCAACTTTCACTTCACTAAATATCTTGTAGGAAATCTCATCAAAGTGAGATTAAATAGCATGGGAAAAGGACATGAAGGAGAAACACTGGTAGATTTCTGGTGAAACCTACCTGTTCTACATGAAATAAAAATTATGCATGTACTTAGGGCTTCCCTGGTGGTTCAGCTGGTAAAGAATCCACCCGCGGTGCGGAAGACCTGGGTTCGATCCCTGGGTTGGGAAGATCCCCTGGAGAAAGGAAAGGCTACCCACTCCAGTATTCTGGCCTGGAAAATTCCATGGACTGTATAGGCCATGGGATCGCAAAGAGTCAGATACAACTGAGCAACTTTCACTTTCACTCAATGTTTATTTAAAATAATCAAACTCTGAGACTTATTTTATGAAATTACATAATACATAATATAATCTGGGTCTGGGTGACAGACAAGGCCTATGTGACTTGAAGCTATTTACTCATTTATTCTTTAAACAACAATTCAATCAATAAGTATTTATTGATCACCTAGCATATGCTGGGCTCTACTCAAGGTCCTGGGAATAAGACAAAAGAAAACAGGCTGTCAGATCTGTGTGTTCATGTAGTTGACAAAATAATGAGGAGACACGCAGAAAATGCTCACATAGGGAAACAAATAAATAAGATCACTGCAGATAGTGTTAAGTGCCATGAAGAAGATGAAACAGTGCAATGAGACAGAAAGTGACTGGTGGGAGGGACGAGAGGAAGTTCCACTTTGGCTGGCTCCTCAGGGAAGTTCTCTCTGAAAGGTTGGCATTTGAGTTTAGCCTTGAAATACCAAGGAAAAACCACGTGACAGTGTGGAATGGGTTAGAGATAAGGGAGATATTCCAAACAAAGAGAAGAGCAAATGCAGAAACCCCAGGAGGGAATAGAGCCATGTGCATTTGTGTGGTATAGAAAAGGCCAGTGTGGTTGGTGGCGGGGAAAGAGAGGAAGAGTGGTATGAGATGAGGTCTAAGAGCTAGCAAGGAGGCCTCTTTGGCCATGGCAAGGCACTGGAAAATTATTGTCATTCCAACAGGAAGCCAGTAGAAAGATGGGCATAATCAGATTTATGCTTCAAAAGTCAGCTCTGGCTGCTGTGTGGGACCGGCGGGGTCCAAGTGAGATATGATAGAGGCCTAGACCACAATCGTATCATTGGAATAGATGAGAAGTGATCATGGTTAGAATATATTTTATAGATAGAGCTTATAGTACTTGATAAAGGATGGGCTGTGAAACATGAAAGAAAACCAGGATTCAGAAATGTTTGTGGCCTGACATACTGGCATGATGGAGGTAGCATTTTCTGAGTGGGGAAAATCTGGTGGATGAGCAGCCTTTTAGAGGTTGCCCAATGCCCAAGTGAGTATATCAGTTTAGTAGTTGGATACACAAGTTTGGAGCTGATGAGAGAGGCCTCAGTTAGGGAGAGAGATTTAGGATAACCAGCATATTTGGAGATTGCCTACTGAAAAACTATATGAAAAGAAGAGAACTGAGGATAAGGCTTAAGTCACTCCACTTTTAGATGTCAAGAGGAGAAGAAGCTGGGCCAGCAAAAGACATTCAGAAACAGCAACAATTAAGGTGGAAGAAAAACTCCAAGAAAGAAGTGTCGTTCATCTGTGCTAAGAGCCACTGAGAGAGCGAATACCATGAAATCAGAGAAACAACCACTGAAGATGGAAATTGTGATCTTCATATGAGTTACTTAGTGGAGTGGTGGGGAATTCAGTCCAAGAAGTCGGAATGGAATAGTAAGAAAGCAGAAACAGTAAGTGTAAAAATCCTATGTTTGCTCTGGCTTTCAGATCCCTATACTTGAAGATACAGACATATGTGCATTTTGTGTTTTAAATAAATTGTGTCCACAAGAAAGTCAGAGTCAGCTTATGTCAGCCGTCTCCAATGATACCTTGTGCAACCTCTGTAATAGGTATTAAACTAGAAAAGAGTCTTGTTTAGAGTTCAAATATATAGGGTTTGGAAATTGAATGGAATCATGTTTCTCTTATGAATGTCCTTTATTCAAAGTGCTGAAGTGTTTTTTCCGAATTTATTTCATTATTATTTTGTTTTTATTCAATACTTGATTCAATCAAAAGGTATATGTAATTGTATTATTTATATGTTATAATTTATAAAGAAAATAACTCACAAGCCTTCCACCCAGTTTAAGAACTACGTGGTTATTAATATTCTTGCATATATAATAACTGTGAGATCCCCCCTCTGTCATTATCCTGACTCACCCTCTCCCTACTGAGGATTACTATCCCAAATTTAATTTTTCCCTTGATTAAAAAAATAGTTTTATAATATACATACATATCCCTAAACAGCATATTATTTAATCTTTAGTCGATCTCTGTGGGATATGGGAGTGTTATAAGCCATTTTCCTTTGTAGAAATAGAAACTTAGGTGACTGTATGATTTACCCAAGGTCAAGAAAGCCAACTGAAACCAGAACCAAATACACTCTTTCTTGATTCAGAACATGTGTACACATATGCTCAGTCGCTTCAATCATGTCCAACTCTTTGCAACCCTGTGGACCATAGTCCCTCAGGCTGCTCTGTCCAAGGGATTCTCCAGGCAAGAATACTGGAGTTTCCATGCCCTCCTCCAGTGGATCTTCCCAACCCAGGGATCAAAGCCGTGTTTCCTGTGTCTCCTGCATTGCAGGCAGATTCTTTAGCACTGAGCTACCGGAGAAACTCAATTCAGAACATGTCATGTTAATACTCACAAAAGCTAGTACTACAACAAAAAGTCACAGTGGAAGAGTCATTCTTTCCAGCTTAGTCCAAGCGCAACCTCAGAATCCTTTTACTCAATGCATCAGGCACTCACTACTAATTTCTTAGAGTTTTTAAAGAAATAGCTATATTTGATCAGAAAGTTGTGTTGAATAATAAGGAATACAATTATTCACCCCATTCCTAAGAGTGAGATTTCTAACTCATTTTAATATTGAAAATTATTTTTAATAACCTATTTATTTGATGTAAGTCAACTCATATTGCAAGACAAGAGTGATACCTTTCTCTAATTTGAAAATCAGTAATAATATTTCGCCTATGAGAATTTATATGCCATAGTTTGCTAATGAAAGTACTATTTCTATATTTTGTTGTAAAAGAATTATAAGTCTCAGTATTAAAAGTGAAAATATGCTACCCCTGCTCTGATAATAATCTTCTTTTCATGGATGAGATTGCCTGACTTCAATTAGACTTTACCACACCCAAGATTCTTTGACCTATCTTTTCTTAGTCCAAGAGATTTAGGCTTTAATTTAATAGTTCAATTGATACATTCACCTTGAGGTAAATCTTTATGTTGTGTACTAGATGTAGTATTGGGTTTCTACATCATTCCCAAAATGAAGTGCCTGTTTTATCCCCCAACTCATGGGCATCCTAATCTTATACATGGTCTCATCTCTTTCTTCTGAGCATAGAACCTACTTTCCTATGGATAACCCATTTTATATGATTCAGGAAGCCACATGACTTGTCCTGGCCAATGAAAAAAACTCTTGCCCCAGGACAAAGTGATTGGATCAAAAATGATTAAGTGACCCAAGGCTGGTTAATCTAACCCAACATGAAGGCTTTTCTATTAATATAAATGCTACCAAAAAAAGATATTGTCTTTCTTTGAGAGGTTTTAAACTCACAAGATATGTGTTGTGAAGTAGTTAACAGCTAGGATATAAGTTTTCTAATGATGACAGATGTTCTGCCTGCCTTTGAGAGTCATTTGAGAAAAAATTTCCAAGAACTAAAAATACAGAACCTTTATATATCATTGAAATTTCCTATCTTATCATGCCTAAAATTATTCCTGTTTTGTGGACTTTTAGCTAAATAACCTAAAAGAATTTTTTCCTTCATTTGTTTGAGTGGAATTTCTTTTACTTTGAACTGAAACAGCCATGGCTAATACATAAATTTGTACATGAAAATGGAATGTGGCAGGCAATAGGCCTTAAATTGAGTTGACCGAGTCCAGGTGGAATGATACGTGGTCATGAAACAGTTGATTAAACTTGTGTGCATTTTGTTTAGGGATATAAATCATATGCTTACCCAGGCTGTAGCTTCAGGGACCTTTGTGAAAAAGATACCTGGGGACTTCTGTTTCTGGCCACAATGAAATACCGTAGACTAGAATTGTCCTCTTGCCTCATATAAATGAAAAATAAGAACAAAAAGAAAAGAAACAATCCTTTTCATACATTGAACAGCAGGCAACACAGGATAGTAATTCCAAAAGAAAAAAAAAACTCAGCAAAGTACATTGTAAGACTGCTGTGGCTTACTGCCTAGAGAGGGTTTCCAGGATGCACTATGGAGAGGAAGAAGAACCCAACATTCTCCTGAGTAAGAAACACAAAACGGGGTTCACAGAGGCCAAGGAAGCTAGAGTTTGGGCAGAGCATTGGAGATAAAGAGAACTGCAATTAAAAAAGAGCTCCCCCCATACCAAAACTTCACCTGAGTCCTGATCATTATATGTATATGAGGAAATTCCCTAATGTCCTGGAAAAAAAAAAACCACCTGAAGGGAGCAGGTAGACCCCATCATCGGACCTTGCACCTAGAATACCTGATTCCTTCTCCAGTCAGAGTAGACAAATGACAAAACACATGGGGCATCACTCATAATACTCAAAAAAACACTGACCCACTTGTGGGAAAAAAATTAGCCTTAAATTAAATGCTAATCTGTTTCTGCCTAATAGAGTTTAAAAACAAGCCTCTGAAGATGACACTATTACAAAGTTCATCTATTAAAAATTAATCTGACCCAGTAAAATCAAGAATATTTTTAACTATATGAATATTCAGCAGCCAGCAAAGTAAAATTTTATTCACAGAAGCAGTAATAGGACCCTTGATAAATAGAAAATCAAGAAATCAATCAAAATGGAAGCAGAAAAGTCACAAATGAGAGAATTAGTAAACATGAACATAAAAATAGCTACCACATCTATGAGCTTCCCTGACGGCTCAGTGGATAAAGAATCCACCTGCAATGCAGGAGACACAAGAGACACAGGTTCAATTCCTGGGTTGGGAAGACACCCTGGAGAAGGAAATGGACAGAATTTCCACACCAGTATTCTTGCCTGGAAAATCCCATGGACAGAGGAGCCTTGTGGGCTACAGTCCAAAGGGTCACAAAGAGTCAGAGACAACTGATGACTAAGCAGAGCACATCACAGCTTTATTCCACTTGTTCACAGATGTAGTTCAGTTCAGTCACTCAGTCGTCTCTGACTCTGCAACCCCGTGAACCGCAGCACGCCAGGGCTCCCTGTCCATCACCAACTCCCAGAGTCCACCCAAATCCATGTCCATTGAGTTGGTGATGCCATCTAACTGTCTCATCCTCTGTCGTCCCCTTCTCCTCCTGCTCTCAATCTTTCCCAGCATCAGGGTCTTTTCAAATGAGTCAGCTCTTCACATCAGGTGGCCAAAGTATTGGAATTTCAGCTTCAACATCAGTCCTTCCAATGAACACCCAGAACTGATCTTCCTTAGGATGGACTGGTTGGATCTCCTTGCAGTCCAAGGGACTCTCAAGAGTCTTCTCCAACATCACAGTTCAAAAGCAGCAATTCTTCAGCACTCAGTTTTCTTTATAGTCCAACTCTCATATCCATACATGACCACTGGAAAAATCATAGCGTTGACTAGACAGGCCTTTGTTGACAAAGTAATGTCTCTGCTTTTAATATGCTGTTACGAATGTAGAGAAAACATAAATATGTTAGGGAAAAACATGAAAGATATTACAATGAGCCAAACTGATCTTTTAGTTATAAACAATACAGCGTCAGACATTAAACATACCTGAAAGAAACTGCCACCCAAAGTAATGTGACAAATAGTACCTTTATATGGAATCAGCTTCCACCATTATCCACATTAACTCCATTTCCTCATAGTGTGCTCATTAGTAGTATCCACTATATTGAGTGTTTTAAGGATTCAGTGAGCTAATAAATGCAACTCAAAGCAACCCTGCCCATCTAAAAATAACTCATTTATATTAGCTACTAATAATAGTGTAGGGGAGCAAAATTTGCCACCTCAAAGTGTTTCTCTCTGGCATGAGGATTAATTTAGACTGATTATTTTTAAAAAACAGAAGACTCAGGAAGTTTTTCTTGTTACCTCCCCCTTAACTGCCTAAAAGAATTTAAAGAGTCTTTTCTAGGAACAGAGCTATCATCAGAGAGAGCTACGAAAGATGTGGACTAGATGTGGTTGGGAGAAAAACTTGGCAAGGTCCACTCTGTGTCCCATTGTCTCTACATGGCATAGTGAACATTTGTTTACCAAACATTTGCTTTTCCATCTCCATGTGAATTACCTTCCTCACCTTTAAAGTCTTAAACCACTACCCCAACGTTTTTTGTCTTTAGCTGAAGATGGTCTTTAAGGTGAGGGCTTTGGCCATGTTGGCAAGTTTCTCAGTTTTCCTGGGCCTTTCCCATGTATACATATTATTAAACTTGTTTTTTTTTCCCTGTTAATCTGTCTCAGGTCAATTTAATTCTTCATCAATCTATAAGAAACTAGAAAGTTAGAGGAAAATTTCTTCCTCCCTGACAACATAATATATCTTATTTACATATTTCACCCAGTTGCTCTGCTGTGTTCCAACTCTCTTGATTTCTTAGCTACTATCTGCCTACTTAGACCAACCAATTACCTATCATCATTCTCACCAACACATCCAGCATGATTGAACTTCGTCTTGTCATTTGCAGCTAGATATGATAATAATGCTTATCCTTCCCAAAGGCCAGTCTAGTTTCTGCTTTTTTCCCTACTTTGTTTAGTCTGTCCTGCTGTTTATCAAATTCACTGTTCTCTCTCTGACAACAGGGAACCTTAAAAGTCATCCAGTTCAATCACTGAAACTCCCACTGTGATAGGTATTATAAAGAGCTTATTTTATTTTTCTAAATTTAGAAGTTTATTTCAGGCAAGATATACTATACACAAGTCAGTTTTGCAGAAGTGTTTTTTTTACTGACATAATAAGTTTGACTAAATCCTGAAATATAAACTGCTCTATTTTAGTTTGTTATTTAATATTCATAATATATTATATATCAATAATATGTAAAAGAATAGTGTATTATATAATTTAACTTTGCATGGTATTAAGTATCCAACTTCTACCTTGGATTTATAAGTGCAAACTTTGCTAATGAAGAATAATGAGTTACTTACTCATTATTACTTACTCATAAGGTGTATACTCACAGCTATACTTTTTGAGCTAAAATTTTATGTGCCCAGAAAGATTTTTATATGCTATCTCATTTCATAATCACCACAACTCTGCATGTTACTTACTATTGATATCTCTGTTTTATAGATGAGAAAATTAAGGTTGAGAAAGGTTAAGTGAAATGAAAGTCACATATTCAGGAAGCTGGTGACCCTGGATTCCAATCTGTATCTTTCTGATGGAAAAACCTGAGTTCTTAAACACTCTGCTATATGGGACAAAAATGAGGTAAATACCTTGAACAGAACTAGTACTTTTTATTCCATTTTGAAAAATATGTTACTAAAGCACAAAATAGAAAGATATGTAAGATTAAGATTGAGAGAGTCCTGGAAATCTATAGATAGAAATAAATCCTGGAGAGAGAGGACAACTATCCTGTACCCTGAATCATCCATGAAGTCAAAACAAGTATGAGGGCTAACTGTAGTTAGAAATCAATTTTCTTTCCAGTTTTTCATAGTTTCTCTTTCCCCATACTTTAAAGTATCCTAATCTGCTTTCCTACTGTGACTTATTTCTGGTAATGTGCGGTGGGGATGACAGCATCCTCACACCTAGTGGGCTGTGTAGCTGTGCATGCTGGGACTAGTAAAGATCATGAGGAACTCTGGAGGTAGAATACAAGCCATCATCACTTCAAAACGAAGACATCAGCTCTGCTGATGGTGGGAACTGACCAAAGGCAATAGCATCAAAACCACAGGAGCACCTTCACATGTAAAAGCAAACTCAGTCAGTAGCAGACTAGCAGTGTACTTTGATAAGAAATAGTATGTTTCATTAAAGCAGCTTCTTCTGTTTGTTAAAATGTATGTCTTCAACCATAAAATACACACTAATTTGTTTAGCCTATAAACATGTACCTGGTATCTAGATAGGAACTATACTTTGTACAAGGATGCCTGTAAAGACATAGATAAAAGCCTCAGATCTTTAAGTCTTTAGAGTCTAGTATAAAGATCAAATATGTAAATGATCTTTACATTTACAACTATACTTTTTGAGCTAAAATTTTATGTGCCAAGAAAGATTTTTATATGATATTTCATTTCATAATCACAACTCTACACACAAAACACTACCAGGAATATACCTACATTTAAACAAAATGGGGTGTATTATTTACTGCAGCAAGGGAGATCTCAACCTCACACCATGGTAACAAAGGGGAGTCTTAGAGGATGTTAGGGAGACTTGATATAGGATGTTGGCCATGTTCATTGGGGGGAAGACTCAAGGAAGCAGGTGATTGTTCTGGATTGCATGCTGCCAAAAAAGGGAGCAAATCTATGGTTGGTTATCTTAATACTCTTTAGGTGCAGAGAGGAATGGAATGAGGTTAAACCTATAAGTGGTTAAGAAGCAGCAGCAAGTCACAGTAGCTGGGAAAGAGAGAGATGTGGCCATTTTTGTGGTTAACATGGTGTTGTTTTTGTTTGTGCTTAGATGTGCTTATGGAGGGTTCTTGTTTTTGTTTCAACCCATTAAGTGGATTTGCCACAAAATAACCTCAAACGATCTTGGTGTTCTGTGCAAAAGTTATGTTCAGCAGGAAAACACCATGGCCTGCTGGGGGATAAGGCTGCTTTTTTCTTTCTCATTACTAACTTAAACTATGCCTTGGTAAGTGCTAAATTTGAGAAGAATATACGGATGTGCGAGTTCAAGAGGCTGATAAATTCTGTTTGCAAATGGGTGTTCTTGAGAAAAGTGGTTAATGTGAACAGTGTCTTGAAGGATGCACAGGAATTTACTTGGCGAAAGCGAGGTCAAAGGTCACTCCCAAGCAGAAGCAAAATGTGCAGGCAGATGCGGTCACACACAACATGATGGGGAGCGTTGAGTACTGCAGTATGCTAGAATGAGCTGAGTTGGTGAAATTGAGGTTGTCAGATGGTAGCAGTCAAGTCATGAAGAAACCTGGACTATATGCAGCTGGTACTATGGACCCATCAGAAATTATTTGAATCAGTGAATACCATAATCAGATCTGAGTTTCAAAAGGGAGATTTTGGCAGCCATATGGAGAACAAACTAGTCTGAGGAAAGAAAAGGACAGAGACCAATTAGAGCATCAGTTTCAGCAAGAGATGATGACTGCGTAAACTGAAACAGTAGCAATGAGAATGGAAGACATAAGGGACACAAGATGCGTGTCCAGTGTAGAACGACCAGACTCAGAGACTGTATCCTCCACTAAAATATGGAGGATGCACAAGGCGAGGAGTCGGGTGTAACTACCCACCACGGTACACCTAACACTAGTACAATATCTGGCATGTGCAACATCTCAATGAATGTTAGTTGAGTGAATAAACAAGTTGTGAGAAATGGGTTGGGGAGGATTTCAGTGAAGGAGAAGCAGATACTTCTAGGTCATGGTGTTGGCTAAATGGTGATTTAATAAACTGAGCTAAAGGAGCATATTTTTGGAGAAAGAAATTAATTTGATTTTGGACAAACACAAAAAACAAAATAATTACTGTTGGCTTTATAAAAATTCTTCAAGGAGTATTCTTAAAATGAAAATAACCTGAAGTGTGCTGATTAGCCAAATGAGAACCCAGAGTCCCAAAAGTATTACCGTATGTTAAAAGAAGTTAACAAGTTCCTTCCTTGCTGAGAACTATCCTGCAGTAGACAAAAGTTCCAGACTTATTTATTATATTTGGTTACTAAAGAGTCAGAACTGAAAAGTAATGGAAAATATAACTGGCATATGAATGAAAATTTTTCGTATCTTTGAAACAGATTTTTTGAGCTTTATTAAAGTATAATTGACATACAATAAATTGCACAAATTTAAAATTTACAATTTGATGTGTTTAGAGATATTTATACATCTGTAAAATTGTCACCACAAATAAGATGAGTATACTCATCTCCTCCAAAAGTTTCTTTGGTTCCTTTGAAATCCCTGCATCCCCCACTTCATCACTCCATCCCCCCAAACCCAGTCCCCAGGCAACCACTGATTTACTTTCTCTATATATAGCAACTTTTAGAATTCAGTGCAATTTTTAGAATTTTATGTAAATGAAATCCTACAGTATGTCTTCTCTCATGTCTGTCTTCTTTGACATTTACCCATGTTGCATGTATCAAAACTTCACTTATTTTTATTGCTGTGCAGTATTTTATTGTGATATACATTTCTTTATAGATTCTCTTATTGATGGACACTTAGGTTGTGTGGTGGTTTTAAAATATGTCCACAAATTCTTTGACACTGCTGTCTTCAAGACAGAGCCTAATTTCACTCTCCTTTCCAAGGTGAACTGAATTTAGTGACTCATTTCTATTTAATAGAATAAAGCAGAAGTGATGGCCTGTAACTTTTGAAACTGGGTTTTATAAGAATTTTGGACTTCCTCCTTCCTCTCTCTTGGATCACCTGCTCTGGGGGAAGCCAGCTGCCATGCTGTGAAGCAACTCAAGCAGCCCTATAGAGAAACCTATGTAATAAGAGACTAGTCTCCTGACAACAGCCATAAGTAAGCCATGTTGGAAGCTAATCCAGTTTCAGCCCAGACTTCAGATGACTGTAACCCCTTGACACTTTGACTGCCACCTCACGGGTGACCCAGAACCAGAACTACTTGGTGAAGCTGCTCCCAAATTCCTGATCCACAGAAACTGAGACAATAAATGTTTGTTGTTTGAAGTGACTAAAATGAAGGGTACTGTGTTACATAGCAACGGGAACCAATATATGTTGTTTCAGGCTTGGGGCTATTGCAGGTAAAGCTGCTCCTATTATTTGCATAGAAGCATTTGTGTGTGTGTACATGCATATGTGTGCCTGTGCTCCATCGTGTGCGACTCTTTGCGACCCCATAAACTATAGCCCTCGTGGCTCCTCTGTCCATGGGATTATCTGGGCAAGAATACTGAAGTAAGCTGCCATTTTCCTCCTCCAGATAGATATGTATTTTTTTCATTTCTTTTGGTTTACTATATATTTCACCACAATTTTTAATTTGTATTGTTTTCCATTCCAGTGTCAAGTTGACACGACAAGGTGATAAGCTCCAGGTATTTATTTAATATTCTACACCATGCTCAGACCCATGCTAATTGGCTAGTAAATGATCAATATTTTGAACTGAGATAAATTGAGAACAATAATAACTACTCAAATGACTTTCAGTAAGCACCTGAGAGAAGGGAGAAGGTGATTCAATGTTGTCAGCAGACATACTGACTGACCTCCCTTATTTTCACCTTGTGAAAAAACGAATTGATCTGCTTTAGGTCTGGGAAAAGGATGCAGTGTGGAGTCCATAAAAAAAAAATTCAGTCCCAGGTGATGTGCCTTCTAGTTTGAATGATACACATTAAATGGGAAGAATGAATCTAACTTCATCCTGGTGAAAATCTGAGGTGACACCTTTCTGAAAATAGAAATAAAATGTACTTTATCACTTTGTCAGAGAGTTTCTTTTCTCTTTCAACTGCTTTTCAACCAGTCCAAGCTGTGCTTAAGGAAACTTACCATGGCATTGAGAATTTAGGTAAGATTTATCTTCCAGCTCTCAGATATAGCAGGAGAGAGCACGTATATAGAATGCCTTTGTAATGCTTAATTAGTTTCTACAAGTTGAGTTCCTTTATGTGGCATGGAAGACACTGAGATTTTTTAAAGGGTAGAAATGTAAGATTTGAAATAGCCAACTGCCAAAAAAAAAAAAAAAGTATAGGGAGTGCTACCAAATTTAACCATGATGTACTGAATGACTCTGTTACTAGGAAGTGGGATTCACTCCATTGCAATTCTTGAGAGCTAGTAATAATGGGAACTTACAAAAATTATTCATGAGATTTTCTGTTTTGCATTTTCTTGTCCTAATCTTGCTTCCATTCTGCCAAAAATTCGCCTAGGGGAGATTTAGAATTGTTAAAACAGAAATGGAAAGAGGAAAAAATAGTGTTACTATTCAGTTTTTGACACCAAAATTCAGCAAGTTTTTTTAGCGCAAACAGTCTCTACACTGCTTTATCTCTCCCTTTAGAAAGCCGAGATTGATGATCCTAGTCATGGTGTTTTGTATAATGGAGTTGCCATCAACACAAGGAGAAGAAGATGGAGAAAACAAATCCATTCTAGGCCTGGCTGATTAGAAGTACTGAAGACAGTAGGAAGAAGTAGAGAGAGCAAGAGAAGCATCAAGTCTGATGCCCTCCCTGCCTCACAGACTCCTAGATTAGAAGAAAAGGACTTTATTAATCACAGCAATAGCATTAACCAAAATGTCAGTATTTGCATAAACACCTCAAGCCTGAAGGCCCACAGTGTGACAAGAATGGCCACCATACTCCGGCAATGGAGTTGCCTGCCCTTCCAAGCTTAGGAAATCTGAATCCTTTATAATGGACAGTGAACCTGTCTGACCTTCACCCAGGAGATAAGCATTGTCTTACTATCCCAGATGTACAAAGATGTACAAAAACATGGAACCCATAGAGGTCTCTGGACCGATAATCAGTACTTGATTAAAAAACAAACAAACCTTCAAGATAGGCACATTTCATTCACTTTCCAGAGAATTAAAATCAGGGTCAAAGAAGCTAAGGAATTCGCACTAGGCCCCACAGTGGTACAGTTGGAGTTTATACCTAGATCTGAGTCCTTCCATGCCTTCTCCCCATCACACCACCCCCAAGACCCATGCCTGTTTATGGCCAATGTTTATGACAAGCCAAAAATCATGATTGAATTCTTCCAGAGGAAAATTTCTATCGGCTTACCATATTCCCCAGGATGATAAACATTATTTCCTGAAAGATACCTCAGAAGAACTAAACCAAAACTTTATAAATTAATTTAGCATGCCTCCCCTAAGTGAGATGTCTCTACAGTAGGACCCCAAATTTTACTTGTCAACAAAAGGCAGAGGGAAAGGAAAGAGCCGTTGCCCAAAGTGAAGGAATATCCTAGGAATCCAAATGGCGCATTTGTCTTTTCACAAAATTGAATTGCCACAAACCTGAGAAGAGTAGAAAAACATATCCTGGAAGGATGGAAAAGAAGAGAGAGCATTTTGCTTTAACCTGGGCAGGTTTTGTAAACTTGTTTCTAAGATGGCTGCCATCAATTTCTTCCCTCCCTGTATATGTATCTCACTGCTCTCAAGAGAAGTAGTGTCTATTCCTCTTTTTCTACCCTCCTCCTTGAGTCTGAGCTGAACTTACTGAATTCTTTTATAGAAAAATGCAACAGGGATCTCCCTGGTGTCCAGTGGCTAAGACTCTGGACTCCCAAAGCAGGGGGACGAGGTTTAATCCCAGGTCAGGAAACTAGATCCCAAATACTTCACCTAAGACCTAACACAGCCAAATAAATAAATAATTGTGTATGTATGGCTGAGTCCCTTTGCTATTCACTTGAAATTTTACAACATTGTTAATCAGCTATACCCCAATACAAAATAAGAAGTTTTTAAATATAAAAGAAGAAAAATGCTGCAAAAGTGACATTCCAATACTTCTAAGACTAGGTCATAATAAGTGTTAGAGCTTCTGTTCAGGTCTCTTGAAATACCTGCTCTGGGGAAAATGTAAAAAGTCTGGCTACACCAAGATTCTCATGCTGTAAGGAAGCACAAACTGGCCTCATGGACAGACAGATGTCCAGCCATCTACCCACTTCCAGCCGTACCAGCCCATGAAGTATTAGTTGCTCAGTCGTGTCCGACTCTTTGCAACCCCATGGACTGGGGCTTACCAGGCTCTTCTGTCCATGGGATTCTCCAGACAAGAATACTGGAGTGGGTTGCCATTTTCTTCTCCATACCAGCCCATACACCAGTTGTATAAGCTAAGGAACCATTGTTTACATTGTGAGTTGGAAGTTTAAAGGGGCAATTAAAACTTAAAATGAATATTTTGCAGAATTAATAGGATTATAGGGTTACATTTCTAATAATATTTGAAGTCTCTGAAGTTGGTAAACTTATCATTCTAGGGTGGTACATCTCAACTAAGGGCCATTTTGTCCTCCAGAGGACATTTGGCCATGTCTAGAGATATGTTTAATTGTCACAACTGGGCTTAGGGGTGCTATTGGTTTCTAGTGGGTAGAGGCTAGGGATGCTACTAAACATCTTAAGATGCCCAGGACCAGTCCCCCATAACACAGAATTATCCAGCCCAAATTGTCAATAGTCCCAGAGCTGAAGAACTGTGTTCTAAGGTACCACAGGCGATTGCAATTGAAAAAGTGGTTGGCAACACATATATAACTCAGGTAAATATAACTTCTTACATTTGAAGAGAAATGTTTCTTGTCCAAAATAAAAGTTAAAATGTTTATGTCAGTTGGAATGGATTTGAGTCTGATTCATTAAGATACATTTTTTTTCATGTATTTATTTGGCATTTTATATGCAATAGGCAATGCCCTAGGCACTGGGGATTTCAAAGTAAGTTCACTGCCTTCTCCGAGCTACTATCTAACTTGGAGATAGACTGGTCAACAATCACATTACCATAGGATAATTGTAGGACTAGATACTGGAAAACAGGACAAGGAACACCGAAGTCAGCAAAGAATTTAAAATTCAGTCACAGGAGAGAATTTAAAAGATAAGAGCTCTGCGATGAAACTGTATGGCTAAGTAGAAATATTTTAGACTGGATGCTGGAGAGTAACAGACTTCATAGCAGGGACACCATGAAAAAGCATAGTTGGTGTACAAATCTAATTAGTTTTGGAAAATAAATTGTGATTTCCTTTAATAGTATATGGAACAATTAGGATTTAAATCATATCTGAAGTCATTACAGGCTTCTGAAATTTTGTTTGGGAAAAGTATGGCTGATAATATAAATCTCCAAGGAGAAAATCAAGGAAAAGAGGTTCAGAATCGAACTTTCTTCCTGGTCTAGAGAAATAAAAAGCATGAAAACAATTTTGGATATGCCTAAGAAGAGATTTAAAGCATTGCATTAAAAAGCTTTAAATCTTGAGGACCCCAAGCCAGCATTAAATGTAAGGGTAAAGAATAAAGGAGCATTGCAACCAGCATGTAGGAAGCATTAGATGTAAAAGCACAGGTTTAACTCTGGAAACTAAGTTTGCCTTTGTTGTTGTTAAATTCTTTTTCAGGTTGGAACAATCATTTTTAAAATTCCACTTAGAACCCAGGGGATCTTTATGATAAACAACCTGAAGTCTCTTATGCTATCACATGCCTTCAATTTTCTCACATTTTCCCTTTAGAGACACAAAAAAACCCCTGTGGACTTCAGAATATCTTAAGGACTTTAGCCATACAATATTCAATTTGAAGTGGTATCACTAGTATGTTTTTATGATTCAAAAATCATATGGTATGACATTTTTAAATAGGCCCAAAGACTATCATCACATTTTTATAAGCACTTGCTGCAATGATGTATTCTAACACCCAAGAAAATGTGCTTGATTTCAAAAGACACATTTCCGTTGGCAAAACACCTGTTTCAAAGTGGAACAAAGCTTCTTTCTTCACAGCATATTCTGAAAGCATGGACTATCACTGAAGTGGTATATGATAAAGGGTTGTGGACTAACACAAAACCAACACCAGAAACCCACTGCACCAGGTTGGCCTGGTTGTGCTTACCTCGTCGGATCCAGGATCTCTCCCTAGGCACCAAGAAACCCTGTTTTTGAAAAATCAGTTGCTATATGATGATTTCAAAGTAGGTAAGTGGGACTTAGGCAACTAAAACTAGTACGTGAGTGTCCCAAATACAAAGTGCGTGATGTGATGATCTCTGCAGAAAGCGGAAACCAGATCATGCTCAAAAGAGTTCATCTAGATGGTTTCTCATCCAGGCACACCAGTTTCCTCAAAAATGTTTCTCAAAGTGTGGTTCTCAGACCACTTGCACCCATAAAATCTGGGTGCAAGACTTTATTAAAAGTTTCTTTTTTGCTGTCTCAGACCTAGTGGATAGGTATCTTTAAGTTGATTCTTATGCATGCTAGAGTTTAAGATCCATATCTCAATGTCAAAAGTCCAGCAAAAAGTTGCATAAGGAAGTTACTTATTTTGCATTGAATTCACTCAATATATATAAAATAATACTGAAAATATGAATATTTGCTTCTTTAATTAATGGTATTAGACCCCTGCAGCACACCACTCCCACCCCGACCACCCCACCCTTGTACAAAGGCCCTTTGTGTCCCCTGTCTCTTGTTTGTAGAAAATGTAAAGTCTCCCAGGCCTCCTGAGTCACAAAAGAGTAGACTCAAGCAATTAATAATTAGGCCAACAGAGTCACAGACTCGGTATCTGATGCCCATTCCTGAGTTGCTTTACGGATATTGTAACTGATGACCAGACTACAGCCAAGACATCAGCTGCTCCATCTTGAGCTGTACTGAGTCTCCAGCTAGAACAGTTCCAGGAACTGGGTTTTACAGAATGAGATTAATACTACTGCCCATGATAATTTCTGTCTTTGTTGAGCATCAAAATAATTCTAAGTTGTTCTGCCTATATATGTGAACAGGCAACTAAAACTGCCAGCAAAGAGATGTTACAGACCCATATCACAGCACCTTCCTCTCTAAGAGCATGGCACCATACGTCAGCATGAAGAAATTACGGAAGATGGATCTTTGCCCATAGCCCCATAGTAATGGAATGGTGCTGACAAGTGGGGATTTGCTAGCAGTGTGCGTGCACTTTCTGAGTTGTGTCCGACTCTTTGCAACCCCATGGACTGTAGCCTGACAGACTCCTCTGTCCATGTGATTTTCCAGGCAAGAATACTGGAGGAGTGGGCTCCCATTTCTTACTCCAGGGGACCTTCCCAACCCAGGGATCAAACCTGAGTCTCTTATGTCTCTTGCATTAGCAGGCAGATTCTTCACCACTAGCGCCACCTGGGAAGCCCCTTGTAATCAGCATTTAGCAGGAAAGAGCTCCTTATGGGAAAGAGTTCTCTGCAGGAGAACCATTTGTTTTGTGACTTTAACAAAGCTGTACTGTAACTAACCTTCAGCTTAGTTACAGGCACCCCCACGTTTCACTCATCTCTGACCCAAGCTCATCTTCCAAATCCTTCGATCATACAATACCTTGCCTGACCTTTCATTGATCAAAGAAGTAGAAACAAAGAATAAGTAATTAACAGATAATCAGATGTCTTCCCTAGCTTCCCCTTCATTTACCTCACAAATTGTGTGAACAAGATAGCAGCTAAAGAAACATAAGAGACTGACAAGCTCGCATGCAGTAAAGGATGGTGATGACTCTGATCCCTTGTTGCAATGATTAACTCAGATTACTTTTTTCTCTTTAAAAACTTTCATGACTGAGCAGGTTATCTGGAGTTAGTTTTGAGGAACACTGAGTTCCTCCTTCTCTGGAACACCTTCTTTCCAGACTGCTGGCTTTATGATTAAGAGCAGTGTTTTCCATTTTCACTAGCACATGCCTCTGGGATATTGAGTTTTGAGCAACAAATAGTCAGACCTCGGTTTGGTAACAGTATTGAGTGTTACTAGTTATGTTTACATGATGGAACATCAGCATTTGGCAGAGGGAAACAACTACTGGTTCTTTGCTTAAGAAATAAAATATTTCATTATAACATTTGTCAAAGCCAGGGAGCCATCATGGTGGGTTTTAATACTATTTCCTCAGTTCCCTCTAGAAGAGTTTGGTGGGGGTATGCTTCTCTAGATAGAGAAATCTGATTCACAAATATGGTTCCTCTGAAGAACATTTTTTTCCTTTTAAAGTAGGAATGTGTCCTGACCCAGGAGAGGATTCTTGATTTAACTTGAGATCCAAAACAACCTGGGGAAACATCATTAAAAAAAGTAAAGTATGATGTACTGACAGGATATTTTTCCAGACATGTGAGGTATCATATAAAAACACCAGTCTTAAAAATCATGCTCCCCTATAGGTCTTTTCATCACGCCCCATGACTCCTAGCAAGATGTTATTAATTCTGTGGGCAGCAGGGGTGCGTAGTAAAAGGAATTTATATATTCATGACTAAATGAAGTAGATTTCTCCTCCCTCCCAAAATCATTGTTACTGAAGTGGACTCCCAGAAGTGTTGATCCATTGGTTAGCCAAAAATCTCTGGCTTCATGGATATACATAAGCTTGAACAGATTGTACTTACTGCCAATTTGGGGGTCACAAGAAAAATGAGTGAGCAGAGGAAACTGCAATGAGAAAAACTAAGTGAGCAGAGGAAACTGCAATGAGAAAGAGCCCCAAGAGAGCGGACATGGGATAGAGACAGAGAAGAGACCGCAAAGCCTCTGAAAGACTTAGGTTGATTTTCTATTCTAGTTGACATGAGACCTAGCTGAATGCCGGTAGGTGTTCTTGTATTCCATGAGACCTCTGAGAACCTAGATTAGCCCCATTCCCCTTTTGTTCCTTTGATATGAGCTATTTATTGGGCCTCTGTTCTTACAACCTGGAAAAGAAAAGTAGGGTCCCTTACAGAATATGATGAATAATTGTGTTACAAACTATTTACAATGGGATCTGCCGCTTTACTCTGTTTCATGAATAGCTTGGCCTCTCTGACCTATCTTCTGGGCCTTTTATCCACATTTTGTTACTTTTCTTGTGGATAAGAATTACACAGAGAAGAAGGTATTTGAACTCAAATCATACTTTTAACTTGAGCAAATATTGACTTTAATCAGTTGAACTCCCTTTAAGGAATGGAAACTAACATTTAAGTACAATTGTATGTGCAAAGATCTTAACATCATTAGTTCTTTAGTCCTCACAACTTTGTAAGGTTCAGACTCAGGGAGGTCCATTGGCTTGTTCAATGATCCAAGTTAGAAAATGTTAATGTTTGCATGTAATCTACATCTCTATGTCTTAGTTCAAAACTTTTTCAGCTAGACGAGTGACTCACAAAATATAGTAAGTTGATTAAATATATGCTATCCAAGATTATTCTAAATATATTATGAAGAAATATTTTATAAAGTTATACATTTATTTTAATATATTAGAAAAATAATTAGAATCAGATCTTAATGAATATATATATATATACACACATGTATATAGTGAATAATAGTACAAATGGCATGTAGATATGACAAAAATCTTAAAGAGATGATTGAAATTTCAAACTCTCATCAAGTTCATATCAAGTTCCTGTAAAATTATAAACATCTTGAAAATCTGTTCAAAAGTGATCCAGTGGCCATATTAAATTCAGATTCGGGTGTAAACTAAATATGCTAGGAAAGAGTAAGGTCTATAGAAGTCTGTCTCTATATTATGTTGAAATGGTTCATGTATAGAAAGCATTGTTGCATTTTTTCTAAGTTTCACTAGTGTCATTGCTATTAAAGATATTAAAATATAAAAATACAGTATTTCTCTGCATTTAATACATGTGCATCAAAATTTTTCAGTAATAATATAAGCAAACACTATAAACTTTTAAAGTTTTAGCAAATATTAAAAAGACATAAGCACACACTCAACAACTTTGAACATTTTGAGAATGGTTTCCAGGTAAATGATAAGACAGGGTGATGTTATACTGAAGGTCACGGGCCTTCAACTTCTAAAGAAATATAATAATCCTTCAGTGATATGCCTGGTGTGTCATACTCAAATGATGAAATGGATCTGGGAAACTAAAATGACCAAGAAATCAAAATGGTTGGTTACTGGACACTCTGAACACAAACCACAGGAACATTCTTACCCAAATAGAATATCCTTCTCCTGTTAAGTCTGACTATCCTTCAGACTGAAATGTGCCATTAAGGGGATTTCTGACACTGAATATTTACAGATGCATGGGGGCCAGAGTATAGTGGCAATAGGACCGGACTAAGAAGGAGTCCTGATTCTATTCTCCTAGTTCCATCCTCTATTGAGAGTCTTTGGGTAAGGCTTTCATCATCTGAAGTCTCCGTTTCATTGTATCAGAAGCCGTGAATAAAAATATCTACATGCTTAGGCCAAAAGATTATTGTTAAGGTTCATTTTACATTGTGATGTGCTACCTGCTAAGCAATGTTATGCTTAGAAAAATAGTTTAAAAGAAGGCTTACATTTTCTTCATTATAATGAGATTTACTTGCCTTGCTTTCTCCTATTAGTGTATTTCTTTTAAGAAGGGCAATTATTCTGGAACACAGAATAGCACTCAAAATTTGAAAGTTGGGAGAGAGTAGCATTGAAACTTATACCTTACCATATGTAAAGTAGGCAAAAGCTTTTGACTGTGTGGATCATAACAAACTGTGGTACATTGTTAAAGTTATGGGAATACCACACCACCTTACATGTCTCCTAAAGCTGAGCGCTGAAGAATTGATGCTTTTGAACTGTGGTGTTGGAGAAGACTCTTGAGAGTCCCTTGAACTGCAAGGAGATCCAACCATTCCATCCTAAAGGATATTAGTCCTGAATATTCATTGGAAGGACTGGTGCTGAAGCTGAAACTCCAGTACTTTGGCCAGCGAAGAACTGACTTGTTGGAAAAGACCCTGATGCTGGAAAAGATTGAAGGCAGGAGGAGAAGGGGACAATAGAGGATGAGATGGCTGGATGGCATCGCCGACATGATGGACATGAGTTTAAGTAAGCTCCAGGAGTTGGTGATGGACAGGGAGGCCTGGTGTGCTGCAGTCCATGGGGTCACAAAGAGTTGGACACTGAATGAGTGACTGAACTGAACTGAACTGAGAACCCTGTATGTGGGTCAAACAGCAACAGAACCAGACATGGAACAGCGGACTGGTTCAAAATTGGGAGAGAAGTAAGACAAGGCTGTTTATCGTCACCCTGTTGATTTAACTTACATGCAGAGTCCATCATGTGAAATGCCGGACTGGATGAATTACAAGCTGGAATCAAGATTGCCAGGAAAAATATCAACAGCCTCAGAGATGCAGATGATACCACTTTAGTGGCAGAAAGCAAAGAGGATCTAAAGAGCCTCTTGATGAGGGTGAAAGAGGAGAGTGAAAAAGCTGGTTTAAAACTCAACATTCAAAAAACTAAGATCATGGCATCTGGTCCCATCATGTCATGGAAAAGCAAAAGGGGAAAAAGAAGAAACAGAGACAGATTTTATTTACTTGGTTTCCAAAATCACTGCTGCGGTGACTGCAGCCATGAAATTAAAAGATGGTTGCTCCTTGGAAAGAAAACTATGACAAACCTAGACAGTGCATTAAAAAAGCAAAGACATCACTTTACTGACAAAGGTCCATGTAGTCAAAGCTATGGTTTTTCCAGTAGTCATGTATGGATGTGAGAGTTGGACCATAAAGAAGGCTAAGCACTGAGGAATTGATGCTTTTGAATTGTGGTGCTGGAGAAGACTTGAGAGTCCCTTGGACTGCAAAGAAATCAAAACAGTCAATCCTAAAGGAAATCAGTCCTGAATACTTATTGGAAGGACTGATGCTGAAGCTCCAAAACTTTGGCCACCTGATGGGAAAAGCTGACTCATTAGAAAGGATCCTGTTGCTGGGAAGGATTGAGGGCATGAGGAGAAGGGGACAACAGAGGATAAGATGGTTGGATGGCATCACCAATTCAATGGACATGAATTTGAGTAAACCTCAGGAGATATTGAAGGGAAAAGAAGCCTGGCATGCTGCAGTCCACGGGGTTGCAAAGAGTTGTACATGACTTAGCAACTAAACAACAACAACAAAATAGATAGCTAGTGGGGAATTTGTAATAGCCTGATGGGGTGGGGTGGGGTGAGAGGTGGCGGGAGGTTCAAGAGGGAGGAAATATATGTATTATGGCTGATACTCGTTGTTGTATGGAAGAAGCCAACACAATATTGTAAAACAATTATCCTCCAGTTAAAAATAAATTTGTAAAAAATCTAAGGTTGGAAACATGTTTACAATGGGAGATAAGGAAATCCTATATTAAAGAAGGATTGTTTTTTCAAAGACCCATTACAGCAGATTAGGTGGTTTACTGGATGAGATGGTTCAACTTTAAAAACTGCACTTGGAATTCTAAGGAGGAATGTGTTTATCTTTCACAACATAGGCTCCACTAGCCTGGTGAACTATTTGAAGTAAGGAATTCATGCTCTGCATCTGGCTCATGCCAGTCATCACTAGCTAGTTTGAAAATGCTGCCTCTCCTTTCTTTTATTGACAACATGGATCTTGTTGAGGTTCTGAAAGTCTGTGTAATTGTTTTGTTTTCTAAGTCCTCATAGAGTATCTTTTCAAGGTAATATCATTCTAGAAGAAGCTTTAATCAACAGGCTTGCCAAGTGAGATGGATGCTCAATTACATATAAATATAAAAGGTCTTTTTTTTTCCTGTTTAATTGCCTTAGAAATAGTTCTGTATGCCTTAATAAACTGATTTCACTTTTACCTAAGATAAACACTGCCCCTGAAAATCACTTGATACCTTTTGCCCTTGGTTAGATGTCAAAGCTGATGAACATTTCTAAAAGCCATTTCTCTTCCAAATGACCTATGGAGGTTGCTTCCAGTACTGAGATTCTAAATTGCCTTTTATTTCTCAGTAATATTCTTCTGCTCCACTATATGGAAGAAAGGTTGCTTATTATACCCTCTAGTGGTGATTGTGACATTCTTAAAAATATTTTTATTGCATTCTTTGGCCTTTTCCTATAAACTTACCCTGTATTTACTTTAAAATATATGTATATCATTCTTTGACTCTATGTTGTAAATTGTATAGTATAAAAGAAATTTTTCAATCTATAACAAGATACAAAAAATGTAAATCATTTGCATTACACTTAGTGTTTATAAATACATCAAAAATAGGTTTATAGGAGATTGATCCATTTTCCTCACATTTCATATACTCCAATTTTATTCCACTTTAAAAAAATGTCTTATTCTTCTTTCTTCCATTTGAATTATTGTCAGTAAGCAGTTATTCGCACCACTGGAGGAAGTATATATAGACTTCTACATATCCCAAAATGTCATTATATTTTGGTTTAGAGTCCCTCTTTACTCATACTTAGTCATGAGTACATCTCATTTCCTAAGAATTCACATTTGAAATAAAATAAGGAAGCCACCCATGGAACTTCTGATTTTACAGGAACTAGGAATTTGTCACTCCTTCCTTTTTTACTCTGCCTTCTCCACCCCAAGAAGGACAAGGGAACATTTTTTAAATTGAGGAGAAATACACATTTTGAAAGAACATCTGCCAAGATTGTTGTTATGTCTCTGTCTACATTCTTCTCAGGTAAAAATTTAATTAGGTATTTTCTTCTAAACTTCTTGCTTTCAAATTCCTAATCAGTTACAGTTTCTATATAGATGATAAGAATAAAGACAGTTAAGAAAAACAAAGGAGACAATCAAGCAGAACAGGTGGTTCTCAACAAAAACTTGAAATTAAGAGTTGTCTGCAACTGAGAGTAATCAAGAGATAATCATAAATTAAAATGACTTTAATAAATACATAAAAATGTCTTGTTTCTGGATATAAAAGACTCAGTATTTTGAGATATCAGTTTTCCTAGATTAATCCATAAATTCATTGACAACCCAGTAGAATGTTAATATACTTTGATCAAAGTATATTTTGACCAAAGTATTCATGTATGTTTCTAAAGTTTATCTGAAAGAATATGCAAATGAAAATAGCCAAGAAGAGCAAAATTAAAATAAAGATACTAGAGGGAAGGATTAGATTTAATGTGTTTGAACATGATATGAAGCTGTAATAAAAAATAGCGTGTTATGAGCCTGCTAAAAGAGATGTATATCAGTGGACTAGGAAAACAAACAGCGATGTTTTAGTAAATGCTAATACTGACATTTTGAATTGATGGACAAAGAAGGATTAAAACTATTTAGAGAAAAACTACAAAATCTTCCTCCTTTTCTCTTCACATCAAAATATATTCCAGTTAGATCTATGAATTAAATTTTGAAAGACAAAATACTAGAAATAAATAAGAATTAGTATTTTAGTAAATCTTGGAGTTAGGAAGGCATTTATGAGCATGTGAAACCCAGAGACCGTAAAGAAAAATATCTGTAAATATACTACTGCATATATTTAAACATTGGAATTATTCATAAAAATATTTCATAATTATGGTCAGAAGTCCAAAACTGGACAAACTTTCATGTTTGTGAAGACAAAGTGCTAATTTTCTAATTTACAAAGAGCTTTCTTTTCTAAGAGAAAGGAAAACCAATAGAAAAATTGCCAAAGTATATAAGTTGGAAAACCACAGATGAACAAATATAAATGAACAGAAAGCAATGAAAAATCTTGCATCACCTCAATAATGAATACAGAAACACAAATCTAAATAAGCTTAAAAATCTCATCTGATCAACTTGGAAAAGATGAAAAGAGTTGATAATACAGAATTTGTAATGTAGTGAATTTCAGCACTGTAGGTAGGAATGTAAATTAATATAATATTTTGGGGGGTAAAGTTGGCAATATTTATTAAAATGCTTCTGACTCAGTTATTTTACTTCTATGATTTTAGGACTTTATTCTACAGAAATACTTCACATGAATGTTCAGAGATATATGTATAAAGCTGTCTTTATATTATTAAAAATGACCCAAATACCACTGTGGAAGAAAGTATGGCATGTCCTCCTAAACATAAATAAATAAATAAACATAGTAACAATATTACATGGTAATTTCACATGATCTAGCAATTCCACTTCTGGGCATATACCCAAAAAAAACATGAAAGCAGGGACTCAGATACTTGTACACCCATGTTCAAGTCTTATTCACAAATGCCAAAGGTAAAAACAACCCAAGTGCCCATCTGTGAATGGATAAATAAAATATATTACAATTTGACCCTGAACAACACAGATTTGAACTGCCTGGGTCCATTTGTACATGAATTTTTTTCAGTAGTAAATACTGCAGTACTGCATGATCTATGGTTGGTTAGATCTGTGGATGTGAAGTGGCAATATGGAGGAAACTTGGATATGGAGGGCCAAATATAACTTACACATGGACTTTTGACTGCATAGAGTGTTGATACTTGGAATGATGTACAAAATGCACTGTGAGCTGAAATGAAGAAATGGAAGTGGAAATTATATTATAGTTGTTTTATATATTTCTTTTATAAAAATAATGTTACATCCAGTTAACCAAGGGTAAGTCTATCTAACCTGTATGATAGAAAAATCACCTTTGTGATTGTCTTCTTGGAAATACAGAGTCAGATCTCACTCTTATACCTATGAGTTGGGTTTCCTGTAAGCAATGAATATTCTCTGCTGTCAATCATACTAGGAAAAGATTGATTCATCCAGGGACAGAAAATGGGGAAATAGTGAGCAAGAATTAATTAGACTGAGATAAGGGAAAGATTTTCCTTCTTTCTCTGGGCTTGAGAATTGTCAGACTAGGAGCCCTGCCTTGTGCTCTATCATATGGAAACAATTTGATGACAAGTTAGGAAGGTGTCTTCTCTGGTGCCTCAGAGGGTAAGGCATCTGCCTGCAATGTGGGAGACCTGGGTTCGATCTCTGGGTCAGGAAGATCCCCTGGAGAAGGAAATGGCAACCCACTCCAGTATTCCTGCCTGGAAAATCCCATGGATGGAGGAGCCTGGTAGGCTGCAGTCCATGGGGTCACAAAGAGTTGGACACAACTGAGCAACTTCACTTCACTTCACTTAGGAAGGTGGTTCAACCCATACAGGACCCGAAGTAGGCTGGATATGAGCTGTAGCAGCCATTTATTTTTCATATCGGACTTACCTTCATTTGTCCCCGTCCTTCTGTAAGGTCAGCAGGCTGAAGAAAAATTATTGGAGAGGCTGTGTCCATGCTAGTGGACAGTGGTAAGTGCCAAAGAGCTCCCGTGTCCTGTGGAGTAAAGATGGTGAGTTTCATCTCCAGAGCAAAGAGGGGCAGTTTAACAGGAAGAGAGGACCAGAAGGGAAGAACCTCAGGGACATGTTCCTTAGCAGATGATAGGTACCGAAAACCATTAGAAGCACATGAGAGACATTCTTTGCAGGAGATTCTTCATCATTGAGAAGCTTTGGGGAGAGGTCCCACCATCATGTTTTGGATTAGAATAATTTTAATCCAGATATTATCTTGGGTCTTTCTGACCTTTAAAGATGGTTCAACACCCAGCTTCGATGTCAGGTCCGGTCGATTTCAAAACTTTCCCAAGGGTTCTGTGAAGTCAAGGGGATAAGGCAGCAAAGAAGGGACTTAACAACTCATGGCTCCCTCTAGTGTGGGCTCCCTCTACCCAGCCTCCACGTGGCTTTGACACTCAGCCCCAGGACCTATTCTCACAAGGAGAGCTGATTCACACCAAGCATTCTGTGGATCTAACAATCCTTACTACACCACTGGGGGTCACGGAAGAGGTGGCGTCACCACTGCGTACAAATGACGTGAAGCCGCCATGAGAGACCCTGGTCGCTGTGCTTCTTGGTACCTCAGCACCGTGGATTCTCTTACTCCTCCTCGTACATTCTCACAGTCCCCTTTCTCCTCCCTCTCTTTTACTTCCCTCCTGATTGTTTCTTCTCAACCCTTCCCTCTGCCAATGTTTAAATGAAAAAAAGAACTCCTCTCCTTGTCTCACACAGAGCAGTTCCTCCCTATTCTCTGTGCATCACATCTTGGCCAATAACTTTAAGGGTTCACCTTTCAACTCAGTCATTAGTTAAGGTCTTAGGCATCTTTTCATGTGATTTTTGGCCATCTATATGTCTTCTCTGGAGAAATGTTTATTTAGCTCTTGTATCCATTTGTTGATTGTTTGCTTTTTTGAAGCTGCATGAGCTGTTTGTGTATATTAGAGATTAATCCCTTGTCAATTGCCTCGTTTGCAAGTATTTTTTCCCATCCTGTGGGTTATACTTTTGTTTAGTTTATGATTTCCTTTGCCCTGTAAAAGCTTCTAAGTTTAATTAGGTCCCATTTGTTTATTTTTGCTTTTATTTTCGTTACACTAGGAGGCGGATTCAAAAAATATTGCTGCAATTAATGTCAAAGAGTCTGCTGCTCCTGTTGTTCTCTAATGGCTTTATGGTGTCTAGTCTTACATTTAGGCCTTTGATCCATTTTGAGTTTATTTTTGTGCATGGTGTCAGAGAATGTTCAGATTTCATTCTGTTACAAGTGGTTATCCAGGTTTTCCAGCACCACTTGTTCAAAGTGTTAGTCGCTCAGTCTCGTCCGACTCTTTTTGACCCTATGGATTGTATTGCCCGCCAGGCTCCTCTGTCCATGGAATTCTCCAGGCAAGAATACTGGAGTGGGTAGCCATCCCCTCCTCCAGAGGTCTTCCTGACCCAGGGATCACACCCGGGTCTTGTGCGTTGCAGGCGGATTCTTTACCGACTGAGCCAGAGGCTGTTTTTTTTCCGTTGTATATCCTCACCTCCTTTGTCATAGATTAACTGATGGTGAGTGTGTGGGTTTACTTCCAGGCTTTCTGTCCTGTTCTTGAATTTTCACAAAAAAAGGATATATTTCTTTCCTCTGGAACTTCAAAAATCTACCTCTTGCCCTTGGGGCGCTCACAGTGCACAGAACCAAGGTGTGAGCCCCCGTGTGGTACAACTGATCAGTAGAGCTTGTTTCACTAGCAATCCCAAAACTAAGATGTCTCACTGCATTATCTGTACTTGTCGAATTAATTTTATATGGCTGTGAAGTATTTTCTCAGTGACAATAGACCTACTTTCTGTCTCCCTAGAACCATAAGTTGCCAGAAGTTCCTAGTTTTGATGGATCTCCCTAATGGGATCCTTCTAATAAAACTGGCATTTGATTTTCTCTGTCATTGATGCTGCAGTTTGTTTTTTGTTAGGTTTTAACTGAAAACATCCACATATTTCCCCTGGAGCTATAATGCCAAGGAGCCAGTTATAGCATTAGGCATACTTTCCTGCTCATCCTGATAAGAAAGCCAGGGAATTTTAATTCTCCCGTTTTCCCCCCGTAGATTTAGAACATAAATTCTTTCTACATATTTATGAAACGAGACAAGTGATAGCAAGAGCAGTACTCAGTAATTGGAAAGTCAGTTACCTTTTATCTCTTGGTTAAAAAGAAGAAGTAGGTCAGTTCTTTGTTAATATTATTAGCAAATACTATTTATAGGATGATACAAATTACTAGGGGAAAGACATTGTAAAGTTGATTTTCAAGCAAGAGGCAATAGCTAACTTATTCTTTTTCTTAAATACATTAAGAATGCAGTGACCAATTTTTTAGTAATCAAAGTCTGAATTTTTTTTTGTTCAAACTAATTTTTTTAATTAGTTTTCTTTTTTTTTTTTGATCCCTTACCAAAAAAACTAACAAAAACTAAACTCAGCAAGCCATTTTCACTACTCATATCAAGCACCTGCTAGAAGTGTTTGTTCAGATGCATTTGTTGCTATTCAGTTGCTAAGTCGTGTCCATGCATCTGAACATATTTCAGCCATATACCACAAGTATATGTGATGGAGGAAGAAATATAAATGTGAGAATAAAATATTTATGGCATGGAATTACTCATGCCCATTTGTTTATATAGCCTTCTGTGTGTGTTTCTACCACAGATATGAAACTAAAATTTGAGTAGATCCCTCTGCATTTGAGTCTTCTGGTGAGGAAATTTAAATTGCCCATCTACTAATTTTTTTGCATTTGAGATAAATCGTGAGGTATTTATAAATATCATTTCAAAGGCTAGGAGGTGATGTCTGTGTATTTGGCTTATTACTAAACCAAGAAGAAGTTTGTTTTAGAAGCAATATGATTCTCCAACAGCCTCCATGTTTGCGTACATCAGAATTGATGGCAGTTTGGAAGCCAAATACAGAAGCAAACATTTCTCAGGAAGAACTACAATTTGCTGCCATCCATTGCTATCAAACTCTGGGTGAAACGTTACCGAAAGCCTACTTCTCAGCCTTGATCCTAAATGACTTAGAAGGCTGGTGACCTCATCCTTTGATGTTTAAAAAAGGAGGAAACTGTATTTCAACTAAAGAGGCTAGAAAACATTAAAACTGCTCAAACTGGAAATTTCCACAACATCTGACAACACACCAAAAGCCGCTGAGACAAACATGCTTTCAAGTGCTGTCCTGCTTCCAGTTTCCTGTGCTTTCTGCAAGTACTTCAGTTTTTCAGTCTGCTTCTGGAGAACGTTGGCCACTGTTTCAGGGAAAATGCTTCCGCGAGTATTGCTCCATGCTGAATCTTGCCCAGACCAGAGAGATCGTAGACGCTAGCCTGTGGACAACTGCTGCAAGTGAAGTCAGGAATCTGATCTGCAGAAGCAGCTTTTAGGTCTGTCATTGTCCCAGAGTCCATGAGCTTTTAGACTGAGAATTAAAGCAAGAACCAAGAACGCTAGAGGTTGAGTGCCTAACTCCTATCTGAAACTTAGAACCATCTTCAACTCTGACTTAGCACTTTTTCAGTAGTTCTTTGCTTGCTGTTTCCACAATTAATGAATGCCCTTCAGATTCTGCAGTTCTGTAAATCCATAGATGATTTAACCTGAATCATGACTCTATTACTTGGTAGTTAAGAATGACTACGAATGGGATAGACTCAGTAAAGTTGAGCCTCCCAAGGGTATTTGTCGGTTATTGCTGATCCATTGGACTTCCATGGCCCTCAATCCTCAGTTCTTTATATTCCTGAAACATTTGATTCCTTTATGTGATATCTTTTCAGAATAGATCAGCCAACTTAATTTGTAGTTACATTAGTTACACTGCAACCTGAACTTAGATTTTTGATGTCGCAACTCTTGGTAGACTCCTCTAGAAGATGATCGTAATAATAACTAGCCTTCAGTGAGCTCTTCCTGTGTGGCAGCTCTTTTACAGACATCATCCGTCACAGAAATTCTGGGAGACAGGCACTAATATTAGCCCTACTATACAGATGAGTAAACAGAATCAGAGGGATTAAGTTACTACCCCAAGGTCACACAGTGGTTGAACTGAGACCTGAACCCAAGCAGTGTAACTGCAAAAACTGTATCTCTGTAAAAGTCCAGTAAGGTGTAATCCCCTGACCAGAATGTCTGGGAAAAAAATTAAATGCTCCAAGTAGTAGGATGACTGAATAAATTATGTTTTACCCATGCCATGAAATATCAGGTAATAATAAAACAAAATAATGGTTTTATGAATATGTAATGATATGATAAAATGTTAAAATGTAAAATTAAATGAAAAAGTGCTGCACAGTAAAATCTCAATTTTGTACTTAAAAATAGATAATAGAATGCCAATGTTGATTATCTCTAGAAATTGGATGAAAAGTGATTTTAGTTTTTTCTTTATGCTTCTCTGTATCTTCTAAATTTTTGGAAGTGACCATCATCAGGAAAGTGAGCTCAGTCATGTCTGACTCTTTGCAACCCCATGGACTATACAGTCCTTGGAATTCTCCAGACCAGAAACTGGAGTGGGTAGCCACTCCCTTCTCCGGGGGATCTTCCCAACCCTGTGGAAGTAGCCATATATTACCTTAAATTCAAAAAATTAAGGTATAGTGAAACGTAAAAATGTTTAAAATTAGCTTTTCCTAATTTCTAGCATTGAAGAAAAAGGAGTCTGTTTCTGTTTTGTCTGAGACAGTGATGTCCACCTCTACCCAGAGGTATGTGGCCTCTTATCCAGAACTTTGTCTGGATTAGACTCCTTAATTTTCATAAGAAAATGTCAATTCTACCACCAGCTCAGCTGACACTGATAGATGTGTCCTTCATTGTCCTCATAGATTATCTATACTCGAGCATCTCTCCACAGAGGATAACCTTGAACTCTGCTGTCCCAAACAGATAAAGAGCTTGATTACTTTATATATGTTTATATATTATATTCATGTGTATTATTATATCTGAATATATACTATATATTCAGATAAAATTCCCAGATGGCCATATAGTTTATTTCTCTGGGACTTAACATTTTATCATTGATCCTTACATCTGTATCCTACAACCACCTTGCGGAGCTCCTCACAAAATTACATTTGCTGAGCTGAGTTTAGCCCCGAAACTATGAGCTTGCAGTGAAGAATCTTATAAGTAAGAGCCCTATTGCATTAAATGTAGAAGAACTGTTGAAACAGTTGTTCACTATATCATTACACTATAAAAGGGAATTTTTCCCAAGTGAAAAGTCATCATGATCTTTCTAAGCAATGGGTTTGTTTTAATCTTATGGATATTATAATTTGTATCATCAATTTAAAAATTAAGAGACCACAAATAACCCTCTGTCTTAGCTGCTGTAAAGCCCTAGGCCAAATACATGGTGTTCCTCCAACAAATGTCCAGATGCTTGTTTGTTGAACTGATCTCTGATTTTCTTCTGGCATTGACTTTCTCCTTTTTTTCTATTTTCATTTTTATGTGCTCCTTCAAAGCATATGAGGAAGGGGAGAGAATAAATAAGTGGATAGATAAATGCATAAAAGCAAATTTGTGTTAGGAACTTACGGCTATGATTTCAAATCAACACAATGAACATGAGAGTTTTCTACCTTCATCTGTTTTTCTGGAACAATTTACAGAGATTCAAGAGTTGGTGACATGATGATGGCATGACAAATGGAAGCTTTTCCCCACCACTCTTTGTTTTAAAGAAAAATGACAAGAGTCCAAGTCCCGGGTTCATGTGCTGCTCTGACAAGATCCATTGTGACACTGGGAACACCCTAACATGAACTGTTTTCTCAGGAAACAGGCCAACTGCTTTGATCTCAAGTGGACAAATCAGAAAGGCAGGTAGGAGTGACTTTTGTTTCTCTGTAATTTTACAAGCTCAAATTCTACATTGCATCAAGTTGTTTCACAAGCTCCTATACTTACAAACTTTCAACTTCAGAAAAGTGAACACAAAGTCCAAAATTAGAACAAAGGCGTGCAGACTCTGCCTTCCCTGCAACAACAGTTTCTGATCACTTGAGCAGAGCCCTCTTGCTCCTGGTACCAATAAATGTACCTGCTCATACTTGAGAGAGCTTCTGCAGTTGCTTTCCCCATTACCGTGTCCTCGCAGGATTTCCATCATCTGTTGTTTTTCCATTGAGTCTTTAAGTAAGGTGTTTCACTTTCCCCTGGAGGCAGCGCTTGATCTTTCTTTCCTGTAGACAGCAGTGTGGCCTGTCTTAACATTCTTTCCAGAACAATTTTTCTCTGTAAAATGCTGAGTCACTGAAGGGAGCAGGAAGACATTCTGTGGGCCGCAGTAGTCAACTGAGAAAACAGAATCATTTCCCAGGACTTAAAAGGGTATTTTCAAGAGTGAGCAAGTTCGAAAAGTGGGCAAGAAGTCCGTCCAGGGTGAAAGGCACAGACTCCTTTTCACACAGTCTGTAGAAGATCCTATTTCATAAATGAAAAAGGTGCGAGTGGAAAACTCCTTTATTTTGCAACAGCGGGATAGTGCATCAGCCCTGGGCTGGGATTGCAGAGAGTTCTCTTGAGTTCTTACCTTTCTTTCTGGCCTCTGCCTTTCAGTTTTTTCACCAGTTCAATGGGAAGATGACCTCTGCTCCTACCATGAGAGGATATCGACAGAATGAGTGTATGGGAGTTCTGAGCTTTTGGACACCTGGATTTGACGGTTGATCTTCAAATATCCACTGCTTCAAAATCAGTCTAGGTACATTTGAACTTTTTATTTTGTATCTCTCAAAGGCTACTGAATTAAACTTTTTAGATAAAGAATGAAGTGGGCAGGATATACAGGAAAATTCTAGCACTATAAGCTTTTAAAATGGAGATTGATGGCAACTTCTTGTGAATCAAATATATCGCAAAATAAAAACAGTTTAAAAATGATTATTAGCCCTACCCAAACTCAGGGTGGCTTCCCATACAGTAATGTGAGTGATATTTCAACAGCCTCCTTTTCAAGCCCTTCCCGTATCCAAATCATCACACAGCTACCGTTTGAGTAGCGTGGTCTCATTATATTATCTTACCCTTCCTGGTTAGACCCATACGAGGTAGGTATAATTATCCCATATTTCCAATAAGAAAACTGAGGCTTACAAAAGTTAGGTAACTAAAAAAAAAAAAAAAAGTTAGGTAACTTATCTAAAATTATGAGACAATAGAAACGGATGTCTGGCCTAGCTGAACTCAAAGCCACTCTATTTCCACTGTTTGGCTGGCTAATCTGCTACACTGATCTCTATCTAACTTTCTACTTGCAGTCATTCTATGGAAAACGTGTAAAGTTTGGAGCTGTATTCTTTAATCATTCACTGTATAACTGGCGGTGGTACACAGCTGTCCAGGCTTTAATTTCCTCTGGTCTAAAATATGGATAACAATGCCTACCTAATGTTAAAACCATTAAATGAGATAATGTATTTAAAACATGGGCCAGTGTTTGGCTCATACTAGTTGCTTAATAAGTATCAGAATATGGCCATGTCATCTTTTACTTATACTAAAACGCTCCAGTATTGAAATTCTTTATATGTGTTCTAGTTCCCCCACCCAAAAAAAAAAAAAAATATATGGCTCATATTCCTTTGTACCTCCTTGTGTCAGCATGCTATTGATTACATGTTCTGGAAACTAAATGTATAAACAGGAATGTTTAAATGTTTAATTAAACAGTTAAACAGGAAGGAAATCAATTACCTCACATAGGAGGATGGTCAGGGCAGGCTTGAGGGGTGGCTGATTGAACAGTTGACAATGTCATTAAGGAGCTAGAATCTTTCTGCTCCACGATGGACAGAATCTGCTTCACCCTAAGATTTGTTACTCTCCCTAGTGAAAAGGGCTATGGTTGCCTACAGTACCCAGAAGTAATCACATTTCATTTCTATCTGAGAGGAAAGAAAGGCTATCTCACTGTGGTTCTACAGCCGTCAACCAGCTAGTCTTTCCTTGCCGAACCATTCACTGCTAAAGGGAGGTGAGTTTTCAGGATTGATTTGATTCATCATCTAAAGGGAAGTAGAATTTGTCCACTACCCTCCCCAAAGTTTTATACTGTAAATCTCAATGAGTGAAAGAACAAGCTTATTTATGAGTACAGGTGGAAACTCTAGTAATATCCAGAAAAGAGATGGTGAATTGTCACAGAAATAAACTTAAGTCTATTTGATTTCAGAGCCCAAAATGCCTCCATGCCATTGGTTATGCAGAAAGGAGTGGTAAGAGTAAGCCCTTTACCACATTTTCGCTTTAGATCAATTCTGCTGTGACACTGATTAACTTAGATCTCTAAATACACTTCTCAAGGACGGATGACACTGCACACAGAAGAAAAACTATACCCTTAACACATTATCTATAGCTGGTTCCCCACAAGATGATTTAGGTGGTACACGTTTACCGCCTTAAATGACATTGAATTACAGAGGCCTGAATCCTTCTGATACTATCAGAGCAAAAGCCAGTGTAATGCTCTGAGTCTGTAACACTTTCTAACAGGTGTAAATCTCCCTTTAATAAAGACAGGCTTAGAGCTTTAAAGGACATCACCTGGACTTTTAAACATTGTTTTGTCTTCCCTGCAAATAGTTTTTCAGTTACTTTTTATTTGTGATAAACAGTATTGGTCCTGGGGCTTCCCTGGTGACTCAGTGGTAAAGAAACCACCTGCCAATACAGGAGACAGGGGTTCATTCCCGATCGGGGCTTCATTCAAGATCCCACATGCCATGAAGCAACTAAACCCACGAGCCACAGCTATTGAACTTGTGCTCTAGAGTCTGGGAGTCGCAACTACTGAGGCCACGTGCTGCGATCACTGAAGTCCTGAAGTCTGTGCTCTGCAACAAGAGGCGCCTCTGCAATGAGAAGCCCATGCGCGCGCTGAAACTGGAGAGTAGCCGCTGCTTTCAATAACTAAAGAAGAGCCTGGGCAGCAGTGGAGACCCAGAACAGCCAACAGTGAATTAATTGGCTTTTTAAAAATTGGTCTTTCCATTTGAGGTAATGATAATTAGGAAATAATATGAAATTTCCTTTGAAAGCAAATCTATTTAAGGAAAACAAAATCAAGTAAAAGAGTAATTAGTTTGGAGAAAGGGTTATGCATGGATGTTAAAAATTATGAGGCAATATGTAGTGGTATATGAATAAGGAAAAATATGAAAGTGTTTTGAGAAGACTAAAGCTTGCAAAGCATTTACCTGGAGAAACTAGAGAATGATTGCAAGAATAATTTAATTTCAAGACTAAAGAAATTGCTAGCGCAGAGGGTAATTACTTCAGGAGCCACAAGAGGGCAGTGGATCAGTGGCTGTAAAGCCAGTTTGGTCGGTATGTCTTCCTCACCAAGCCCTTGTTCCTTAAAGTGTGGTCCACACAGCAGCATAAACGTCATCTGAGAGCTTATTGGAAAGGTTGTGTCTCTGGCCTCATCCCTGGACTACTGAATCAGATATGCGTTCTAATGAGGCTCCTACTTAATTCTTACGCACATTCAGTTCAGTTCAGTTGCTCTGTTGTGTCCAACTCTGTGACCCCATGGACCGCAGCATGCCAGACTTCCCTGTCCATCACCAACTCCTGGAGCTTGTTCAAATTCATGTCCCTCAAATTGGTGATGCCATCCAACCATCTCTTCCTCTGTCATCCCCCTCTTCTGCCTTCAGTCTTTCCCAGCATCAGGATCTTTTCCAGTGAGTCAGCTCTTTACATCAAGTGGCCAAAGTATTGGAGCTTAAGCTTCGACATCAGTCCTTCCAATGAATATTCAGGGTTGATTTCCTTTAGAATTGACTTGTTTGATCTCCTTGCAGTCCAAGGGACTCTCATGAGTCTTCTCCAACACCACAGTTCAAAAGCAGTTCTTTGGCGCTCAGCCTTCTTTATGCACATTTGAGTTTGAAAAGTACTGACTTTGGCTCAGAGTTTTGGGTCCCTTCTGGCTACTCTTCCTGCTGTGGAACAGGGCTGACATGGTGATAATTTTGAAGAAGTACATTTGCCACAGAGTCTACTATGATATTGTCAGATTACTTATGTTTGAATCTCAGTTCCTCCTCTCACAGTAGCACTTGGGTGAAAAACTGCATTTCCAATACTTATAACATTTCTTTAACGAACAGATGCTCAACAAATGGATGGATAAATGAATAAACCATTCAGACACAGAGAAATCATCTTTCCTAACAGTGTTTCTGTGTTCCTGCCGTCCTTTATTTTGTTAGTTTGATGGAAGATGAGGGTTTATTTGTGTCTTTTAGTATCAACTGCTTTAAATCTTTTTGTAACAAGACAGGAAGTAAATGTTCCCACATGTACACATATCTGTTCAAATGTTTCTGGCACATTCAGGTGAGCTTTCCCAGGGCTTTTCTCCATATTCTGATATCTGCTCCTACTAATATAAGACCCTGGGTGTGCAAGCCATGTACAGATTGAGACAAGTAGAGTTTGAAAGAAAGGGTTCACATTCTGACCATTTTATAGGTTTCAGACCATCTGGGCCTTAGGGAAATTGAAGTAAAAGAATAAAACCTACTTGTGTTTCCTTGCCTAAAAATCAATAGGTTATTCCAGGAAAATATTAAAAATGACTTGTATACTTGGGGGAGTAGAGCTTTTAGTAAAATATTAAAAGAATACTTTCAGTATTTTCCCTTTTAATAGGTACAAGTGCAGGATATTGAAAAAGCAGTAGAATGCTTCAAAAAGTCTAAAATATAAGGCTCTTGCCTCTGTAGGCTTTGTGTGTTTTCCAATCATTCACCCACTACAAATCAATTTACAGTTGAATGGTTTCTCCATTAGTTCTGGTGCCAGAATATATTGAGAGGAAAGAGAAGTCTAATTGATGGGGTTATTCCTGGGCTGAGGTGAATCTCCCAGGCTCCATCCTTGAAGCTTTACAGAGTAACTGGCCAGCAGCTTGAGAAGGAGGTTTTCATAACCCCAACCATAAAACCAGTTCATTAAACTCTCCCTACGATTAAAACCTAAGTAATGAGATACCCCTTCCTCCTTTCTAAAGCTGCAACCCTGTGATTTTTCTTTCATTTCATTTTTGCATTCATCCACTCAACAAATATTTTTGAGTACCTGCTAAATGCTAGGGATATAGAACAAAAAAGACAGTCTCTGCTCTGGGGAAACTGACATCTAGAATGTGAAAGAGGAGAGAGATGACAGCCAAAGAAACAAAGATTAATTCTATTAGTTACAGAAGAAGGAAAAGCTGGGTAATGTGATTGTGCATGTGGAACATGTACAAACTTAGAATGAACCAACAGGCAAAGACTCCGAGAATGTGATATTTGCTCCAAGACTCGAATGGGAGTTAGCAGAGCAAGCCTTGCTGGAAGAGTCTTCTAGTAGAGATCAGCTACAAAAAAATCCCCAAGGCAGGATCATGTTCAGCATTTTTGAGGAACAAAAAGAATATCAAACTGTGTCTGTATCAAATTGATTAAGGTCAAGTGTGGTATGTATAAAAATATACTCATGAAAGTTCATGAGTGTAGTGGAGGGTGTAGGAAATGTCGAGATGACTTGATAGCACAGTGTAATGAGCCCAGAAGGCCCAGGCTCTGCTGTGATTCTACTTGTTCATACTACCTGTGATTAATTAGTGGTTTAGTGGTTGTAGGGAAAGAAAGACGCTTTGCATTATTGGGGCTGGGTTGAGTTAAGTTTTGTTGATGCTCAGAAGTGAACCTATTGGAATGGTGTTCATCATGAGCCGCATTGGTGTCTTATCCTATCAATTCATGTTGTTACTTTGCGCACTGAGTTATTTCGGAAGCTGCTCAATCATGGTGGCACTTAGAGAGAAAATTGCAACATAAAATTCCAACCCAACCATGAAAAGTTTTAGATATTAAGTTTTTGAGACCTATCAGTAACTGTTATAATTAGCTCCTGCTGAAAATTTGTATTTTTTCAGAGCATCATTACTCTTCATAATTAGTTCTATAATTTCCCCATAGAATATGATCCATTTTATTTGAAGTGCTAAAATCAAACACAAGTAGTTGATCACTGTCTATCTGTAATTTGCATTGCGCTTTATCCAAGAAAATATTAGTTTTTGTTAGCCAGATAGAGATCTATTATGAATGTCAATGTAACTTAATTAAAGCATAATATTAATCATAAGACTATCTTCCAGACTCAAATACTTCCTCAATGATGTTTACTTGTCTAGAACTTAGCTGATGAAATGCAAAAATAAAATTGGATAAAGGCATTTTGGTGAGTAGGGAGATTTAACAAAAGCCTTTCTTAATGAAAAAATAAAGTAATAGAAAGCACAGAAAGAATTGTACCTACTAAATTATGTTCAAAAGCATATCACAGTAAAATAAGTTGTTTTGCTCATTTTATATCTAAGCATTAAATAATATTTATTAAATTTCTGCATTTCATTGAACTGTTCTGTAATTTAGTCAACAAGACATAGCTCATACCCTCTATTAGTTTTTGCAAATTTTATTCATTTTAATATAAAATGCCTGAGCAGTTTTAGGCATTAGAAAACGTTCTGCCATAATCACTACTTTTTGCATCATTTTAATGTATGTAATAGCTTAAAAAACTGAAGTGTATTCTATATTAATGAGGGTGAGTGCAACTTCTTTGGGGAAAACTGTCCATTTCTTTAGAGAAATATTTTAATGGATCTCTGGTTAAGCAAGATAAGGCCCAAAACTTGGTGCTAATGTGGTACTTTTGAGGTCATGGGCGCATTCAGGTAATGAGGTATTACGGAGAGACAGTAATTCTCTGTGTAATTAAATAAAAGGCTGTCTTCCACAAATGTAAAGATTGTTATAGTAACTAATTTGGAACTTCCTGGCTGGGGCTGTAGTTGTCCTAGAAACAGAGTTGTCATCCTGAAACTAAAGAGGGAAAGAGAAAACTTAGATAATGAGAGGGGCCCCAGCCACGAGAGAGACAGTGACGAGAGAACACCCCACAAAAGAACCATTTCCTAGCCATCCTCAGAGCATTTGGAAACCACACGGCACTCCTAGCAGTCTCCGGGATGAGGGCTGGAATTACAGTATTAAAGGGAAGAATGACTCCAGAAGGTAGGAGAAGTTTGTGTGCGCTCGGATTGCACCTTAAATTGTGCCAGCTGAAATGCTTTTGGATGGAGACAGCAAAAAACTCAACCCAAATTGAATTAACCAGTAAATGGGAATTTGGGGCTCAAAAGGCTAAATCTTCATCCAGAGATTTTGTGGGGGTTGAGACAAGATTCGGGGTACAGGAACCTTTGAGAGATGGTTCTTCAAGTTCCTGCCTTCCCTCAGGCTGGCTATCAGCCTCAGACGCTGCTCCTCATTCACACCCAAGGTAAGGGAAGAGGCAGGCTTCCCCAGCCACTTCACAAGAAAAAGGTCTTGTGCTGATCGCCTAGGCCTGAGTTACCTGAACTAATAAAGGTGTCAAGGGAACAGGTTTACTCTGATTTAGCTGTATCAGGTCTAAGCCCTGTACCGGGAAATGGAGTCAAGCCTGAAGAAGAAAACTGTAAGTCGCTCAACTGTATCTGACTCTTTGCGAGCCCATGGACTGTAGCCTGCCAGGCTCTTCTGTCCATGGAATTCTCCAGGCAGGAATACTGGAGTGGGTAGCCATCCCCTTTTTCCAGGGGATCTTCCTGACCCAGGGATTGAACCTGGTCTCTTGCATTGTAAGCAGATTCTTTACCATCTGAGCCATCAGGGAAACCCAGCAGTCAAGCTTACTGAGACAGAATAGTATTAAGGGAGCCAGGGCGGATGTTTGGAAGACAACTTTGGTTTTCTTTATAAGATCTAACAAGCTTCCTGAGCTTTGGCTTCTGGAAGAGTTTCAGGAATGAATTTTAGGTCCACTCAAATTTCAGTGACTAGTCAAGAAAATTTAGTTTTACTTCTCTTTCCATAGCTGGTATATAATAAGATCATCTTAAATTTAACAATTCCATTTTCTCAGAGTTAAATAATACCCATTTAAACTACAGTATTTTTTTTTTTTTGGAGTGAAACCTACCATACTTAGAACTAAGTGTTAATGAGCAATTTGAAAGCATTTAAGAAGCAGTAAACTCAAGAATTCTCATGAAGAGGGCAGGTGGGTACTGAAGAGTTTGCCAGACAGCACTGGGGGCTGGCTTCTCATCCCCCCAGACAGAAGCTAAGGTACACTGCCCACATACCAGCTGGACAGCCTGAAAAGGGAGCCCAGCTGGGGAGCACCGCAGGATTTTCCAGGACTCCCTCTGGGCATCCTTGCACCCATACTTGGGGTTCTCCCAATGAAATAGCCAAAGTCTGAGCATCAGGAGCCTGCCAGCAGTGCACAGTTGGAGTGATGCTTCAAGCAGCAAGCAGTATTTTCCAGATGTAGAGATTCAGTGTGCTTAGAGATTTGCATGGGAACTATAGAGTAGCTGTCTGTTGCTGCTGACTAAAGAGCATACATATGTGGCTGGAGCCCTTCTAGACATGAATGAGAGAATTTGGTTTGTATTTGCTTTAGCACAGTGAAGAAAACTAAAGAATAATAAAGGTGAAGTTTTTAAGACTCAGGAGACCCTGGACTCGATAACAGGGGGAGATGGAGATTATTTCACTTTCATGAAAGATCTCCTTTTGACTTACACTGAAATCTGTCTGACCAGTGCTCTCCTTCTAAAGTCTTCCGTGAACTACACTTGGTAGAAATTCATTGTCTATTTAACAAGATCTCCAAAGATTAAAGACATGAGTTTTTGCATTTTAAAGAATACCTCCCTTCATTATGAACTCAGTCAGAAAAACAGGACAAAGTTGGGTAGCAAATGCATTATGTATGTGAGTTTGTTTTTAATTGATTTTTGAATAATCTTCATCATGCTGGTTCAGATTGACAGATAGCTCATGCTATTCTGTAGCTGCTGCTTTAGACTGTATTAGCCTTTTCTGAAAGAAGTCAGTTTTTCACCTGACTCCCTGACTTTGACAGAATAGACTGGACTGTAAACTCATCTCAGCTGTTGCAGAGATTTTCTACTTAAAAAATGCCTGCCTCACAGGTGCTAAAATCACTACCCCTATACCTCACAGCTTAGAAGAATTAATTTTCTTTTGAGAAAATAAAGGCAACTTCTAGGAGTTGCCTTCTAAAATGTAAATATTACTGGCAAAATTCTTGTATTTAGCCAACTCACGTCTGGTTTATATAGAATGTCTCGAGTTTTAATTTTTTATCTTGCACATTCTATCTGGGGGTGGTACCTAAGGGGTTTTTTTTTTCCCCATTCTATCTGAATTCTTTATATTTGAGTTGCTCCTCCTTGCTATGGGCTTCCCTTGTGGCTCAGCTGGTAAAGAATCTCCCTGCAATATGGGAGACCTGGGTTCATTCCCTGGGTTGGGAAGATCCCCTGGAGGAGGGCATGGCAACCCACTCCAGTATTCTGGCCTGGAGAATTCCATGGACTGTATAGTCCATGGGGTTGCAAATAGTCAGACATGACTGAGCAACTTTCACTTTCACTCCTTCCTATGGACTTGACTGTAAAATTTTAACACACACACATTCACACACACCTGTTCATGCAACTAATCCCCTGAGGTGTGTGCCACAAAGCACCACTTTATATTGATGTAATTATAAACTCATTGACAATATCATGTATTTTAGCCCTCCTGAGATCAGTGTCACATCCTATTCTTGCTATTCTGTATTGCCATTTTATAACAAGAATAACAAAATGTTACTCTGTTGCTAGGTAACCTTGGCAATTTTGTAGTAGCCCTCTACTTTCATCATTCCTCTGTGGTCAAAATATAATTGCTTTTCTTCTGAAACTTTTTTCCCATTCATGGCTGCCATTGTCATCGGATAACTGTCATCCTATTATTCTCACTATTGAATTCAGTGATGAGAAAGAAGCCACAATTTGCTCATCCTTCCACAGAATAGAAAATTGACATGTTCTTATGATGCATCTGGGTGCTTTCAGAGAAAGAGTTCCTCTCTTAGAGGTCACGTTCCAAAAGAAGGCTTTCAGCACTTGGCAACCCTTCCTCTCTAATTTGCCTCCTCTTTACAACCCCTATCATAATCCCTTTCTTTCAAGAAGTAGGTTTGTGGCTAGAGTATGGTCATGTTTTGTGTACAATGATTACCTTCTGACAGAAAGTGAAGTTATTTTGTAGATGCTTCGCCATGAATGATGCTCAGTCTGTGAATTGACATACATCAGCAACTTAATAAAAGCAACAATAACTGTGACTTTAGCTGTGGGACTATTGTGTGCCAGGCACTGCTCAGTGACATACATTATCTGAGAAATCTCCATAAACTCTGTGAGATACTGTCACTCCCATTGTGTAGATAAGGAAGCTGAGATGAGACTCGGAGATCCCAGATCATACGCTTAGTGGGTAGCAGAACCAAGGTTTCTTCATCGATGATGTCATTGATTATGAGAAGTAGCATCAACTTAATAACAGCTTAAATGTAAATGATAACTAGAAGATGAGTCTTGAATTCAGAAATATTAAATTAGAAAAACATGCACACTAGAACCAAGAAAATACTACACATGTGTGTACTTAGTCGCTCAGTTGTGTCTGACTCTTTGAGACCCCATGGACTGTAGCCCACCAGGCTCCTCTGTCCATGGGGATTCTCCAGGCAAGAATACTGGAGTGGATTGCCATGCCCTCTTCCAGGGGATCTTCCTAACTCAGGGGTAGAACCCAGGTCCCTCACATTGCAGGCAGATTCTTCACTGTCTGAGCCACCAGGAAAGCCAAATATATATATGAGTATATATATCCTTGGAGTAGGAAATGGAAACCCACTCCAGTATTCTTGCCTGGAGAATTCCATGGACGGAGGAGCCTGGCGGGCTGCTGTCCACAGGGTCGCAGAGCCAGACACTACTGAAGCCACTTAGCACACATAGTAAATATACACACGTGTATGATGTGCTACCATTCTCTTGCTTACAAACTGGAATTTTCCCCCCTAATTATTGTTCCATGTAAATCACATAACAGTGTCATCTAATTTCATTGTTTCCCTCCCCCACACCCCAACTCCCATCTCCCTGCTACCATTTTAGTGGGGTTCTTTCCAGTACATGCATGTCTGATGAATATTTTTTAAGTTGTGAAGAGGTGCCATTGCAATTATTAAATCTGGAGTCAACACCCACCTCTACCACTCGCCAAATAAATCATCTTAAGGAAGATAATTCTCTGACCTTATGTCTCTGGGTATATTTTGTTTATCCTTATCAAATTTTTGATAGAGATAGATAAATCTATGTGAACGGTTAAGTCTCCCACTAGCCATGACTTCTTTGATAACAAAGTCTTTCTTTTATTTATCCAGGTATGTCGCTATAGTATCTTGCACATACTGAAGTAGGTGTTCAATAAATATTTATTTAATCACATTTGTTAATACACTTCTTTTCCCCAAATGGTTAATCACAGCATGCTGGTATTATGAGAACTAATCAAGTAATTTGGGGAGAACTTTCCATTTCTTCTGTAAGAATTATCATCTCAGAGCTGTGTTTTCACTTGTCCCTTGAAGATTTTCTTTAAGAGGCAAAGACCCTGCCCTTTCTGAAACAAACCTGCCTTCTCAAAAGTTGGATTCATGTTTCATGTCAATGTATGGCAAAAACCACTACAATATTGTAAAGTAATTATTCTCCAACTAATAAAAATAAATGGAAAAAAAGAAAAAAAAGTTGGATTTCTACCTTCTTCCTTAAAGAAGAGAGAAGGCACAAATCAATGATGTAGGGAAAGGTTGAGCACACAGTTAATTTTATTAAGCTTGACTCTTTAGTAAATTGACTTTTTAAAAAGTTTCATGGAATGAAAAGAACAAATTATGTCTGAATTCTAGAAAAGATTTGAAATTTTATTTATCAAAGATGGTGCATTAAAACTTTTATAATCTCCCCATTTTAAGAAAATAGCCAGTTCAAATGCATAAATTAAGCCACATAAAATGTGGTAGGAGACATCTATTTCCTAGATGCTTCTACTTAGCCAGCAGTGAAACAAACAGAATAGCTTAATTGTGGCATTATTGTTTTGGAAAGAAGCCAGCCAACTAGAAGGAAAGAGATAGGAGATAAGCCTCTAATTTAAATAGGTGATTAGTCATTTAATTTCCTTTGTCTTTTCTTTGTTTTCTATTACATTTCATCTCAGAGTTGTATATAAAATAAACCTAATTAAATTGAAAGGGGAAGTAGAGAGATAGCCTGATTGACAAGTTGGGAGAAAAACTCTACTTTGAATCAGCATTAAAATAAATACAAACTAGAAGAAAAGCCTGAACATCAAATATTTGTTTAAACTTTGGGCTTATATTATATTTCATTCACAGTTTTGAATGTTAGGTTTAGTGGAACAAATCAGTGATGCTTAGGTAATGCATCTCTGGTTGATAGGAATGTGCATTTTCTTTGTTTTGATACCTAGATTCTCTGTTCCTTATTTGACAATTTACCCCCTATATCATGCTATTTCAACAATATCAATGTTCACAAATTCCAGCCATTACTAAGATGTAGAATTTCCTTCAAGGGCTATTAATTATCTCTTCCCATGGCAGACATTGTCTTTTATCTAATCAATGTTTTACCCATTTTGTGGGGGTTGTAAAATTAGTGTTTTTCCTTTCATTTTCAGGAATCTTGTTTACCTCACAAGCGCCAGACTCCCTTTCAGCATGACGATGCCCTTAAACTCAGGTTGGTAAATACATGGGTGGGTGCTATCGATCTCCACCTCCACACCCAAAGCAAGCATCACTCATTGATCCTTCCTGTTCAGCCTGTTTTTAAACTTGGAATTCAATGCCACAAACCAGACATCTGCTACTAAAGCAATCTCAGCATAAATCTTTTTGCCAGTCTATGCTAGACATTAATCCATCCCCTTCCTTTTGTTTAATTTTTCTAAGTACTGTCTTCTTAACTAAATTGTTTTCGTAGTCCTTCTCTATCTGATCAAATGTCTCCTGCCTTAATATATTTTCTCCTGAATTACAAAGTAATATTCATTCACTAGGACAAAAAGGATTCCTTCTTGTGGTTTGTTTTGCACTTTGAAAGGAATGGGCAGAAGTTTAATCTAAGAATTTTGTAAGTGAAAACATGGAATCAGAAGTACAAGGTAAACATGCAGTCTTAGATCTTCGTATCTTTTGTATGTACCTGATTCATGCATTCTTAGAACATTTTGAAATCAATCGAATCACTGTCCCTCTGATGTTCTTATAATGTACTCATTTGCTCAGGTCAGAATATGGAAACTTCTTCAGAGTTCATTTAGCAACGATGCAAACCATGTCAATTTTCACTCATAACAAATTGTGGTGGGAAAAGGACAAATATTTCCAGCACTTAATTTGGAGTTTTATATGTGTTCTTTTCCTCTACATCAATTTTATCAAAGTTCCAACTAGTTTTATTAGTTTTGGCAAAGTCCAGCAGATCCTACTGGAATTGTTGCAGATTCTTTTCTTCCCTTCTTTCCTCCTTTCTTCCTTGTCTCCTTCCTTTCTTTCTGTCTTATTTTTATTGGGGTATAGTTGATTTATAATATTATATAAGTTTCAAGTGTACAACATAGTGATTCACAATTTTTAAAGGTTATACTTCATGTATAGTTATGTACTATATGTTGGCTATATTCTCTGTGTTGTATAATATATCCTGTAGCTTATTTAAGTAGAAGACATATTTCCAGGCAAATCTCAGTAAGATGTGGTCAAAATAGTGCTTTGAGTGGCCAATCACCATGTGATAAGCAGACCTGTCCTATAACTGTGTGGTTGGAAATCTAAATATGAAGTTCAGATAGAAATATGAGAGCTGAAAATGTAGCTTGATCACCTTCACATCCCTATAGGAGATATAGACCATACCTATAAGTATTATGCAAAGATATAGAATGAGTAAGATTTAAGAGAGAGAGAGAGTGTGTATGTTAAACATTAGAAAATGGCCACATCATTATCTGAGTGAAACATTTTCATCAGTAGATTAGCTCAGAGAAAGAGTCTGAGAAGTGGTCTGAGAGGTAAGAAGATAAGTAGTAGGTAATGGAGAAAGGGAACTCAAGGGAAAAAGAATTCCAAGAAGGAGAAAGGGACTTACCCTATAAAAACATCTTTTTAATAGAAAACTTAATGTATAACAGGTTCAAATTGAGACTACAAAGAAAGGAAGTACCAAAGAAAATAAAGAGACACTTACAGTTAGAATTGTGGGAAGCTGAGAAGTTATTTATTGCAGTGCTTCCATTTTCATGAGAAATTGAAGGTAAAGTCATTTAATAAATATTCTTGGGGTGAATTATGAAAGTTTGGGACAGCTGCAATGCAGATGGAAAAAAAAGAGATGAGTAGGAATAAACAGAAATATTTTAGAGAGCTTTGAAACCCAGGTAAGGCTAGAGGCAAGTTGCAGTGGCACCAAATTATGTTGCTATACTAGTTTCTCTAACAGCTCGGGTGCACACAACAGCAGGGAAAGATTAGAATGAATTCATCCTTACTTATAACACACTGACTTTAAAAAATGGATTGAAGGGGCTTCCCTGCTGGCCCAGTGGTAAAGAATCTGCCTGCCAGTGTAGGAGACACGGGTTCAATCCCTAGTCTGGGAAGATCCCACACGCCACAGAACAGCTAAGCCCATGCTCCATAACTATAGAGCCTGTGCTCTAGAGCCCAGGAACCACAACTACTGAAGCCCGTGTGCCCTAGAGCGCGCGGTCCACAGCAAGAGAAACCACGGCAATGAGAGAAGCCCATCCACCACGCTGAGGAGTAGTTCCTATTCCTGCAGCAACAAAACCCCAGCACAGCCAAAGTAAATAAAAAATAATTTCTGAAAAATGGATTGGAAACCAGTAACAGCCAAAGTCAAAACTAAAATTCTATTCAAAAATATCAAAGAAGTATAGAGTATACTTTAAACTATAAATCAAATAGCCTGGATTCTATCTCTGACTCTGCCACTAACTAGCTATGTGACTAGGTTAAGTGATTAGCTTGCCTGCCCTTCACATTTCTGGAACTTAACCCATCTATAATATGAGGAAGTAGAAATGATTAAAGTGTCTTAAAACTCTAAAGTCTGAGGTCTAGGAGTCTGTGTGATATTCATTTATTTATTTCAGTTCAGTTCATCTCTGTCACTCAGTCGTGTCCGACTCTTTGCGACCCCATGAATCGCAGCACGCCAGGCCTCCCTGTCCATCACAAACTCCCCGAGTTTACTCAAACTCATGCCTATTGAGTCAGTGATGCCATCCAGCCATCTCATCTTCTGTTGTCCCCTTCTCCTCCTGCCCCCAATCCCTCCCAGCATCAGGCTCTTTTCCAATGAGTCAACTCTTCACATGAGGTGGCCAATGTATTGGAGTTTCAGCATCAGCATCAGTCCTTCCAATGAACACCCAGGGTTGATCTCCTTTAGGATGGACTGGTTGGATCTCCTTGCAGTCCAAGGGACTCTCAAGAGTCTTCTCCAACACCACAGTTCAAAAGCATCGGCACTCAGCTTTCTTCACCATCCAATTCTCACATCCATACATGACCACTGGAAAAACCATAGCCTTGACTAGACGGACCTTTGTTGGCAAAGTAATGTCTCTGCTTTTTTTTTTTTTTTTTGGTCTCTGCTTTTAAATATGCTGTCTAGGCTGGTCGTAACTTTCCTTCCAAGGAGTAAGCCTCTTTTAATTTCATGGTTGAAGTCACCATCTGCAGTGATTTTGGAGCCCCCCAAAATAAAGTCTGACGCTGTTTCCACTGTTTCCCCATCTATTTCCCATGAAGTGATGGGACCAGATGGCATGATCTTAGTTTTCTGAATGTTGAGCTTTAAGCCAACTTTTTCACTCTCCTCTTTCACTTTCATCAAGAGACTTTTTAGTTCCTCTTCACTTTCTGCCATAAGGGTGGTGTCCTTTGCATTTCTGAGGTTATTGATATTTCTTCCGGAAATCTTGATTCTAGCTTGTGCTTCTTCTAGCCCAGCGTTTCTCGTGATGTACTCTGCATATAAGTTAAATAAGTAGGGTGACAATATATAGCCTTGATGTACTCTTTTTCCTATTTGGAACCCATCTGTTGTTCCATGTCCAGTTCTAACTGTTGCTTCCTGATCTGCATACAGGTTTCTCAAGAGACAGGTCAGATGGTCTGATATTCCCATCTCTTTCATAATTTTCCACAGTTTATTGTGATCCACACAGTCAAAGGCTTTGGCATAGTCAATAAAGCAGAAATCGATGTTTTTCTGGAACTCTCTTGCTTTTTCGATGATCCAGCAGATGTTGGCAGTTTGATCTCCAGTTCCTCTGCCTTTTCTAAAACCAGCTTGAACATCTAGAAGTTCACGGTTCACGTATTGCTGAAGCCTGGCTTGGAGAACTTTGAGCATTACTTTACCTGCGTGTGAGATGAGTGCAATTGTGTGGTAGTTCAAGCATTCTTTGGGATTGCCTTTCTTTGGGATTGGAATGAAAACTGACCTTTTCCAGTCCTGTGGCCACTGCTGAGTTTTGCAAATTTGCTGATATATTGAGTGCAGCACTTTCACAGCATCATCTTTCAGGATTTGAAATAGCTCAAGTGGAATTCCATCACCTCCACTAGCCTTGTTCGTAGTGATGCTTTCTAAGGCCCACTTGACTTCACATTCCAGGATATCTGGCTCTAGGTGAGTGATCACACCATCATGATTATTTACTTAACAACTATTAATTATCAATATGTGCCAAACACTGTTTAAGATATGGATTATAATAATGAACAAGTTGTTGAGTTACATTCTAGAAGGAGAAATCAACAATAAACAAGTAAATATATATAATTGAAAATAGTGACAGGTAAGATGAAAGGAAAAGAAAAACAAAATACAGTTGACCCTTGAACAACCTGTGGGTTAGCGGCGCTGGCCCTCCACACAGTTGAAAATCTGCGTATAACTTATAGTTGGCCCTCTGGATCCATAGTTCCTTTGTATCCTGGGTTACTCTGCATCTGCAGATTCAACCAACCAGGGCTTGAGTGGTACTGTTCTATTTACTATTGAAAAAAACCTCTGTGTAAGTGAGAACTCACAATTTAAACCCCTGTTGTTCAGTGTCAACTGCAAGGTGAATGGAAGGTGATCTGAGAGAAATAAGGGATAAACTATACAGGTAATGACATTTGAGCAGTTATATCAATGACAAGCAAGAGTCAGCCATACAAAAACTTAAGGGAATAAACACTCTAGGCTGAAGAAGCAGCTAGTACGTAAGCCTGGAGTAGAACTGAGCTTGGTATATTTGGAGAATAAGAAGACCAAGTGTGCTTCACTTCTGTGATATCCTTCCTCCAAATTCCTGTAATTACAGTCTAATCATGAGAAAATATGAAACACTCAAATTGAGGGGCATGGGACATTTCACCAAACACCTGACTCAGTTCAGTTGCTCAGTCATGTCTGACTCTTTGCAACCCCATGGACTATAGCACACCAGGCTTCTCTGTCCATCCCCAACTCCCAGAGTTTACTCAAACTCATGTCCATTGAGTTGGTGATGCCATCCAACCATCTCATCCTCTGTCGTCCCCTTCTCCTCCTGCCTTCAATCTTTCCCAGCATCAGGGTCTTTTCAAATGAGTCAGTTCTTCACATCAGGTGGCCAACGTATTGGAATTTCAGCTTCAGCATCAGTCCTTCCAATGAACACCCAGAACTGATCTCCTTTAGGATGGACTGGTTGGATCTCCTTGCAGTCCAAGGGACTCCCAAGAGTCTTCTCCAACACCACAGTTCAAAGGCATCAATTCTTCAGTGCTCAGTTTTCTTTATGGTCCAACTCTCACATGCATACGTGACTACTAGAAAACCCATAGCTTTGACTAGACGGACTTTGTTGACAAAGCAATGTCTCTGCTTATTAATATGCTGTCTAGGTTGGTCACAACTTTTCTTCCAAGGAGCAAGCACCTTTTAATTTCATGGCTGCAGTCACCATCTGCAGTGATTTTGGAGCCCCCCAAAATAAAGTCTGTCACTGTTTTCACTGTTTCCCCATCTATTTGCCGTGAAGTGATGGGATCAGATGCTGTGATCTTAGTTTTCTGAATCTTGAATTTTAAGCCAACTTTTTCACTCTCCTCTTTCACTTTCATCAAGAGGCTCTTTAGTTCTTCGCTTTCTGCCATAAGGGTGGTGTCATCTGCATATCTGAGGTTATTGTTATTTCTCCCAGCAATCTTGATTCCAGCTTGTGCTTCATCCAGTCCAGTGTTTCTCATGATGTGCTCTGCATATAAGTTAAACAAGCGGGGGAACAATATACAGCCTTGATGTACTCCTTTCCCAATTTGGAACCAGTCTGTTGTTCCATGTCCAGTTCTAACTGTTGCTTCCTGACCTGCATACAGATTTCTCAGCAGCCAGGTCAGATGGCCTGGTATTCCCATCTCTTTAGAATTCTCCACAGTTTGTTGTGATCCACACAGTCAAAAGTTTTGGCATAGTCAATAAAGCAGAAGTAGATGTTTTCCTGGAACTCTCTTGCTTTTCCAATGATCCAACACCTGACTAGCATTCTTCAAAAGTGTCAAAGTTATTAAAAATAAGACACGACTGTGAAAATATGTCTCAGAAATATGTCAGAGATGATTTGAGGAGACTGAGGTGATGTGGGGACTAAATACAAGGTGATATTCTGGATAGGAACTTGGAATAGAAACTGGTGAAATGCAAGTCAAGTCTGTAGTTTAGTAAAAGAGTCTTGCATCAAGGTTAATTTCTCAGTTTCAGTAAATGTATTAGGGTTCTGTACCAGATGCTGACATTAGGTAACGCTGAGTGAAGAGTGTAGAGGAAGTCCATCTACTCTTTTTGCAACTCATCTGTAAATAAAAAAGTGTTTCAAAATTAATTTTTAAAGTTGACACATTAATAACTTGTTCCTTGGCAATAAGACATGGAGGAATTAAAATATGTTGAGTATGACCCACAGTTCAAGAAACTAATAAAAATCTGAACTTTTCATTGAAAAAACAATTACTTAGATTGATAAGTATAGAAGCAGGAAGACTAGTTGGGTTATTCCTTATCCCATGTGAAAGATGAGTTGGCTTGAACATTGATAGTATGGTCACTGTGAAAATGAAGGGAAATCCATGAGTTTGGGATGTATTTTGGAGGTAGAACTGACAAGACTAGATGAAAGATTAGACAGGAAGGGATTATATAGTCAAGAGTTTGGTTTGGTTAAGATGCATGTGCTACAAACACAGCTCAAGCATTGTGCAGCCAGGTTGCTGTGGACTGTTCTTTGTCTTCTGTCTGGCTTCTAATTCTTGGCAGCAAATGCTCTATGCCGTTTCCTTTCTTTCTGCTTATCATAGTTCTTTGATTATTTTAACCCTAGAACTCATTGTTATTCAGTTCATATCAGGCAGGTGAATAAACCAACTTCTTCCCATTTTAAAATTCCGGAATTAAATTCTAGAGAGAAATTTCAAAGATTGAATCCAATTATTTTGTTTATAGATGAGGACACTGAAGCACCAAGAGCCCAAGTAGAATGCTTCAGTGATGGATCCAGAAACAAAAACCAATGTTTTTATCGTCAGGCAAGACATATATTTCTCCTCCTTGAATTTACCTCAATACATCTAAACAGTTTTCTAGTCCCAGGTGCAGTAACTGGCACATCTGAACGCAGTAAAGCATCTTACCCTTAACCACTGAGACTGGAAAGTTGTCATTTTATACCACACCCAAAGCAACTGCTATGGACACTTGATATTTTTTTGTTAGTATAGTTAAGAAACCTTTTGAAGCTTTGAATTGGGCAATAAGAAGTATTTCATTACACATGGTAGGAGATGCCTTGTCCTTACAGATTAGGAGCTCCTGTTCAGTCCTGAGTCCATGAAGGGCAACATGTGACTCTGAATTTCCAGTGCCTTGCTTGTGGTACATGTCCAAGAAATCCTTATTTCTTGATGGAAAGAATGAATAGAATAGTTGCTGTTCAGTTTACTACTTAGAAAGACACACTGCAATTAGGACTCACAATTCTAGTTCTTGCCTGCCTTTCATCGGTTTAGTCTTTAGATTAACATTAATATTTTAGGTCGTGTTGTTCATCTCCGTGTTTCTTCGGTTAGTTCTACTTAACAACAGTTTCCTCTCTTCCCTAAGTTTTGTAAATTTAGGTATCTGTGTATCACCTTCTCTTATCCTTGATCTAGTAAGAGACTTAATATCTAATCATTTTTTGAATCTGGATATATTTGAATATTAATACTAGTGCTAATTTATGAATTAAAAATTGAGAACTTTGTCTTTTTTACAGGCATTAGAGATACATACAGATGTATTTAAGGAAACTATTTTACTGTGTACATCATTTTCTATATTCTTTACAGGACTATATGGTTCAGTGATCTAAGCTTTGAGTATAAGAACTGACTTTTAAGTCTGTTTCTGAAGCTCATGCTGTAGAATTAACTTCATCTGAAAAATGAAAAGTGACTCCTGTTGAATAGTTGATGAAATGGTGAACATTTCCAAAACCATCTGAAATATCATTTTAAATAGAAGATAAGAGGAAAATAGTCAAATTGCAATTGAGGAAACTATACTTAAGAGGATATCCTTTAAGGTAAAAGATGAAAATTTAGTATAAAACTTCAAAGAGGAAAAAACTTTCTACTATTTCTAACAGTGTTTTTGAAATGTTCTGTAATGTCCAGAGAGATTAGACTCAGCCTTAAGGAAAATCTATTTAACTTAACAATAATTTAAAGTGATTTTTAAAATCTAAATGGGGAAAAACTCAAAGGAATAAGCAAAATATTTGAATTCAAGGAACTTATGTTTCCCTGACTACTTTTAGGAAAGTTACTTTATTTTTCTGTGATACATTGCACATCTGTAAAATTATTTGCCAGTAAGGACTTTAATAAAGGTAAGCTTCAGTGTCCGATAGAGTGTTTTGTGGAAAACTATGGAAATCTGGAATTTTAAAATCTAATTTTCTTTAGAAATGAAATTAATATCCCACTGGAGACTAGATCAGTTTTTTATTGGCATGATCCTAGTCATAGCTAAGCCAGGAATGAAGAGAATTGAAACAATTAGACTCAACAAAGCAAATACAAAATATCTAATTGGAAGCATGCAAGGAAATTTATGATGTTTGAGATTTTTCCGCTAGAATTAAACTCAAGATTTGTGGCAGGGTTTGACTCCAAAACCACCAAGTCACACCTAATGGCTCCTTTACCGCATAGGAACGTGTGGAGCCCAGCCCAAATTAGGACTAGTCACTTTCTACTCACACTTGATATGTATGGGAGTTTCCACTTTACAGTTCATGGTAAAATCATAAAAGAAGAGCCAAGATTTTGGCGCCACTGAGAAAGCATCTAGTTCTTAGCAGGCACCCATGTGTGGTGTGCAGAGGCCACTGCAAACCTCATGTTCCCAATGGCAAAGGGAGCAAATAAATCATCCGTGGTTTGTAGTTCAAACCATGTTCAAGAGGTTTTTGAGTTAAACAGTGGCTGAAGCAGAGTACAGAAGCGAGGAAAGGCTGATCAAGAAGACAGATGCCAGAGTAATGACTTAAAGGGTTGTTTTCTAGCATTTTGAAATTTTCTAAATTTGAAAATTCAACATACAATTGAGCCTTGAATGACACGGTTTGATCTGCATGGGTCCACTTATATGAGGGTTCTTTTTTCCATCAGTAGGTACTACAGTATTATATAATTCACAGTTGACTGAATCCACAGATAAGGAGGGCAGACTATAAATTGCACTCGGATTTTCGAGTGGGCGGAGAGTCTGCACCCCTAACCCCTATGCCGTTGAGAGGTCAGCTCTGCTTCATGTATACCAGTGGCTCCTCTGACGCTTGGAGACATGTCTTTGTAAGGGGACAGCTAGAGGCCTTTTGGGGTTCCACTGGTGGTTTTGAAGGGAGAACCGGCTGATAATATTTTTTTAGTCTTCAACTTGTGCTTTTCAGGGTGCATGGTCGGGAGTGGGTGGATGAAGATTTTATAGATGCTTTTGTATCATCTTACAGTTCTTCATTTTATGTGATAAACTGTGGGAAAGCTGTGTGCAAACCAAATTATATTTTAAATGCACTCACTGAGCGTGTTGACCAAAGAGATCCAGTAAAGTCAGCAATCACCCTGCGGTCTCCTTTGTGGGAATCTAGACGTTCCTAATTGGGTTTGATTAAAGCTAGGTCCGTGTGCCTTATTAAATTCTGCATTTGTGTAGAAATTTTACTTCTTTGATGGAAAATCACTAATTACTTCTTCCAGTTCTCCTCTGAGGTTGAGATAGAAGCATTATTAATCCAATTTTGTTTCTATATGTGATTAACATAAACCACTTTGACTCAAATGAAAGAGAGTTATTTTCTCCCTATCATCCTGATACACAGTGTTGGAATATATAAATAGCTGAATTAAAAACTGTCAAAAGCTTACCTGTGAAGTGAGATTTCTGTCTGCTAACACTGTAAAGTTCATTCTTTTCCAATAGAAATGAATAGAAACACTATGTTGAAAATATTTAGAGTATATATGTATGTCATAGTATTAATACATGAGTTGTCAAAACTATGGCCCACTGGTCAAATCCAGCCCATCATTTGTTTTTGTATGGCTCACAAATGTGTCCATACACTTTTTAATGCTTGAGAAAATTTGACAGAAGAGTAATATTTTGTCACACATAAAAATTATATGAAATTTAAATTTAATTGTCCATAAAAATGTTTTATTGGCATATAGCCATAGTCCTTGTTTATATAATGTTTCCATGGCTGCTTTCATGCTACAGAAGTAGAAATGAATAATTTTGACACAAACTGTATGACTCGTAAAACCAGCTGACTGTTTACCAAAAAAGTTTGCTGAAACCTTATGTATGAGGTGATTTGCATCCCAACAGTAAATAGCCCAACAATGAAAAACAGTGTTCATGTTTGATTAAAATAAAACCTAAAATATAATAAAGTTGTCTGAGATTGAAATATGTTTAAATTATGTAGACATAGAAAATCTAATATTCTAAAGTGAAAAGATACATGTTGAGATAGTAGGTGATTTAAAATGAAGTTCATTCACCTTTTAGTAAAATAAAGTTTATAAATAGATGTGGATTGAATCTATACATCATTTTCATTTGGGGGCACTTTAATTTATGATACAAATTTCTTTTAGCTGTAACTCAAGCAAAGGACAGAAAAAAAATCAGCAAAGAAATAACTCCAAAATATGGAGAGAGAAATGATAATACAATCAGAAACCCAATTGAGTGAGTTACAGTAGAGGAAGCATATTTAGTTAAGTTATTAAATGCCTCCCTAATTTCATTCATCTAGTTTTTCATTGTTTGGTTCTATTTTGGAAGTGTTGGCATTCTTTCTGATGATTATAGACTAAAGAAATAATTTTGTATTCTGCTAAGTGTAGTAGGCATTTTACAGTGCTACCTAGATAATCAGTGTGATTCCTTAGCCTTTTTAGTGAGACTGACATTAGGCTGAGGCCACACTTGGGCTTCTGAGGTAGAGCAGTGTTCTGAGATAGGAGAGTTTAGAATTATATGTATTTTAATGCAAGGAAGGTTAGTGAATCAGGAGGGGAAATAAGATCACTTCTTGTTCATTGACTATACTTACTTGAAAATAAATGTCAGTATTTTGTCAATCACACCCTAACTGATCCTTTAATTCTAAATGTCTTGTGCGTGTTCTGGTCTTTTGTTGCTGTTCAGTGGCTAAGTCGTGTCTGACTCTTTGCCACCCAACAGACTGTGGCATGCCAGGCTTCCCTGGCCTCTACTGTCTCCTGGAGTTGGCTCAAGTTCATGTCCATTGAGCCAAAGAGGCTATCTAACTATCTCATCCTCTGCCACCCTCTTCTCCTTTTGCCTTCAATCTTTCCCAGTGTCAGGGTCTTTTCCAGTGAGTCAGCTCTTTGCATCAGGTAGCCAAAGGATTGGAGCTTCAGCTTCAGCATTAGTCCTTCCAATGAATATTCAGGGTTGATTTCCTTTAGGATTGACTGGTTTGATCTCCTTGCAACCCAAGGGTCTCTCAAGAGTTCTCCAGCACAGTTCAAGAACATCAATTCTTTGGTGCTCAGCTTTCTTTATGGTCCAACTCTCACATCCATACATGACTACTGGCAAAACCACACCTTTGACTATACAGACCTTTGTCAGACAAGTGATATCTCTGCTTTTTAATATGCTGTCTAGGTTTGTCATAGCTTTCCATCCAAGGAGCAAACATCTTTTAATTTCATGGCTGCAGTCATCATCTGCAATGATCTTGGAGCCCAAGAAAATAAAATCTGTCACTGTTTGAACTCTTTCCCCCTTCTATATGCTATTAAGTGATGGGGCCAGATGCCATGAACTTAGTTTTTTGAATGTCGAGTTTTAAGCCAGCCTATTCACTCTCCTCTTTTACCCTCATCAAGAGGCTCTTTAGTTTCCCTTTGCTTTCTGCTATTACAGTGGTACCATCTGCATATCTGAAGTTGTTAATATTTCTCCCGGCAAGCTTGATTCTGGCTTGTGACTCATCCAACCTGGTATTTTGCATGATGTACTCTTCATATACTTTAAATAAACAGGGTGACAGTATATAGCCTTGATGTATTCCTTTTCCAATTTAGAACCAGTCTGTTATTCCATGTAATGTTCAAACTGTTACTTTTTGACCCGCATGCAGCTTTCTCAGGAAGGTAATGTGGTCTGATATTTCTGTCTCTTTAAGAATTTTCCACAGATTGCTGTGATCCACACAGTCAAAGGCTTTCCTGTAGTCAATGAAGCAGAAGTAGACATTTTTCTGGATCTCCCTTGCTTTCTGTGTAATCCAACAAATGTTGGCAATTTGGTCTCTGGTTCCTTTGCCTTTTCTAAACCCAGCCTGTACATCTGGAAGTTCTTGGAATACATACTGCTGAAACCTAGCTTGAAGGATTTTAAGCATAAGCTCACTGGCATGGGAAATGAGAGCACCTGTCTGGTAGTTTGAACATTCTTTGACACTGCCCTTCTCTGGGATTGAAATGAAAACGGACCTTTTCTGTTTCTGAGTATGTCTTCAGACATACTCAGATTACCTCCAATAATTTGCAGTAAGGTAACATATGGCAATAAAGGGAACAGGATTCTCACTGAAGGAAGAAGAGCGGCATCACAGGAGGGCGTCGAGGAGACAAGAGAGGCTTGGCTGACCAGAACACCCACAGTAACTAATATACTAATAAACAACAAATATACTAATATATAAATAAATATAACATGCAAATATTTACTAACAAGCAAATATATAATATGTAAGTATATAAAATATCAATATACATAAAATATATATTAATATGTAAATATATTAAGCATGTGAAAATAATCTCTACCTGATTATATAATAAAAAAGACATTAAAATTAAGCAAAAACAAATGTCAAAGTAATTTTGAAAATTAAAATAGAATTATATAAATATCTAACATTTGAAATTATTATTCTTAAAACTTCAAAGTGCACCTAAAATTAATTGCCTGCTCAATGTAGAAATTTTTCATTTACTTTACATTGCTGTTGTCAAATTGCTCAAAGTGTGTTCAAAAGTGTCCTCAAATTGGGTACTTCTGTTTCATGAAATTTGTTTAATGGTGAAAATATTTTATCTTCTTGCCTTGGTTTTGGCTTTGCTGTTGAAATCAATATTGCTTTTGATAATTCAGACCTTAGATCTTTTTCTGATTTCATATACTAGTATTCCACAACATATGCATCTTTTTCTCACTGTATTTTTCTATTATAGAATTTGCAAAGATCTGTGAAAGTTGCTCAGTCGTGTCTGACTCTTTGAGACCCCATGGACTGTATAGTCCAAGGAATTCTCCAGGCCAGAATACTGGAGTGGGTAGCCTTTCCCTCCTCCAGGGGATCTTTCCAATCCAGGGATTGAACCCAGGTCTCCCACATTGCAGGTGGATTCTTTGCCAGCTGAACCACCAGGGTAGCCCAAGAATACTGGAGTGGGCAGCCTATCCTTTCTCCAGTGGATCTTCCCAACCCAGATATCAAACTGGGGTCTCTAGCATTACGGGTGAATTATTTACCAACTGAGCTACTAGGGAAGCCTCTATAGCTTATGGTAAATATTCCAACACCAATGAGCAAATAATTTGAGGCTTCCCGATGGCTCAATGGTAAAAGAATCTGCCTATAATGCAGGAGACATGGGAGATTCAATTTTGATCCCTGGGTCGGGAAGATCCCCTGGAGGAGGAAACGCAACCCACTCCAGTATTCTGGCCTGGAAAATCCCATGGACAGAGGAGCCTGGTGGACTACAGTCCAAAGGGTCCCTAGAGTCGGATATGACTGAGCGACTGAGCACAATAGCACATTTAAATAATTTAGCATTCAGATCTCATAGCAAAGTTCATCACACTTCATTGGATTATGCATGAAAATTGCCAATTTAAGGACTCATTTTGCTTCCAAAACTTATTTTTTGGAACTCTATTCACAGAATTTTTATTAAGTGTACTATACACATAAACTTCTTAATTTCTTTCAATTTGCAATAATAACTCATCATGAACAAGAAACCAGGGTCACAGAAATACACTTACAACATAACCACAGCAGCAAGCAGAAGTGACTGGATGGATTGTAACCATGCCACTTCTGTATGTTCCTGTCCTATTCTAATGTTAACCTAAACCTTTGTTTCCGCATGTCAGCATTTCCTGTTCCTTCTTATTCACCCTGACCTCAGTGGCTTGTATGCATCCAAAGATGTTTCCAGGTTGATTTCTCTGCTTTAATTCTCACAGCATAATTGTAGTGCCTGTCCCTGTTTTCTCAGCTTCTCAGGTGATCTTTCTTGGGATTCAACATTAAGAAAAATACAGATTTCCTCAGAAATGCTGAGTGGGAATTTCCACATGGAAATATGAAACCAGTCAATCTTACTCTTTCCATTGATGCATCTTTATTGGACCTCATAACTTCTTTACTTAGGGCTTTCTGCTTGCCTTCAGAATGTTTTCCAACTGGCCCAGCTGACATTATTATCTCCAGGCTGTTCTTAGATCAGATGCTTATCTCTGGTCCAACTGGTTGCGACTTGGAGGAAATGGGGTCCAAGACCTGTAAACTGCTGCCTCAGCTCTAGGTGAGCAGTAGGACAGTTTTCCTCAAACAGAGTTTGTAGGTAAACTGGGCACAGTGATTGATGGGTGTCATACCATCCCTGGGACTTGCTATAGCTTCCTTTTAGGGAAAATACTGTCTAGACTGAAATAACAAAATACCGTTGCCTTGTGAAGACAATTACATGAATTCCCTTGTGAATTCCCTTACCCTCTAGCTCTTTTTGTTGTTCAGCTCCTGTATCCTTACTGAAGGCCAAACCCAAGGCAGAGCTTAACTTCTGTGCCAAATAGAGGAGAAGGCACACAGGATTTGAGTATTTGGAGAGGGAAACCCAGAAGTCAGGAGCTAGAGAAGATAAAGACAATGTGAAGAGAAGGATCCAGGAAAGAGGAACTCCTCTTGGCAGTACAACCAAGGAAGGAACTTCAAAATCAACAAACAAAAAAAGCAAAAGTAGGAATTGAGTGTCTTGTTTTTTTCAGTGACATACTCTCTTCTATTGGTTCATTTCCTTCCATTCTTTTCACTCTGCTTTTGTACATTTTTTAAGATGGTGTTAAAATGTAGGCTTTTTGTTGCCCTCCAAAATCTCTTTTCTTTCTTCTATGGTGATAGAGCCCCTGACTTTTGGCTACACACATGGCCATCTAGATTAGAAACAACACTTTCCAGCCTTCCTTGCAGGGACGAGGGGTCACTTGAGGGAGAGTTCAGGACAGAGGGATCTAAGCAGGAGGAAGAGTCATGTGACAACTTCTGGGAATCATGCCTCAGAGACAGCATGAGTGCCCTTTGCTTTTTTCTCCCTTCATTTCTTTCTTCATCCTACTGCCTGAGATAGAGACATTTCCACCTTCAGTTTTGAGGTTGAGTCCATGCATAGTGGAACATCAGCAGTAATATCCATGTGGTCTTATATATTATGTACTAAAATATTATATATTATGCCATACCAGCCTTAGACAGCCAAATAGACTTTCATTTAACAGAAAAATTGGCTTCTACTTACTTTAACCCATGGTATTTAGAAGTTTCTTCACACACATTTGTACTTAAATAATGTAGTTGCATAGATTTTTGCTATAATCCACCCTTTTCACTTAACAATGTATCATACATTTTTATTGCCAATATTGTTTGTAACTGCTATAGACTGAGTGGCTGTGTCCCCCACAACTCATATGCTGAAATCCTAACCCCAGAGTGATGCATTAAAAGGTGGGGCTTTGGGGATGTGATTAGGTCACAAGGAATTGTCATGAATGGAATTAGTGCCATTATAAAAGGGACCCCAGAGAGTGCCTTCAGCCCTTCCATCATTAACCTTGGTAGCACCTGGAATTGTGAGAAATTTCTGATGTTAATAACCATTCAATCTATAGTATTTTGTTATAGCAGCCCGAACAGATTAAGATAGTAATCATAATTTTTGATGGCTGTTTATAATTTAATCTCATAAATGTGCCACAGTTTATATAAGCAATTCCCCCTTATTAAATGTTTAAGTTGGCATTAATTAATTTATATATTTAGCTGTTAAAACTCCCTAGTTTTAATTCAATCATCCATACTAGAAACAAGAGTATATAGTACAAGTTAAGGACAATTAATTTTGTGGCTGTCCAGTAACCATGATACTAATTATTCAATTTCTTTCCCATCCCATTTAGATTTGTGCTGCTGCTGGTATCTGATATTAAATTCTCATATCAAAACATTTCTGTTTTATTTATTCTGCTCCATTAATCTATATATCCTTAGGCCAATGCTCTATGTTAACTATCATACCTATAAAGCAACCTAACTACAAATAATATGTTAAAATACTTATGACTTTCTTTTCTCACTTGGGTCAGTCTATTTTTACCCATGTGTCTTATAACCATGATATCCTTTTCAGAGCTGAGTCTGTTATTCAAAAACAATACTACTAATAGTGATACCTTGCTTTGAAACAGTATTTATTTCTCAGCTCCTTCAAATGTATTGTTTCAGTTGAGTTCTAAATAGAACTATTATGACATTCATTATTCAGATTAGTCACATTCAACTACTCTATCTCCAAAAATTTGAAACCAGAGGATTTTTAAAAAGCGGTTACAATCAGGCTCTCTGAAATTGTTCTGAAACGCTCCTAAGGAGACAGCTGCCAACTGCTTTGGCTGCAGCCCGCAGTGTTTGCTGCAGATTATTGATGGCGTTCTGCAGTCAGGTCAGAGCCTGTTAGCCTCTTGCTAACTTTGGTTGCAGCTGTCTGCAGTCACGCTGAGCATGTGAGGTCCAGCAGCACAGACCATCAAAAAGCTGTTCTCTGCCTGCTTTAAAAATAAATCCCTATAAAGTAGAACAAGTAATTGATGTTTTGCAATTTTTCTACTTGGGGACTCGAATCTGATCTTAAGTTGATGAAGCATTAGTAGATCTGCTTAGAAAAGAAGTGAAAAGCTGTTGTTTGAATAATAAAACATGAGAGAGATGTTTTAAAAGATTTTCAGTCTGTACTGCTGACATCAGGATGATATACCATACTCAGAGTTCAGTGGACTTCTCAGAATAGCATCTGTTATGTGCAAAGAGATATGGAAAGAATATATTCCGTACTTTAAGTGCTTTAACTACCAATAAGATATGGTTCAAGTGTGATAAGGCAAGAAATTCAAGCAATTTCTAAGATCTTGTATTTTTTAGAAAAGCTTAAGTGCCAACTAGATTAGCTTGGAAATGTTCCATAACTATACATCTATAAAAATGTGTTTTAAAATGTTGTAAAGTTATAGCGACTCTAATCAGTAGCAAGAAAGTAAAACGGAAGACTTAAGAAGTGTTGTGTAGCTAACTTTAAGAAATTCCATAGAAATTAACTTTTACATTGAGGCAGCCCCAAACAGAAAAATGGATTATGTGAGGATAACAATCAGATTGGAAAGGATCGTCAAGGGCATTCTTTGAGCCATGAAATAGTTGTAGCTTAAGTCAAGCTGCTTAATATACTTAATGTCAATATATTTATGCATATTGTATATGCTTAGTCCTGTGATTATATTATAAAGTCACAGGAACTTTATGGAAAAAAAGCAAAAATAAGCAGTAGAAAGGTTGCTCTAAGTCAGTTTCCCAAGTTGGTTCCATCAGAACAAATTTCCACAGGATATGAGCATATGTGCCATGAAAAAAGTGTTTCATGCTAAGATATCTAGAGAAATGCTAAAGTGAAAGAAAGTGAAGTTGCTCAGTCATGTCCGACTCTTTGCGACCCCATGGACTGTAATCTACCAACCTCCTCTGTCCATGGGATTTTCCAGGCAAGAGTACTGGAGTGGGTTGCCATTTCCTTCTGCAGGGGATCTTCCTGACTCAGGAATTGAACCCAAGTCTCCCACATTGCAGGCAGACACTTTACCGTCTGAGCCACCAGGGAAGTCCTAAGTGCCTATTTATGTTGCTAAGCACATATCTATATTTCAGGACTCCTCTGAGCCTTCAATAGACCATGATAGGTTGTGCACCTCTAAAAGGGTTTTAGGAGGCAACAATTTCCCAAACTTGATCTCTACTGAGGTGACCTATTTCAATCTCCTGGAACACTGTTTTGGAGAATGCATCTAAAAAGAAATATGTAGTCATTCAGACATTTTTCCCCAAAAAGTCAAGTATGCCAAGAGAACAAATGAAAACTTTCTTTGATACCTTGCAGACAGAAATTTTGGGACCCTGGTTCTAGGAAATTGTGGAATAACTTTTTAATATCCAAAGAGCATATAAAAATTAAAACAGAAGAAGGGAACTCAGGTTTCCATTATAAAGTAGTTCCTTTTTTCCATTTGTAAAATTGAATTTTAAACCTCAGAAAGATCTTAAAATAACACCTCCTTTAGCCAATCCTCTGATTTTACAGATGAGGAAATTGAGGCCCAGATCAGTAAAGTGGTTTGTCCAGGATTATTCAGTTAGTTAGAACTCTAGTGTGGGATGAGAGCTTGGTTCTGATTGCACTCATTTCATGTTCTCTTCGTCTGATAACTCCCACACAACAGGTCAGTTTTTTTTTTTAATTAAAACATATAAAGAGAAAAATTAAAATTCTTCCTTTTAGTTCAGGTCAGTTCAGTCACTCAATCATGTCTGACTTTTTGCGACCCCATGGACTGCAGCACGCCAGGCTTCCCTGTCTATCACCAACTCCCAAAGTTTGCTCAATCTCATGTCCACTGAGTCAGTGATGCCATCCAAACATCTCATCCTCTGTCATCCACTTCTCTTGCCTTCAATCTTTCCCAGCATCAGGGTCTTTTCCAAGGAGTCAGTTCTTTGCATAAGGTGGCCAAAGTATTGGAGTTTCAGCTTGAGCATCAGTCCTTCCAAAGAATATTCAGGACTGATTTCCTTTGGGATTGACTGGTCAGATCTCCTTGCAGTCCAAGGGACTCTCAAGAGTCTTCTCCAACACCACAGTTCAAAAGCATAAATTCTTTGGCGCTCAGCTTTCTTTATGGTCCAACTCTCATATCCATACGTGACTACTAGAAAAAGCAAAACTTTGACAGACCTTTGTTGGCAAAGTAATGTCTCTGCTTTTTAATATGCTGTCTAGGTTGGTCATAGTTTTTCTTCCAAGGAGCAAGCATCTTTTAATTTCATGGCTGTAGTCACCATCTGCAGTGATTTGGGAGCTCAAGAAAATAAAATCTGTCACTGTTTCCATTATTTCCCCATCTCTTTACCATGAAGTGATGGGACCAGATGCCATGATCTTAGTTTTTTGAATGTTAAGTTTTAAACTAGCTTTTTCACTCTCCTCTTTCCCTTTCATCAAAAATGCTTTCTTTACTCAGTCCTTTATTCCACAGCTCTCTCCAGAGTGAATAGTTTTGTTGCCTTTTTATTTTGTGCCCAGGTATCTGTCCTTCTATAATTTATTGAAAACTATATTATTCGTCTGTGAATTTATTCAGTAAACATTCAGTGAGCACATACTCTATTCCAGCCATACACAGTTGAAGTTTCTGCTCTCAGATTGCTCAGTCTGGTGTGAGAGATTGAACATTCTATGATAAGCACCATGACAGAAGCTAGGTAAAAACTTAAGGGCCACATTTCCTAAATTGTGCGAAGTAAAGAGAGATTTTCTAGAAGGGACGAAACCTTAACTGAATCTCTTTGGGGGCAGATCGGTGTAGGGTAAATAATGTGGATGGTTGTTCTGAGAGCAGCACAGCTAAAGCAGGGGAAGTGTGTAGTGTGTCTGCTGATAGGAGTGTAGCAGGGAAATAAGTTTGGACACATAGAGAAACACCAGATCATGGAAGGCCTTGTATCCAATGCTAATGATCTGGATCTCACATATTAAAAAGATCCAGCTGGCAGCAATGAAGAGAAAGGATTAGAGTGAAAGAAGGCAAGAGGCTATGGCAGTGGTCCAAGGAAAAAGTGATGAGGGCCTGAAATATGACATGCAAGTAAGAATAGAAACAGAGAGCCTCTCCTCTCAAGAGAATGAGTGTGGCCTGGAACTAGGAGATGAAAATGCAAATGTAGAGTGGATTGGTGTGGAACTTGTTTTGGAGATAATATCCCAGGATTGCTATTGGACTAGATGATGTGGGTGTGGACCCAGAGAAGGGGGAGTTGAAGATAACTTACAGTGCTGGCTTAAACATCTAAGTAGAATGGCCCTGATCTGAGTTACAGAAATAGGAGACAAGCAGGATTAGGAGAACATGTTTTGGACATGTTAAGTAAGACATTTAAGAGTGTGGCAAGTTGACAACTGGATATATTTGTGTTGGATGCAGAGGAGAGGTTTGGCCTAGAGATATTAATCTGGAAATCCTAAGTATATAGTGTAGGTACTGTGTTTAAAGTTATTAAATGGATGAGATTCTTTCCAGGGAACATGCACAGAAAAAAGAGTAGGTTAAAGATACAGAATATGGAGGGCAGGAAAAGAAGAAGGCCCCAACTGAGGAGACCTAAGAATGATCCAAGAGATGACAGTGATGTAGGAGGAGAGCTGAAAGGTCTGTGGATGTATAAACTAAAAGCTCTGCAATTGAGGTATAAACAGGTGAAGAAAACAGAGATTTAGGAAGTGCAGGAGAAAGGTACAGTTCTGGAGTTGGCTGGGAAATAGGGAAAGATTGAAAGAGGTAGGGTCACACATAAAGTTGACTTGAGAGGACAGGAAATTGAGGAATTCTTCCCCCTGAAAATTGTATTTTTTTCTCTATAAAATAGAAGCAAGTTTATTTTCTGAAACAAAGAGGGGGTATTGTACTTGAGAGGATTTAACTAGACTAGGGAACAAATAAATGTTGTGGGGAATGAATGAGGGAGTCATCCACAGTGGTCTCGTGGAATGATTGGCGTGCACCATTAATGGTCCAGCTAAAATGGAACTCCAAGATGCTGAGGGGACACTGATTCATTCTTTTTATTTCTTTATTTAGCTGTAGGGTCTTGTTGCAGCACATGGGATCCTCCCTGGGGCTCATGGGTTTCTCTGCAGTTGTGGCACACAGGCTCGGTTGCCCTATAGCATATGGGATCTGCCCAGACCAGGAATTGGACCTGTGTCCCCTGCATTGAAAGGTGGATTCTTATTGGTTCATTCTTTTTAAATGTATAAGAGACAAGCATTGGCATTTAAGAAAAGAGCTCATTTTTATAGAGAACTGATGAGCTTCTGGACTAGTCTTCCTTTTGGTTAATTACCCACATCCTGGACAATAGAGTCAAGCAATCATAACTCAGAGCAGCACTGTTCACTTGATACTCCTGTTACCTGAACTGTGGTCTGAGTGCAGAGCAGGAAGTATGTAGACTAAATCCTGTGAACTTGGAGATCAAAGGTAGCCAAGGGTCATAATCTCAGGATAATATATTTCATTGGATTGTGACATTATCTGATCAGATGGTTGATATTTTTACCTTCCTTGTTGAATACTATAAACCTAAAAGTTAATCATGTGAAAATTCTTCTCTGATAAGAAGGCTTGTTTTATTTTTTTAGCTGTAACTAGACTCCAAAGCATAAAATGGAAACATTAAAGAATGTATTAATGCTTTTAGACATGATTACATTTGTGGGGGAATTAAAGCAATAAAGAATAAGAAAGTCCACTTAAGGGGGAAACTTGAGACTAAATGAAAGGAATTTTCAAATAAGGCATTAATTATACTCCCATTGAAATCAGAATCTATTGTTTATTATTAATTTAAATAAACAATATATAGATAGATATACTTCCTACTGCAACTTCAGGGATCTTAAAAAAGTTGAGATGAGAGGCCAGTTGCTTATGGGGCTGTAACACAGTGGCTTGAAAATCAATATTTGTCTAAAAGACTGTATAAGATAGCAGTTATAAGAACAGACTGTGGGGTCAGATTGCCTGGGTTCACATTCTATTCATCATTTCTAAAACAAGAACCTTGAACAAGTTATTTAATTTCTTAGTCATTTTGTTTTCTAGTCTGTAAAATGTAATTTAAATAGCATATATCTCATTGGGTTTTATGGAAAGTAAATAAGATAATCCATGATACTTTGTAAGGACTCGATAAATGCTAGAATAAACTTTTGAATTTTTTTCCAATTTCTGGACTAAACTATACAGATATTCTTATGGGATAGGAGATACATTTTCAAACAGATAAAATTTTAGAACATACATTGTTTATAAAAAAAATACTGTCAGCTATCAATGAGAGGCAAAAATCCTGTTTTATTTAGTCATTCAATATTCAACAAATATTTATTAACTATCTATTATGAATCAAACATATTCCAAATGTTTGGCACAGAGGATAAATCAGAGAATAACAACAACAAAAACAAAAAAACCCTCCAAATTCCCCTGTTGTTGTGGAGCTTAAATTCTATCAGGGAGAGATAGTAAATAAAAAATAAACACAGTAAATGAGGAATTTTAGAGTGTGTTGGAAAGTGATTAATATTATTAAAACAAAAAAAAAGTAGGGTGTAGGGGATTATGGGTGGGAATTGGAAGGTTGAGAATGGACGGGGAACAAAGGAAAGTTGTAATTTCAAGTAGGATCATCATGATTGAAAAATGGACAAAGGAACTGGATATTTTTCCAAAGAAGACACACAAACAGCAAGCAGACATGAAAAGTTGCTCAGCATCACTTATCATCAAGGAAATGCAAATTAAGACCACAGTAAGATACTGCCTCACACTTGTCAGAATGACTGTCATCAAAAAGACAGGAGATATATGTTGAAAGGATGTGGAGAAAAGGAAAGCTTCGCACAGTATTGGTGGGGTTGTAAGTTAATGCATCCACCATATGGAAAACAGTGTGACGGTTCCCCAAAAGATTAAAAATAGAACTGCAATATGATCTAGCAATTTCACTTCTGGGTATTTACCCCCCAAAGCACCAAAAACACTGATACTAAAAGATACTTGCACTCTAGCACATATATGTAGCATTGCAATAGCCAACCTAAGTGTCCATCTGTAGGTGAATGCATAGAGAATATGTGGAGCACGCTTGCGTGTGCGTGCACACACATACACACACACAGGAATATTACTCAGCTATAAAAAATGAAATGTGCTGTTTGGGACAATACCAATGGATCTAGAGGGTATTAGCTTAAGGAAAGTAAGTCAGATAGAGAAAGACAAATAATTGCATGATCTCACTTCTAAGTGGAATCTAAAAACAAAACAGATAAACCAAAATGAAAATAGACTCATAGATACAGAGAACAAATTGGTTGCCAGAAGAGAGGGGAATAGGAGGGCGGGCAAAGTAGGTCAAGGAGATTAAGGTGTACAAACTTCCAGTTACATAATACATACTCATGGGGATGTAATATAGACATAAGTAACGTGTATGGTCTAAACTTACTGCAGTGATCATTTCATAACGGGTATGTGCATTCTCAGTGACTTCAGTCGTGTCTGGCTCTTTGCGATCGCATGGACTGTAGCCCTTCTCTGTCCATGGAATTTCCCAGGCAAGAATACTGGAGTGGGTTGCCATTTCCTTCTCCAGAGGGTCTTCCTGACCCAGGGATTAAATCTGGCTCTCCTGCGGCTCCTGCATTGGCAGGCAGATTCTTTACCACTGAGCCACCTAGGAAACTCCATTTCATAATGATTGCATGCAAATCAAACCATATGGAGTATACCTGAAACTAAATAATATTGACTATCCACTTTATTCAATTCTTAAGATACCAAAAACTAAGCTCTATATAGCTTTTAAAAAATTAAGTAATCAAGAGTATGTCTTATTGAAAAGGTAACATGAAAAAACAAAACAAAACAAGAGAAAGTGACCCTTGGGGGATTGTGTAGGTTGCTAGCAGCACCATAACAAAGCACCACAGACTGAGCCACTTAAGCTACAGAAATTTATTTTCTCACAATTCAGGAGGTTAGAAGCCCAAGATCAAAGTGTCTGCAGAGTAGATTTTTTCTGGGCCTCTCTTCCTGGTTTATAGATGGCCGTGTTCTCCCCATGCTCTCACGTAGCCTTCAAACTGCATGTCTGTGTCCAAACTTCCTCTCATAGGTGGATTAAGGTCCACCTTATATGCCTCGTTTTAACTTAGTCACGTCTTTAAAGATCCTATCTCCAGTCACATTTTGAGGTACTTTAGGGGGCTGGGAGGCTTCCCAGGTGGCTAGTAGTAAAGAACCTCTTGCCAATGCAGGAGACGTAAGACAGGTGGGTTCAATCCCTGGGTTGGGAAGATCCCCTGGAGGAGGGCGTGGAAACCCACTGTTCTTGCCTGGAGAACCCCTCGGGCAGACGAGCCTGAGGGCTGCAGTCCAGAGGGTCGCGCCAAGTCGGACGTGACTGAAGCGGCTTAGCATGCACACGTGCACAGGGGCTTAGAACCTAACACGTGAGTTTGAGAGACACACATTCAGTCCATAGGAGGGACGTTTCACAAAGGAAGCAGCTAGTTCAAAGGCTCTAAAGTGGGGATTCACAAGAGGCACTCGAGGAAGAGCAGGACAGGCATGGCGTGGAAGGGGTGGGGATTGAGGGAAAGGCAGTTTGCGGGGAGCGGGGCGCGTTGCACACCATTTAAGATCTTGGTGTGATACTGTGAGTGAGATGGAAAATCGTGACTGCACTTTCAGTGGGATAGTGACACATTTACTTTATTTTTTTAATTAATTTCTTTTTTAATTGAAGGATAATTGCTTTTCAGAATTTTGTTGTTTTCTGTCAAACCTCAACATGAATCAGCCATAGCTATACATATATCTCCTCCCTTTTGAGTCCCCCTCCCATCTCCCTCCCCACCCCACCCCTCTAGGTTGATACAGAGCCGCTGTTTGAGTTTCCTGAGCCAGACAGCAAATTCCCATTGGTTATCTATTTTATATACGGTAATGTGAGTTTCCATGTTACTCTTCCCATAAATCTCACCCTCTCCTCCCCTCTCCCCATGTCCATAAGCCTATTCTCTATGTCCGTTTGACACATTTACTTTATATTCCAAGTCACTGCTGTGTTGAAAACAGACCATAGGAATAAGAGGAGAAGGGTGACCAGCTGAAGGCCCCCATCATGAGCCAGAAGAGAGATGATGAGGCTCAGAGCAGGGGTACCGCAGTACGGATGGTGGAGAGTGTCAGGATGCATTTTGATCTCTGTATGTTCATTTATCAAGCACGCATTGAGGGTCTTCTATTTGTCATGGCTGCTAATGGGGCAGAAATGGTCAGAAATGTATCTAGAAAGAGTCACAGAAAAAAATGAGGTATGAAAGGAAAAACTGAATTTCCTTCTTCAAAGAGAAGAAAATAAGAGACAGAAATGCTTATAAAGATAGTAAAATGTAAGATCATTAGTGGTTATTAAAAAGGTCTTTTAATTAAATGTCTACTCTATTCAAATATCAAGAAATTTGTGTATAAGATGATGAAGAATGCCATCCCAGTTCATTTAAGAGGTCTAGTACCATCTATTTCCCCTTACCTTTCAGCCTGTCTCTACATTCCATGTAAAATAAAACTTGACATTTCCCCTTTTCATAATCCAGACATCTGGTTGCAGCATGTGGGGCATTTTTAAGGCACGAAAAGGGGGAAGCGCTGATGTGAAACAAAGGGCAAGATGAAAAGGAGGGAAGAATGGGTGGGAGGAAAGAAACAAGGGATGCTTGGTGAAGGGGATGGGCAAAGAAAATTCATCCAGCCCTCACACCAGGGTCCACAAACAAGCAAACAAACACTAACTGCAAATTGCATTTCATCAGGAACAAAATGGAAAGGGACGTAGCTGTTACAATCAGGGTTAACAACTACCACACTTTGAAAGGATGATGTATTAATTTGCTAGGACAGCTGTTATAAAGTACCACAGACAATATGGTTAAACAAGAGAAATTTATTTTCTCAAGTTCTGGAGGCTGGAAGTCTTAAGATCAAGATGTGGGCCAGGCCGACTTCCGGGCTTTGCTGTTTGGCTTGCAAGTGACTGTCCGACTGTGTCCTCACACGGTGTTTCGTTTGACTCACGCATCTTTCGTGTCCTGTGTGTCAAAACTGCCTCTTCTTATGAAGACACAATTCAATCCATGACAGTACTTATGCAATTTCATTGAACATTTTAAAAATTCTTCATATATTCCTTTAATCCGTGTTGGAGTTTAAAAAGAATGCAGAGAATGAGATGGTTAGATAACATCACCGACCCAGTGGACATGAATTTGAACAAACTCCCAGAGAGAGTGAAGGACAGGGGAGCCTAGCGTGCTGCAGTCCATGGGGTTGCAAAGAGCTGGACACAACAGCGACTGAAAACACCAGCAAAGCTTATTAATGAAATATACAGTCAAATACTTTAGTCTTTAGTAGAGTTGCAACAAATATACAATAAACATTATTTGAACTTACTACCTTTTCATCGTTAGGAAACAGAAGTTTGATTAGCAAAATGAGCCTGTTCAGGCCATGTGTTATAACCATAGGTTTTTCAAGTAAAGTACTTAGGTTAATCAATGCCTTCTATTGTTCTGTAAACAGAACAAAGATACAGAATATACTTTAAATCTACAATATTATATGTGAATACATGTATAAATCATGGGAAACTAAATGCATAAATAATTCCTACCATGATACAATGCATTCAGTTAGATCTCATTTATTACATTGTCTTAAGATAAAATGTTTCAGAAATAAAATTAAAGGAGAATTTTCTACATATTTGGTTTTAAAAATTCTTCACAGACTGAGAATAATAATTATGTCTATATCAAAGATAGGCTGAGAAACTAATTTGGAAGGATCTTAATTCTTTACTAAAACCAAAAGTAAAAAAAAAGCTCATTTAAAATACCATGTGAAACCAGTTCATATTTCTTATCATATTTCACTTTTTTGTGGAGCAGAGGGAACTATAATTTGGGCTAAGTTCTTAGGAATAGAAGTCAAAACACTTATTACATTTTATGGAAATGGAAATGTGTGTTTGAGTATCTATTATATTTTCTAAAATTTTTTCTTTCAAGTACAAATAAATATTTATCTCTCCAAAAGGTACTGTTAATTTTGTGCTTCTCTTTAAAGAAACCTATGGCTCACTAAAAATCTGATGCTTTGACTTTACAGCTGTTGGAATTTCAGTCTCATAGCTATCCTGTGTGCCTGTTTAAACACTTGTTTATAAAGATGTGCTAAAGAAATGGCTGCTACCATGTGTTAACTTCACAGTGGGCAAAGCTGTCAGTCAATTAGACTGCCCTATTTTTTTCCAGTCTATTTTTTCAAGTTGCAAATTCTAAATAAGTAGTCTGTTAAATTATTTCACATAATTTAAAAATAGCATGTCATTACCATCAACCACCAAGTAGAATGATTTAATTTTAAATCCCTTCTCCATTCACTTACTGAAGAAATGATTCTGTGATCAATTTGACCTTTCACCAGCATAATTGCCAAGTAATTAACAATGATAAATGATTACCATCTGAAAATTTTAACTAATCATTAAAGGATGGCATACACTTGGTACAAGCCAGGAACTGTTTTATACAAAATATTAGAAACACTTATTTCACCCATTCAGTGCATACTTTTGAAATGTCTATTATGTGCCAAAATTGTCCTCAAGTTTATTTTCCTAAGCTAAATGAAACAAATTAAGTGATATATTAGAAGGTATTAAGTGGTACAGAAAATAATGAAAGTAGGAAAGGGAACTGGGAATATGTGTGTGAGATTTAGAGGGTGCAGTTATAAGTAGGATGTTCAGAAAAGATGAGGGAGACGTGTGGGCTTCTGGAGGAGGTACAACTGACCTACCATCCTGACTTGTGTGGGACTAACGGTTTCCCAGGATGCGTCCTGTTGCTAAAACCAGGGCAGTCCCAGCCTAGGCAAACCAGACAACTGACCACCTGAGGTGTGTTCCAGATAGAGGAAGAAGAAGACAAAGGTCCTGAGAGGAGAGCGTGTCTGGCAGTTTCAGCAACCAGTAAGGAGGCCAGTGTGACTAGAGGAGATGAGTTCTGTCATGCAAAGGGGTCTCATCATTCAGGGCCTGATCCTGGATGCCATGCCGCCTGAGCCCACTCCTCAGCCTTGATGCAGTCAACCCCAGATGCTGCTGACAGGCTTGCCCATGTTCTTTCCAGGGTCTTGCCGTCAGCTGTAGAGACTTGCCTCCTCCAAGTTGGTGTGTCTTTGAGGGAGCAGCCCATGACTAATGACTGGTTAAAATGGGCCTACAGTGGCCTGGCCCCCTGTCCTCAACCTAGCTCAACTCAGCCTAGACCTGCCCCTAAAATTGATTGAAGCCTCATCTGTAACCAACTGCAATTCAGATTTTCCCTTCGCCTCAGTTCCTTACCCTGGTGCCTCAGATGGTAAAGAATCTGTCTACAGTGCAGGAGATGCATGTTCGATCCCTGGGTTTGGAAGATGCCCTGGAGAGGAAAATGGCTACCCCTCCAGTATTCTTGCTTGGGGAATCCCATGAATAGAGGAGTCTGGTGGGCCACAGTCCATGGGATCACAGAGTCGGACACAACTAACAATTTCACTTTTCTTTTCAGTTCCTTACAGGTGGGTTTCCTGAGAGCATTCCTCAGTAAGCTTTCCAGCTGCATCTCCATTGTAGTATCCGTGTCGAACAAACCCAAGCCAAAACAGGACTTGAAAGTGATTTTGAGAGACAGGTAAAACCTCTGAAGGCTTTTGAAATAAACTGAAACCAGAAGTAGTTTCTCTTCTCTCTCTCTCCTTAGTCATAAAAGAGTACAGAACTTTCTTAGTTGCCTATTTCAGATTATTCTTCTGCACTTTGTTGTAGTTATTGCAGAGGGTGGGAGAACTGGGCTATAACCCAACTGGAAACTGTAGATTTGCTGAATGGTTGGCATTTCCCCCTTTGTTTCGACATGTGAGCAGTGGCAGGACCAACTCCTCAGCTGATGCAGAGAACCCATATACTCCTAGATGGGTTACATCATACATTGAATTCCATTGTGTTATTGGGACTGTGGTGGTTGTTTTAAATAAAGTAGGTACACCAAAGTGAAACAAGAAAAAGGGAAATCTTTGCCCTCAAGGATTTTATTCTACTCCCTCTGATCCACTTTATTGAAAATGTTCAATAATAAATGGCTTACTCCAGCATACCTCAGGAGCTTAATTTCCTGTGGAGCCAGCAGTAGTAGGCAGTGGTTGGGGAGATGAGGAAATATCAAATGGGAAAACAATGATCTCCTTTCTAGTCACACACGCCACTTAAATGTCCAGCTACCCAGGACATGTATTAGGTGTATTTATTATGGCCAGCATTTTCATATTTCAGGCTTCACTGTAGAGTTTCTAGGCCAACAATAGGCTCCAAATTCATATTACTTAGGAAAACAATGACTAGGAAAATATTAAGTAGGTGGTAACTCCATTCTTCATCTTGTGTATGAAGAGGCCCTTTGTCCTACAGTTCAAATGTTGTTTTTAACAAACTTGCTCAGTGTAAAAGTCTCCCTGACATATGAATTTTTCCTGAGGATGTGTGAATTTTCTATATGACTAAAATTTTTTAGAGATGGACTATGGTTAATTGTGTTTATGGTCTGTGTGTACAGTCTTAGCTATTCAGATTCAGAAGTGAAAATAAAAAGGATGTTTTGCTTGATAAAATATTTATAAAGCTGTGAAAAGTACAGTTCTTTGAAAGTAGATCTAAAGTTATTCCTGACTCTAAAACTGATTCAGGTGTGACAGACCTTAGAGGGGAGAGGTCCTGTAACACAATGAGGTTCTAAAAAAACAAGCAGATATTGAATGAATCTTTCACATGAATTTTTAAAAAATAATTGTATTTATTTGTTTTTGACCGTGCTGCATTTTCATTGTTGTGCAAGCTTTCCTCTAGTTTGGGCAAGTGAGGGCCACTCTCTTGGGGTGCATGGACTTCTCACTATGGGGTTTTTCTTGTTGCAGAGTGGGAGCTTTAGGGCGCATGGGTTTCATTAGTTATGGCTCTGGGACTTAGTTGCTCTGCAGCAATTGGGAGCCTCCTGGATGAGGGATTGAACTTGTGTCTCCTGCATTGGTAGACAGACTCTTTACCACTGAGTGACCAGGGAATCCCCTCTTCCACATGAATTGAATTTAAAAAGTGGACGGTGGTGGGGACCCCACTGTGGATTCTGGGGCTCACTAAACAGATCTACAGCTTCTAGTAAATCCCTTAATCCTTCAGAGCCTTGGCTACCTTACCAATTTAATAGGACTGATTCCTATTCTGTCTATCTCTAAGAGAGAAACCTAAAAGATGCAGGTTCGATCCCTGGGTCAGGAAGATCCCCTGGAGGAGGGCATGGCTCCCCACTCCAGTATTCTTGCCTGGAGAACCCCATGTACCGAGGAGCCTGGTGGGCTACAGTCGACAGGGTCGCAAAGAGTCAGATACGACTGAAGCGACTTAGCATGTATGCCTGCTGTCTATCTCAGAACTGGGTACACATCTATTCATAGATGTGAGCATGACTTGAAATCATTCTTATTCCCATTACTTGCCTGATTAACCAACTACTTCAGCTGAAAATGATGATGTAGAAGGAAAGGCGAAGATAGGGTAATCCATAGTTCCCTTCCTTTTTACTCCTTCGTTACATATCAGTATGCCCAAAGTACACAGTGGGGGTAGGATGCATGAGTATCAAGAAGTGAAATAAAAACAGTTGAATTAGTTTTGTGCAGTATTTCTACTGTTCTGTTAAGAACAAAATGTGCAAATTGTGTCATTTCTGTGATTCTGCATACATTAAATGCTCTATTTCTGTTTGAAACTGACATTGAACAACATAAAGATGAATGGTAAAATTCACACTAATTATTAAAAGTTTTGATTTTTCTTTCTGTTGGATGATGTTAAATGTCAAACAAAAACATACCAATTAAAAGAGAGCAGGGAAAAGAAGGAAAAACTTTATTTTAGCAACTTAAATAGTACTTTTTTCCTGCTTTCCAACAGAGAGTCCTTCATTTTTATTTGCACTAGGCCCCACAAATTATGTAGCTGGCTTTCAGTATGTGTGTGTCTGTATGACAAAGAGAAAGAGAAGTAGGGAAAGATAAAGAGGGGAACCACACCTCCAAGTGTGTCCACTCAGAAGCTGTATATAAACCTACTATGTGCCAGGCATGTGCTCCTGTGTTAGGCTCTGATGCAGATATGAAGAACACAGGCTACATTTGGCTGCTGGAGAGTGATGAACCAAATTTGACACTTGTTGAGTTTGAAATAACAGGAGAACCTTCAAGTGAAAACAGTCTAAAAAACAGCTGGCCATGTATGGGTGGTGTTTTTAAAAGACATAAAGGTAAACATATCAATTTGAAAGTCATTTGCATAGAAGCAACAGATGTTATAATAACAGTGAAAAGATGAAGTATATAAGAATAAACTTTAAAATAACTGTGTACCATTTACATGAAAAACACTACTGAAAGATACAAAAGAAGACTTTAAATCAAAAACATTCTATGTTCTTGATGGAAATAATCAGCATGATAAAAATGTCAAATCTTCCTAAATTAAGCTGTAAATTAAATCTGATCCCAATCTGTATGACAATAAGAATGTTTCCATTTTAGAACTAGATAAGCTGGTTCTAAAGTTTATATGTAAAAATACATAAGCAAGAATAACAAGGAAAATTTCAGAAAGCAAGGAAAATGAGAGAGGACTCCCTATTATATAAAAGTACTCCCTGTTTAAAAGTACAATAATTAAACTAGGTTGGAGCATGTTCATCAGTAAAACACAATAGAATGTCCAGAAATAGACCAAAAAATGCAAGGAAGTGATTTAAAAAAAAAAAAAACACACACACAGCATTTCAAATTAAGGAGGAAAGTAAAATTATTCAACAAATGGTTTTGCAGTGAGTGGATAGCAGCCGGGGAAAAAATAAAACTTGGATTCCTACCTTACACTTTGCATGTAAATGAGTTCCAAATAGATCAAAGATCTAGACATAAAAATAAACCCATAAAAGTACAAATGTAAAACTTGGGAAATTTTGCTTTAAATATCAGCATGGGAAAGGTTTTACAAGTATAACATAAAACACAGAAGCCATAAAGTGATGATTGGTGAATTTGTTTCCATAATAATCAGAAATTTTATGGGAAACAAAACACAACATAACTAACACAAACTAAAATTTGAGAATATATACAACACGTATTAGAAGCAAATTCCTATAATTCATAGGAAAAAAGGCCAACTATTCATACAAAATAGGAGTAAAGGGGGAGAAGAAATGAAAAAGTAGTTTATTAAGAAGGAAATACAAATTGCTCTTAAATGTATAGAAAAGATACCAATCCTCACCTAGTTATATACTACATTAGAAGCTACATTTCACTTATCAGACTGGCAAAAATTTAAAAAAAAATTATGATAGAGTTACCAAGCATTGCTGGAGGGGCTGTAATTGGAATAACCTCAATAAAAGGCAATTTCACAGGAGTCGGTCAAAATAACAAATGCATATACTCTTATTCTTCATAGAGAAAGCAAGGGAATTCCAGAAAATCCTCTACTTTGGCTTCATTAACTACACTAAAGCCTTTGACTGTATGGATCACAATAAACTGTGGAAAATTCAAAGAGAAATACCAGACCACCTTACCTGTCTCCTGAGAAACCTGTATGCAGGTCATGAGGCAACTGTTAGAACTGGACATGGAACAGTGGACTGGTTCAAAATTGGGGAAATCAAGGCTGTATATTGTCACCTTGCTTATTTAACTTATATTTAGAGTACATCATGCAAAATGCCAGGCTGGATGAATCCCAAGCTGGAATCTAGATTCCTAGGAGAAATATCAATAACCTCAGATATGCAGATGATACCACTGTAATGGCAGAAAGCAAAGAGAAACTAAAGAGCCTCTTGATGAGGATGAAAGAGGAGAGTGAAAAAGCTGGTTTAAAACTCCACACTCAAAAACCTAAGATCATGGCATCTGGTCCCATCACTTCTGGCAAATAGAAGAGGGGAAAGTGGAAACAGTGACAGATTTTATTTTCTTGGGTTCCAAAATCATTGCAGATGGTGACTGCAGCCATGAAATTAAAAGACATTTGCTTTTTGGAAGGAAAGCTATGACAAACCTAAACAGCATATTAAAAAGCAAAGACATTACTTTGCCAACAAAGGTCTGTCTACTCAAAGTTTGGGTTTTTCTAATAGTCATGTACAGATGTGAGAGTTGGACCATAAAGAAGGCTGAGCACCGAAGAATCAATGTTTTTGAATTGTGGTGCTGGAAAAGACTCTTGAGAGTCCCTTGGACTGCAAGGAGATCAAACCAGTCAGACCTAAAGGAAATCATCCCTGAATATTCATTGAAAGGACTTATGCTAAAACTTCAGCTTCAATACTTTGGCCATCTGATGGGGAAGGGGTTACTCATTGGGAAAGACCTTGATGCTGGGAAAGATTGAAGGCAGGAGGAGAGGGGGTGACAGAGGATGAGATGGTTGGATGGCATCACTGATACAATGGACATGGATTTGAGCAAACTCAGGGAGACAGTGAAAGCCAGAAAAGTTGCGTGCTGCAGTCTGTGTGGTCCCGAAGAGTTGGACACAACTGAGCGACTGAACAGCAATATCCTTAGCAATTCTAGTCCTAAGTACTTATTCTGTAAGTACAAAATGATGTTTATAAAAGACTGTAGTATACTTGAAGCAGACTAAATGTTTAGCATTAGAAGACTGGTTTAAAAAATACATATTTAATTAATGAAATTCAATGTGTTTCATGTGTACTGGTAAAAGATCTCCAAAATCTATTAAGTGCAAAAAGTAATGTATAGAACAGGGTACACAGCATACTAATATGTGGGGGGGGGGGGGGGCGGAATTATATGTATTTTATATATATATATATATATATATATATATGTAATTATATATATTATAATTACAGTCTTCCCTGGTGGCTCATCAGTAAAATATCTGCCTGCAAAGGAGATGCAGGAGACACAGGTTTGATCCCTGGGTCAGGAAGATTCCCTGGAGGAGGAAATGGAAACCCATTCCAGTATTCTTGCCTGGAGAATCCCATGGAGAGAGGAGCCTGGTGGGCTGTAGTCCATATGGTGACAACACACACAGCCTATTCTTAGAAGGTTCTGCAAGAGACTATAATCGTGGTTGCCTCCTAGGAGATAAATTGGATGAATATGGGTCAAGGAGAAAAATAGATTTTTTTCACTTATAATTACTTTGTACTTTTGAATTTAATACTATGTACATTACTCAGAAAAAAAAATTTTAGATTAAGAGGGTCAATATTTAAAACCAGTGAAAGATTTGAAATAGGTTAGATCTCTGAGTGTAACGACATTAACATAAGAAAGTGAAAGGCCGTGACAAGTGTCTACTTGAAGAAGGGAGACGTATCAGCTAGACATTATACCAAAATGGACTAAGAAATAGAAAATGATAAAATAGTGTCACAGACAATGAAAGAAAAGTGCTTGAAAAGGAAAAGATCTATATATTTAGCTATAGAATAGCTATAATACTTTGTATATTAATATATGCAACAAAGGATGACGTATTAGAAAAGATCAGTATACTTAACATAAATCAAGAAAAAAAATTCTAATAAAAAAATGATCAAAGAACACGAATGGATAATTCCCAAAACAAGAAAATACAAATTTCCAGTAAATGTATTAACTTGTAATTCTGGAAATGCAAATTAATCATAGAGGAAATGTTTGACTGTACACTTAGAAAATTTTTCTTAAATTTAATGCAATTCTCAGTGCTAATGGAAACATCAACTGAGACAGTTATTTGGAAAGCAGTTTGTCAATATGTATCAAGCGACTGTAATTGTTAACAAATTTGATACTGCAATTTCTACTTCCAGGAATTTCTACCAAGGAAATAATCACAGTGATATAACGCTAATGTTATTTTACAACATTATATCTGATGGCAAAACAGAAGTTAATCTCAGTGTTCATCAGCGTGTCAGTGTTCTCAATGTCTCCTTCCTCCAGTTTTAGAGCCTTCCAGTTAAGCCTCCTTCTTCCTGCTAGGGTGTTATTTCTAAATTATAAACATAGTAAAAAGAAGAAAAAAGGAGGAGGAGAATCCCTTCAGCACTTTGTTGAATGCTGATAATAGTCCAGACTCCTTGGAAAGTTTAAAGTCTTCTGTGATTTTGTATTGCTTTTCATTCTGGCCTTAATGGTCAACTTGTGTCTTCTGTCCCATGCAAACTGACCTGTTTTCAGTACCCTCGACTCACTTGGGTGTTTAATGCTCATGTGTTTACTCTGCCTTGAATGATGCCTGAGTCTGCACACATTCACCTAATCAACACACAGTGTCTTTCAAAAACTCAAGCGTAAAGTCTTTCCTGATTTCCCTTCTCCTACCTCCAACTCCACCCCCACCAGATAGAAGTGATCACTCCCTCATTAGTGCTTTATTTCATTTTGTTGTGCACACATCTTCTCTGATAAGTAAACTGTAAACCACTTGATGTCAGAGAATTCTCTTTTTATTTTCAGGACCTAGTTTAGAGACTAGCAAAATTTTAATAAATATTTGTAGATTTTAAAAAAAGAAGGGAATGAGTTATCAAATACCACATAGAGGGAAAAGAGGAAGAAATTTCGTTGAATATGATAAGCAGTCATTGTTAACTTTGAAAGAACTGTTTCAGTTGATTAGCTGGGAGGCAGCAAGTAGTGAATGAATAGAGAACAAATAATCATTTCAAGTCTAAGATGATTTCATTTTTTCCCAAGAAATTTATTATTGAATGGAAGGGAAAAGAAAGATAATAGCTTAAAAGAATTATTTGAATTTTGTTTTTTATAAAGAAATAGAAACTTAAGTATGTTTGCAGGCAAAGAAGAAGAAACTACACCCAAGTGAAAATTCTGATGTCACATGGGAAGATTATTCTGATATTAAAATACGAGTATAGTGAGTGCCTCCATAGTTTATGCATCACATTTACTACTGGTAACTAGGATGAGGAACGTTTGTTGGCTCTGTCATTTTCCCAACCCTTTTCCCAGCCTCCCCCAAAGGAAGAAATACTAATCCGATCAGTCTAACATTTGATGGTACCAGTCAGGTTCAGAGTCAGTGATTATGAACCCTGTGGGTTTTATGTATCTTCTTACCTACTTGGTGCTAGGTACGTGGAACAAACAAGCTTTCTCTTCCTTTCTTCCTAGCAACATCATATGACTATTTCTATATCTGTTAACCTTTTCTATTTTCCATCTGCTTATCTTCCGTGAACTTTCTTCAGATCTGTCCTTTAAATTTACCAATATTTTTATTCCACTGTGCATAATATGTGTTTTAACTAATCAATTGAGACTTTTTTAACGGTTGTATTTTTTTTTTAATTTTTATTGGAAAATAGCTGAATTATTATGTTGTGTTAGTTTCTGCTGTAGAGCAAAGTGAATCAGTCGTATGTACACATGTACCCACTCTTTTCCTTAGATTCTTTTCCCATATAGGTTATTACAGAGTATTGAGTAGACTTCTATTTCTATTTCATAAAGTTTTGTCTGTTTTTTCCCCCCAAATGTTTCTGGTTTTAGACGTGAAGCCTCTTATTACTTACTCATCTTATTTATCATTTTTTAAATTTTTCAACATTTTATAGTAAGTTTTTTGTTTGTTTGTTCGGGAACATGAATATTTGAAACTTTTGGGAGACTAGATCTGATGTTTGCTGCTTCTGATTCTCTCATTCATTTGTTTGCTTATATATTTTTTATACTGATTGATTTAGTTGATATTAATTTGTGGGATTCTCAAAGTTTTAAACAAAAGATGTGTTTCTCCAAAAATCCTCTTCTGTGTGAAACCACATGTACCGCTGACCTGGGACCACTGGAACTTCTTTTCAGGTCTCCAGCTTCAGGAGAGAGCTGATCTCTAGTCCCTGTCTTGTCCCTAGGTTGCCTGTCTGGGTGCTGCCAACCAGCACCAGGTCAGTCTGCCTTGGTGGCTTAACACTGCTCTGTTTTCTTTTCCCCACGTCCAATGAACCCAGAAGTACATGACATTCCTCCTCCTGTTTTCTTTCCAATCAAGCTATCTCCCATCATTCTATCAAACCCACTCTTCCTTGGGTTGCCAATTACAACTATTACACCTGCCATTTCTCAGCCTCATCTTTGTTGCTGTGACAATTTTATGTGTCGCCTTGGCTGGGTCATAGTACCCAGATATTTGGTCAGAAATTTATTTAGATGTTTTGGTGAAAGTGTTTTGGGAAAAGATTTACATTTAAATTGGTGAACTTTGAGTAAAGCAGATTGCCCTCCATAATGTGGGTGGGCTTCATCCATTCAACTGAACTCCTGAGCAGAACAAAAGACTGACATTTCCCCCAACAAGAGGGATTCCATAGCAGAAGGCCCTGGGACTTGAACTGCAGCATCAATGCTGCTTGGGTCTCTAAATTACCAGTTCCCTCTGCAAATTTTGGACTTGTCAAATTCTGTAATTGTATAAGCCAATTTTTTAAAAACAAACATAATACATACATCTATCCTACCTATTGGTTCTCTTTCTCTGAAAACCCCGACTAATACACTCACCCTATTAGTATTATTAGACTGAACTGGTCATTCTTCTCTTTTAAAAATATTTCTTTACTTGCTTTCCATAATAATACACGCTCCTGATATATACATATATATATATATATATATATTTTTTTTTTTTACAGCCTCATGGTGGATAAGTTTCCTTTGTTGATTCTGGCTCATCTTCCCAGTCTCTAAATGTTGTATGCTCCAGAATGGACAGCAGAGGCTTTAGATCTCTTCTCTACACTTGTTCTCATTAATCTCCCCAAGTCTCATAGTTGTGACATTACCTTTACACTGATATACCAACATATTCCAAATGTACATTTCTAGTCCAGACCTCTTAACTCATATTTCCAGCTGCTTTATTCTAAATTTATGCTTATTATCTGATATGTATCTCAAAGTTAACATTTTCAAAACCAAATTTTTAAGCACACCTCCCTTTCCGTTCCCCTCAAGCCAAACTGCTCCTCCCTATGATTTCCACATAGTAAATATAGAATATTACTGTTCTAATTGCGCAGGCCCCAAACCCATGAGTTATTGCTGGATTCTTTTCTTGCTAAACCCCTACATCTAATCTGTTGTGGAATCCTGGTGCCCTGCTTTTATCTTATAACCAGAATCTAACCACTACTTACCACCTGCTTTCCCCACACTGTGACAAGCCACTGTCATATCAGTCCCGAGTATCGGGTCGGCCAAAAAAGTTCGCTTGGGTTTTTCCATCAGATATTACCAAAAAATCCAAAGGAACTCTTTTTTTTTTTTTTTTTCTTTTTTAAGATTTATTTATTTGTATTTATTTTTTGGCTGCGCTGGATCTCTGTTGCTACGGGATTTCCGTAGTTTCAGTGAGCAGGGGCTACTTTTGGTTGCTGTGTGCAGGCTTCTCATTGCGATGACTCTCTTGTTGCAGAGCGTGGACTCTAGGTGCAGGCTTCAGTCGTTGTGGCACACAGCCTTGATCGCCCCACAGCATGCGGGATCTTCCCAGACCAGGGATGGAACCCATGTCCCCAGCATTAGCAGGTAGAGTCTTAACCACTGGGCCACCAGGGAAGCCAGAAAATCAACTGTTTAACAACATACAACAAAAAAACTCCCCAGCAAAGAAATACCTTCTAGCTTGATACATTATATCTTTCCTTTCCTCTCCTCCCCTCTCCCCCACAAAGGAACTTTTTGACCAGCCCAGTGGTTCTCATCCCTCAGCTGTTCTCTGTGCCCTTCCCTTCAAGGCACCCTGCACTCAGCAGCCAGAATGAGTCTTTAAAAGTACAAACCCCGCCTATCATTCCTCTGCTCAAAACTGAAGCTTTTTCAGTTTGCTCAGAGGAAGAGCTGCAATCAATTCCCTAAAAGACCCAGCACAATATCTTTCCCTCTCACATTATTCCCTTCCCTCTCTGCCCAGGAAGGTGCTTTGTTGTTTCTGCTGCTTGAAACGCCTTTCCCGCAGATTTCTGCAGTGCCTTCTTTCAACTTTTCCAGTCTTTCTTTCATGGCTACCTCTTTGGTGACACACCTTCCTGGTTATGTATCTAAAATCCAACGTATATCCCATCCTCTATTTGCCATCCTTCCTTTATTGTTCTCCATAGCATTCATCTAACAACTATACGTTATACATTTTGTCTCTCTGCCCTTCAACTAGAGTATCAGTTCAATGAGGATAAGAATTTTGCTTTATTCACTGCTGTATCCTCAGTTTCTAAATACCATCCCTCATAATAGGAGGCACTCAATAAATATTTGTTGAATGAATGAAAAATATTGCTGTAAACATCCATTCTTGGCAAAGGTATGGGGAAAGATGCAATCTGTCACATTTGGGGAGGTAAGTATAATTTGGTGCCATATTTTTAGAGGTTTTTCGTTCTGCAGTGAGCCATTCAGTCACGGTGAATACATTTGCACCTAGACCTGCTCAGCTTCTATCATTTTCATTACCTGCCTGGCCTGTGCAGTTGTTGAATTTTCCACCCTTGGCCCACAATAGTTTCTCATTTCCACCTCCCCTTAATTGACCCTCTCTCTGCTCATGTAGCCACAGTAGGGATACTCAGAATTCTTCAAGTAGCATGTCTTTAATGCCTCTTGGCCACTGTATATGGGGCTTCCTCAGTAGTTCAGTGGTAAAGAACCCACCTGCAGTGCAGGAGACACAGGTTTGATCCCTGGGTCCGGAAGATCCTCTGGAGAAGGAAGTGGCAGCCCACTCCAGTATTCTTGCCTGGGAAATCTCATGGACAGAGGAGCTGGCGGGTTACAGTCAGCTTTTGCAACCTTTTAGGGTTGCAAAAAATCAGACAGAACTGAGCATGAGTCACTGAATTTGTTGTTTCTTCTGCTTTTTCTTCTGTTTCCAGCCTAGACACTGCCCACTCTTCCTTCTAGACTTAGTTCAGGAGTCAAAGCCTCCGGAAGCGTTCACTAGACACCTTGGCAGCGGCTCTTTTCTGGATCCGTATAACGTTTGTGTAGAATTTAATGATAACTTTAGCATGTGTTGCATTGCATTGAGTGTTTGGTTGGGTTCCTGTCTCCCCATGAGACTGAGCACACACTTATAATGTCTTCAGTCTTGTCTCCAGGCCTCTAAAGCAGGGTTGTTGCTGTTGTTCAATGGCTAAGTCTTGTCTGCCTTTCTGCAACTCCCTGGGACACAGCAAGCCAGGCTTCCCTGTCCTTCCCTGGGGTTGGCACTGCTGATTTGGTTGCCTGCAGAAACATCATTGAATGTCTTTTCCCATGTTTCTGTTCATGCCCATCTTTTTTCCACCTAAAATGCTTGAAAGTTGCTCGTATGACACTAAAATGACCATGGAAGCATCTAAGCATAATTTCAATACAGATCAGGTACCTAGGGTTGTTTCTCAGAAGGGTAAGCTGAGCGCCAGCAACAGCCCTTGTGCCAGATTTGCTGCCATACTTTAACTGAAAAAGTGTAAACTGTAATTGTTTTCATCTTAAGAATAGTGAAAAGATACTGATAAGATAATAAGAGTAATAAGATTTATTGGCTTATTTGCATATTTTTATATAAAAAGTTACAGTTTCAGAATAAAATGGTCAACTAGAATTATGCGGCTCCCTTTCTTCAAGTCCCCAAAGGGAAATATGCCTTTTATTCTTTTCTTCTAAATCTAAGATAATGTCAATGAGGCACAAACCTAGATTGTGTAACATGTTTTGAGCACTGATCCACAGTGCCGGAATCAAGTAACTCCACACCCTAAGAAGTGGCTGTAACCCAGGATGACACAATCTGTATTTGTCAACTTGCCAATTAAAAAAAAAAAAGAAATTGTTTAAAGGCCCTTTGTTATATAATAATGTTTTATTCAGAAGGAGAGCCAGAAAGAGAGGAAAAGTTGGACTGATACAAAAGGCAATTCTTTCCATTTCCCACTTTATCCCACAAGCAAATCAATCCTTTGCTTTAGTATTGCTAGTGCCTCCTCCAACTTTATGCAATGGGCCTTCTCCCAAGCTGCCATTCAGCTGCTAAAGTCCTGCCGAGTTTCTCCACCTCTCCAGACCAACTGGACAGTGACAGAGTGGAAGGATCCTGGACAATGGCTGGAGGTGACTTTTAAATGTGGTTTGTCCCTATTTTGTTCAAGAAGACAGAATTAACATACACACACACACACACACACACAAGAAGCAAACACAGAGGCAAGAGAGCCTTTTCTGATCATGGAAGAACTGAAGCTAGGAGGGAACACTCTGGTCTCTGGCCTCAGATTTTGAGAGTCCAGAGCAAAACACATTACTTGATTGTTGAGGTAAATGTTGACGTTTGTAGTCAGGCTGATGCCTGGAACACACTGAAAAACAAAAGTAAACCTTATGACTTGGACCAAGCTTGTTTTTAGCATTCTTTTCTGTCTTACTAATAAGTAGGACCTAGCCCCATGCTGAAATACCATGTAACAGAAACCAAAGAACTTTCTCTATAACTTAAATAATAATGCCTTCTAAATGAGACCTGATTCTTTCACTATGCAGATTATACTTGACAATCAAGTGCTTTTACCTCTCCAGCTTTGAATAAAATATTTTTAGATGTAAATTTTTTAGACCTTATAATGCACATAATAAGTAAAAATATTCTGATCAAGCAAAATTGTATTTTTCTATCCTAATCATGAATAATCATGAATCCTAAACATTAAAAAAACTAAGATCATGGCCTCCGGTCCCATCACTTCATGGCAAATAGATGGGGAAACAGTGGACACAGCGACAGGCTTTCTTTTCTTGGGCTCCAAAATCACTGCAGATGGTGATTGCAGCCATGAAACTAAAAGACGCTTGCTCCTTGAAAGAAAAGCTATGACCAAACTAGATAGCATATTAAAAAGCAGGGATATTACTTTGCCAACAAAGGTCCACCTAGTTAAAGCTGTGGTTTTTCCAGTAGTCATGTATGGTTGTGAGAGTTGGACCATAAAGAAAGCTGAGCACTGAAGAACTGATGCTTCTTCTTTCTTTTCTTTCTTTGCTTTCTTTCTTTTAAACTGTGGTGCTGGAGAAGACTCTTGAGAGTCCCTTGGACTAAATTAGTCAATCCTAAAGGAAATCAGTCCTGAATATTCATTGGAAGGATTAATGCTGAAGCTCCAATACTTTGGCCACCTGGCTAATACTTTGGCCATGTGAAGAACTGATTCATTGAAAAAGACCCCAATGCTGGGGAAGAGTGAAGGCAGGAGGAGAAGGGGACAACAGAGGATGAGATGGTTGGATGGCATCACTGACTTGATGGACATGAGTTTGAGCAAGCTCTGGGAGTTGGTGATGGACAGGGAAACCGGCATGCTGCAGTCCATGCGGTTGCAAAGAGTCAGACATGACTGAGCAACTGAACTGAACTGAATCATGAATAAACTGAAGAATTATTGCAGGGTAGGGTTTTAAAGGTGAATCAACAAACCAGAAAATAAGGTACTTGAATGTGTGTTTTTAATATACAGTGATGACACTAGAAGTAATTAGCATTATAATTTTAGTATTTGGGTGGGTAATAACATATTTCACAAAAACTGCCCTTTTAGTCTGAGGTTTAGAGAAGCATAATCCTGCAGTGATTATTCTTTGTGTCAGCCTGGTTCCCTACTCTCCCCTTTAACTGGTAATGCCTCATCTTTTTTTGAAGGAGACTTCCTCCCATGATGGGAGCTGCCAGTCCTCCACCCTCTAGGAGGTTGTCCTACTGTTCAGTGTTGGACCATTCATACGACCCAAAATTTTCACCCCCAATATTATCCTACATGAATGCTCCATCAGATGAAGGATACCCACTCAGTGCAAACAGTAGCTCTTCTCCTGGTAACCTAAAACAAACTAGTTTGAAGCTGTACAGACTGAAGACAGGCCAGAAAGAAACTGGGTTGGGAGAAGGGACTCTGAGAAAGATACTGACTTTGATTTCATTTCTGGTTCTGGCTCAGAAGTCCTCAGAAATGCTGTTCTTCTGTCCGTGCCCTTAAGCTGTGGCAGTGTCGTTCCAGAAAATCCATCATGCCTCCACCCCAATCCAGTTCAGATTGGCTCTGACACTTGCAACCAAAGAGTTCTGACACCTATTGGAGCATATTCTGTACTGACATTTAATGGTACTGATTGGAAGAAAATTTATTGGACAGAACTATAAAAATTTCATAGCCAGTTTACTGTACTCTATTATGGAATGTATTGTATACTGCCAGAAGCATTTAAAACAATTTGCCTTTAACTTGACCTCCTTTGTTAATCTCTATTACAAAGTTTATATTAATTAGGATTGACAGTAAATTGATTGCTATAGTTAGGGACTTTTCCTTAGTCTGAAATTTTATTTCATTTTCTATTACTCAGAATACTTTTAAAGCACTATTGATGTTCAAGAAATAAACTTGTACCATGCCTAAATTATGCACCACATCTATATACACACATACAGATGGTACTGCAAATATTCATACACTTTTAGCTTACAGCAGCTAGTAGTCCAGAGGCCTGGACTCTAGACGGTTTCATTAACTAAGTCTAGAATTAGGTATGTTGCTTAATTTGTCTAGGTCACAGGAAAATGAGGATGCTGGGACAGATGGGGCGGAGGGAGAGGGGGTGTCTTCCAGCTTTAAAACCCTAAGATTTCACTAGAAGAAGAAGCAGTCCTACTAGAAAGAAAAAACCTGCTGATTTCATAAAAAAATCAAACATTACTTTTTACTCTTTCCCTTGGCCTGTTTACTAAAAGCACTGTATGAAAGTGTCATTGGGGGAAAAAAATCCTACCTGAAAGAAATGAATACAAACTATGCTGGCCTTGGAAAAAGTTCTGTTGTCTAAAGGATTTGAAATACATTGGCCTAGATGATGGACTAACAGGTGGCAAAACAAAACAAAGCAACAAACCAAAACAAACAAACAACAACAAAAAACAACTCCACTCTTTAAAGTGTTATTTTTATAATTTCAGAAACATGAAAGTACATTTTTCAAAAACCATATCTTTTTAACTTCCTTGGTAAAAGACAGAGGTCTTGCGCTTGGAATTAAACTGTCAAAAACTGATGAAATAAGTACTCATAGTAATTTTTAAAGAAAATTATTAAAGATCTTTCCTAAAAGTTCACTAATGTATTAAATGTGCATTATTAAAAATAAATGTTATATTCCTTTAGATTTAAAAATACAATACCTTGATAATTTTTCAAGTATTGATTTTGAAATGCTAAACACTCCCAAAGGCAAGAGTTGCGGAATGAATACCGGCTCAGTGCTGCAGCTTTGGCACCATCTCACAGCTTTGTGACTGTGGTTTGTTAGGCAATTCTACTTGCAAGATATGGAAACTCAAACATGTGACCTCAGGGAATAGGGTTCTTGTCTGTTGGGTTTGTGAAGAATACATATGTTAATCAGAAAAACTGAAATGTCAGCCATGCTATCAGCTTTCCTTCCTAGGAATAACGGGAAGGTTCAACAACAAAGCCTCTTAGGAGGAGAGGGGTGCAGATGGAGTTGAGCTTTTTGGAACACAGAATTTGAAGGAGATTCAGACCCCAGTGTATCAGTAGGAATTTTGTGGATTTTAAGAGCCAGAGTTCTCATCCTGCTGGAACATCCCAATCACCTGAGGACTGTTTTAAAAATACAGATTTAGAGGCCCCCTCTGCCAAGATCTGGTCCAATACACCTGGGAAAGTGCTGGGAATGTTTGTTTTTAAAAAGACTCCAGCTAGAAATAGCTGAGAGAGGAAGAGAAGCAAAGGAGAAAAGGAAAGATATATCCAATTGAATGCATTGTTCCAGACAATAGCAAGGAGAGATAAGAAGGCCTTCCTAAGTGAACAGTGCAAAGAAATAGAGGAAAACAATAGAACAGGAAAAACTAGAGATCTCTTTAAGAAAACTGACAATATCAAGGGAAGATTTCATGCAAGGATGGGCCTAATAAAGGACAGAAATGGAAAGGACCTAATAAAAACAGAAGATATTAAGAGGAGGTAGCAAGAATACACAGAACTGTACAAGAAAGGTCTTAATGACCTGGATAACCACAATGGTGTGATCACTCATCTAGAGCCAGACATCCTGGAGTGTGAAGTCAAGTGGGCCTTAGGAAGCATTACTAACTCAGTGTTGGCCACAGGACTGGAAAAAGGTCAGTTTTCATTCCAGTCCCAAAGGAAGGCATTTCCAAAGAACATTCAAACTACTGTACAGTTGCGCTCATCTCACATGCTAGCAAGGTTATGCTCAAAATCCTTCAAGTTAGGCTTCAACAGAATGTGAACCAAGAACTTCCAGATGTACAAGCTGGATTTAGAAATGGCAGAGGAACCATAGATCAAATTGCCAACATAGACAAAGCAAAGGAATTGCAGAAAAACATCTGCTTCATTGACTACACTAAAGCCTTTGACTGTGTGGATCACAACAAACTGTGGAAAATTCTTAAGAGATGGGAATACCAGACCACTTTACCTGTCTCGTGAGAAAACTGTATGCAGGTCAAGAAGGAACAGTTAGAACTAGACATGGAACAATGGAGTGATTCAAAATTGGGAAAGAAATATGTCAAGACTGCATATTGTCACCCTGCTTATTAACTCATATGCAGAGTACATCATGTGAAATGCCAGGCTAGGTGAAGCTGAAATCTGGAAGCTGGAATCAAGATAGCCAGGAGAAATATCAACAATTTCAGAATGCAGATGATACCACTGAAATGGCAGAAAGTGAAGAGGAACTAAAGAACCTTTTGATGAAGGTGAAAGAGGAGAGTGAAAAAGCTGGCTTAAAACTCAACACTCAAAAAACTAAGATGATGACATCCAGTCCTGTCACTTCATGGCAAATAGATGGGGAAAAAGTGGAAACTGTGACAGATTGTATTTTCTTGGGATCCAGAATCACTGTGGATGGTGACTGCAGCCATGAATTAAGACTCTTGCTCCTTGGAAGGAAAGCTATGGCAAACCTAGGCAGTGCATTAAAAAGGAGAGACATCACTTTGCCCACAAAGGTCCATATAGTCAAAGCTATGGTTTTTCCAGTAGTCATGTATGTGAGTTGGACCATAAAGAATGCTGACTGAGAAAGAATTAATGCTTTTGATTGTGGTGCTGGAGAAGACTCTTGAGAGTCCCTTGGACAGCAGTCTATCCTAAAGGAAATCAACCCTGAATATTCATTGTAAGGTTGTTCATTGAATATTCATTGTATGCTGAAGCTCCAATACTTTGACCAATTGACACGAAGAGCAGACTCAATGGAAAAGACCATGATGCTGAGAAAGACTGACAGCAGGAGGAGGAGGGGGCAACAGACGAGATGGTTGGATGGCCTCACAGACTCAATGGACATGAGTTTGAGCAAGCTCTGGGAGTTATTGAAGGACAGGGAAAGCCTGGCCTGCTGTAGTCCACGGGGTCGCAAAGAGTCAAACATGACTTAGTGACAGAACAACAAGAAGATTTTGAATGCCCTGCCCTGTGGCTTGCCTAGTTTTGCCCTGCACTTGGTGTGTGCTTCCTGATCAGCACACTACCTGTTGACTCCCCCAGCTTCTTTACTAAGGACTCAGCGCCTCACTTCCTTCAAGCCTTAGCTCCAAGGTAACCTTCCACTGGGACTTTCTCTATTCCTGTGATAGAAAGTTGCACCCCAGCCTCTGGCACTTTCTAGTTCTTTCCCCTGCATAATGTTTGTCCAACATTTACCACCTTCTAATACAGTTTGGTATATTAATTTTTTTTATTGCTTGTCCCATCCACCAAAATGCATGATCCTTGCAGAATTTTTGTGTATTTTCTCCCTACATACAGTATTCCCAGCACCTAAAATAGGAAACTCTTGATAAGTATTCGTTGTGCAAATGAGTGAATGGATGTGCGAATGGATGTTTTCTGCTTAGTCATTGGCTGATGTTGTCTTCTGTTCACTGGAGATGTGTCAGTGCCCTCCTCACATGTGGCCACCCTCTCTGCCTCTTTTTGGACCCAGCTTCCCCAGTTGATTGTCTGATTGGACTGGTTTTTTGGATTGAGTTTTTTCCCAGTTCATTTTGAATGAGTGTGCATTGACTGTTTACAGGTCAGGTACCCTCCCAGGGGTAATCCGCGGTGATTCAGGGATTACAGGGCAGGAAAGAGTACTGCCTGGGGCCACCCCTTCAGCAGGGCCTGTGGGTGGAGCAGTTTCTCCAAGAAGCCTATTTTGGTGCCGTGAGTGTTCAGCAAATTACCTGACTCAGCTGAGCTTCAGTGTAGGTCTGCCTTATCTCAGGGCGTTCTTCAGGAGTTCCAGAGAATGATGTTTGGGAAACATGTGCACATAAAATACTAGCTTATAATGAAGCGAAATGAATGTGAGAAGTTATATAATTTTAGGGGAGAATTATATATTTATAATTAAGTTGTAGGGGAGAAATTAGGAATTTAGGAGCAAGTTGCTTAAAGTGCTTTGGGGATCCTCCCTGCCCCCCGACTCCTGAATGCCTTTCAAATGTTATTCTTATTCACATTATTCTCTGTTTGGCAGGGGATCCTGATACATAACTTCCAAAGTGATATTGAAGATGAATACATGCAAAAGTGAACACTCAGTCTCCAAAAACAAATTGCACAAATTCAGTTTGGAGGAGTATGCTTAAATAGGTATGTATGTGTTCAAGTCCTAGAAAAGGTTTGAGTTTTTGTTTTTAGTTGGCAAAAAAGAACACCATATTTATGAATAGTGTAGGTTGGTAGAAAAATATAAATGTGATATCAAGCTGAATTTTGAAACATCACCACAAGAATGCATAAAATTGTATTTCTCTCTTTTCTCTTTATACCTGGAAGGCTGGACTCAGTTCTAGATGCCAATTTTAAGAGGCACTAGGGTATGTTTAGAGGTGAGTGTGTGGAGGAGATGCATAGGGCCTGTGTGTGGAGGCTGTGTGAGGAGGCACACACCCTGTCTGCTGACTTCGGCGGTGTAAAAGGCTATGTATGGAAGGGGAATTGGACTCTTCTGTACTCAGTACATCTAAGTACTATATTAACATTCACTGGATGCTTTAATTCAATTGTATTCCTATTAGTGTTAATGATTTAACATATTATTTTCCTCTTTTAAGTCAAGCAAACTAATACTTGGAGCTATTTTTGTGCTTGTCCAAGGTCACATAGACAGAAGTTATAGAACTAGGACGTGACCACACTACTTTGGTGTTTAAATCCAATGGTGTTCTCTACTAACACCATTGCTACCTACCCAGTTTACAGGGAGACACATTTCAGTGCAAAGTAGGGACTAGCAGGGCTGTTCAAAGATGAACACTATTGTGAGAGAGGAATGGTTCCCCATCACTCAGAGTTCAAGCATATGCTGGACAGCTGCTTTGCAAGGATCTGGCTGTCCCTTCACTTCATAGATATATAAAGAAGGATATGTTTACCTTATTAACAAAATACTAAAAATGAATAGAGCCGAAGGAACTCCAGAGGTGAGGCCTAATGGATTTAAGTGATTAAGCTATGTCCAATCCGTTGTCATTGGAAAATACAGCACCCAAACACCAGCATTTATAGTCTAATGTGTTTCCTGTTGCAGTAGTTGTCCTTTATCTAATAACTGGGTCCTCACTGTTGTGGAACTAGTGGGTATGGAAAGAGGAAGGGCAGGGATGTTCGGTGAGTTACTATAATAGATTGTTTGCATGATCTTGCTTTATTAAAACAAGCAAAGAATGTGAGTGGTAGGAGGAGAAGGTTTAAAATGATAAACCGAGAATGCCATATGGTAAAGGAAAGAATACTGTGGAAGGCTAAGTAAGGAAGGCAGGGACTGTGGATTGCACTGTATTTCCCTCTTGTTGAGTAGATGCTCAACATGTATTTATTGGAATGAATAGTGACATCAGTACTTGAACAAATATTTAAAGAGAACCTTCCTAGTGCCGAGTATTGCGCTATGTCCAAGAGCCAAAAATGAACTAGACAAAAATCTCTACCCTTTTAAGGAATTCCCAGTCTAGTAAGAAAAGACCACCAATCAAAGCAGTAGGAAAAAAGAAAGCGCTAAGGATTATTGTAGAGAATAGATCGAAATTTCCATGAAAGCAGAAAGGAAAGAGTAATTCAGTGTAAGTGTGTTGGCTGAGGATGTGGTTGTGGAAAAAGGACAGGATGTCAGGGAAGATTCTAAGAGGAAAAGATGCACTATCTTTATTATCTTGAAGGACAGTAGACCTTCACCTGGTTAAATGAGGGATGCATTTCAGATGGAGGAAAGCATACAAAGGCACAGAAGCAGAGCCTGAACGTGTGAGGTAGTGGGAATTAAAGCTGGAGTTGAAAAGGTCTGGGGATCAGATCATAAATGACCTTGGATATCACGGTAATTGCTTGAACCTGATTATCCACGTGAAAAGCCTTTGAAAGACTTTAAAGCGGGAAGTTCTGTGTTTTTGAAGCATTCCTAGTAGTTGATAGGAACAGAAGCAGAAACAAAGTTAACAAGGCTTGACCTAAAGGGTGGCAAAGAGGCCAAAGTCATGGAGACAGATTATCAGTCACAGAAGTAAGAGGAAATATTAATCCATGGGACTTTCAATCAGAGAACTTCAGTAGAGAGATTTAGTTGCCTAGTTGTTGGAATGGTAATTTTTTTTTCAGTGGAATTAGGTGATACTGAAGTGAGTGGCACAGTGAGTAATAAGTAAGGCCTGAGACTGGGACCACATGGCTGCCTGGAGCTTGTATTAGCTGATGACTCTTTTGAACTGAATTCAGGAAATGACATAAAAACAATTTGCGCAAGAAAACTGGAAGAACAAGGACTCTGAAGTCATTACATTTGGAGGAAAATAACTAGGGGTGGTGAAGATGGGCAAGTAGCCATTATCAGAGGGTCATTTGTGGATAAATTCTGGACTGCCCAATGGAAAGCTCCCCAAAGAAAAACAAATATCCTGAATCCAGCCCTTTCTCACTACAACCCATTCCCCTCCAACTGCCTTATCCTTCAGCTACATCACACACCTCTGTGTGGGGGCCTGGCAGTGGGTACTTGGAGCTAAAGGAATCCCAACAAACCTAGGATGACAGTGTCAGAATTCTGAAAATCCTGGATACCATATACATATTTCCGTATGAGGGCAGAGACAACAAATGACTTGCGAGGCGTCAAGTGGCCGTGGGGGTGTCCTTCCTTAAGCCCAGGCTTCCCGACTCTAGGCCCAGTCCTCCTCCCACCACCCCACGGTGCCTGTGGGCTTGGGAGGCGGGAGCTCCGCGCCTGGTAAGGATCACCGGGTGGGCCTGGTGGCGTCGGAGGCCCCCTCCTCGCCCAGCCCCAGCCCCCGGCCCCCCGGCCCCCCGGCCCCCAGCCCCAGCGGGACTTCCAGCCCCGCCCCCTTCCCGTGCCGGGCGGGGTCGCCGCGCCGCCGCTACCCGGGCGCGCGCTGGGCAGCGCGGACTCGGGTCGGGCCGAGGGTTCCGGGAGGGCTCGCCAGGCCCCCCGCGCCGCAGCCCCTGGCCTGACGCACGGAGGGGCCGGGACGCAATCTGCCACGGGTGACCGGAGCCACCGCCGCCCAGGCCCGCTCCGCCCCCAGCCCGCCTTCCTCCCGCCTCGCCCTCCGCCTCCGCCCGCGCCTCACTCGCGTCCCCGCGTCCTTCCCACCGCCCCGGAGCCGCCGGCCCCCAGCGCCAGCCAGGTGAGTGTGGCCGCCGCGCGGCCCGGGCTGCCCGGGCGGGGAGGACCGCGCAGGCCCCGGGGCCAGGCGGGGAGCGCGGGCGGGTGGAGGCGGCGGTGGGCCCAGCTTTCTCA